>NC_060069.1:9033970-9348235 GCF_922984935.1 Meles meles
TTAGCCCATTAACATTCAGGGTAACTTTTGAGAGATATGAATTTAGTGCCATTGTATTGCCTGTAAGGTGACTGTTACTGTATATTGTCTCTGTACCTTTCTGATCTACTACTTTTAGGCTCTCTCTTTGCTTAGAGGACCCCTTTCAATATTTCTTGTAGAGCTGGTTTGGTGTTTGCAATTTTTTTCAGTTTTTGTTTGTCCTGGAAGCTTTTTATCTCTCCTTCTATTTTCAATGATAGCCTAGCTGGATATAGTATTCTTGGCTGTATGTTTTTCTCATTTAGTTCTCTGAATATATCATGCCAGCTCTTTCTGGCCTGCCAGGTCTCTGTGGATAAGTCTGCTGCCAATCTAATATTTTTACCATTGTATGTTATAGACTTCTTTTCCTGGGCTGCTTTCAAGATTTTCTCTTTGTCACTAAGACTTGTAAATTTTACTATTAGGTGACGGGGTGTGGACCTATTCTTGTTGACTTTGAGGGGGGTTCTCTGCACCTCCTGGATTTTGATGCTTGTTCCCTTTGCCATATTAGGGAAATTCTCTCCAATAATTCTCTCCAATAGACCTTCTGCTCCCCTCTCTCTTTCTTCTTCTTCTGGAATCCCAATTATTCTAATGTTGTTTCATCTTATGGTGTCACTTATCTCTCGAATTCTCCCCTCGTGGTCCAGTAGCTGTTTGTCCCTCTTTTGCTCAGCCTCTTTATTCTCTGTCATTTGGTCTTCTATATCACTAATTCTTTCTTCTGCCTCATTTATCCTAACAGTGAGAGCCTCCATTTTTGATTACACCTCATTAATAGCTTTTTTGATTTCAACTTGGTTAGATTTTAGTTCTTTATTTTCTCCAGAAAGGGCTTTTATATCTCCAGAGAGGGTTTCTCTAATATCTTCCATGCCTTTTTCGAGCCAGGCTAGAACCTTCAAAATCGTCATTCTGAACTCTAGATCTGACATATTAGCAATGTGTGTATTGATTAGGTCCCTAGCCTTCGGTACTGCCTCTTGTTCTTTTTTTTTTTGGTGGTGAATTTTTCTGCCTTGTCATTTTGTCCAGAGAAGAGTATATGAAGGAGCAAGTAAAATACTAAAAGGGTGGCAAAGACCCCAGAAAAATGTGCTTTAACCAAATCAGAAGAAACCCCTAATCGTGGTGGGGAGAAAGAGGATAAAAAGAGGTTCAGAAAAAAAAAAAGAAAAAAATTTAAAAAAGAAAAGAAATAATGAAAAAATATAAAAAAGAAAGAAAAAATATATATTAGATGAACTAGTTAAAAAACGTTAAAAAAGAAAAGGGTAAAAGTTTAAAAAAATTTAGCATTAGAAGAAAAAAGAAAAAAAGACAAAAATTAAAAAAAATTAAATTAACCGCAAGAGTAAAGAATCATGGGGAGAAAGCCATGAGTTCCGTGCTTTGCTTTCTCCTCCTCTGGAATTCCGCTGCTGTCCTAGGTATTGAACCTCCTTTACTTGGTAGATGAAGTTCATCCTGGCTGGATTTTTTGTTGATCTTCTGGGGGAGGGGCCTATTGTAGTGATTCTCAAGTGTCTTTTCCCGAGGCGGAATTGCACCGCCCTTACGGGGGGCCGGACTAAGTAATCCGCTCGGGTTCGCTTTCAGGAGCTTTTGTTTCCTGAACGCTTTCCGTAAACTTCCGGAGGACGGGAATGAAAATGGCGGCCTCCCAGTCTCCGGCCCGGAGGAGCCGAGAGCCCGGGGCCCCACTCCTCAGTGCGCCCCCAGAGAACAGTGCCCAATCACTCCCGTATCCCCAGCCTCTAGCCGCGCTCCGAGCTCACCCAGCCCGCGACCGGTTCAAGGTAACCCCGAGCTGAGAGTTCAGTCCTCGGCTCTGTCTCTGTAGCCGGCTTCCCTGTTCTAATACCTGCGAGCTCTGCGACACTCCGACACCCCCGATCCTTCTGTGACCCTGCAGGACCTGGGGCCACGCTGACCCTGCGTGGGCTTCAACCCAGTTTAGCCTCTGGAGCGATGTCCCTCAGTGGAACAGACTTTTAAAAGTCCTGATTTTGTGCTCCGTTCCTCCGCCGCTTGCCGGGAGCCGGCCCCTCCCCCCGCGGTCTATCTTCCCGTCGTTTTAGATTCACGTCTCCGCCAGTCCTACCTTTCAGAAAGTGGTTGATTTTCTGTTTCTAGAGTTGCTGTTCTTCTTCTCTTCGCTCTCCCGTTGGATTTGTAGGTGTTTGCAATGTTTAGATAAGCTATCGAGCTGATCTCCTGCTACCTGATGTCGTCTCAGCTGCTACTTCTCCGCCATCTTGACTCCTCCCCTCATGCCTCCTTCTAAAAGAACCTCCTTTGTGCTGGCCCCAGAGAGAGCAGTTCCATGAATTAGATGACCCACAACCCCACTTGGTCCCAGGACGGCTATTCATACTAGGGAAACACCTGACCTAAGCTGCTAATACTAGAGTTCCTCTCTTTGGACTCTGGAATGCCAAATGGGAGACTAACTAGGTGTGCCGGGTGTTGGAGTAGGAGGCCATGTTGAGCATTTGAGCTCTTTCCCACCATGTGCCACTGAAGCACAGAGTAAGGCTTTTGAGGAGACAGAGCCAGAGGTGGGGGGAGGAGGGACATTGATGAGTGAGAGCACAAGAATGAGGGAATGGGGGTGAGTAACAACTGTTCATGATTTATGGTACCTGATTTCAGCCTCTTTCAGCCTCTTGCTAGCTGTGCTTCATCCATTTCTGTTCTAAGAAAGCCCTACCGTTTCTAGAAAATTTCCCATTTGCTTGAGAAGTACAAACAGTATTCTTTCTTCTCAATAAACCACGCCTGACCGAGATGCATATTCCAACTTCAGAGTAATGAACTTGACATGATAGCTACCGCGCCTGACCAAGATGCATATTCCAGCTTCAGAGTAATGAACTTGACATGATAGCTCAGATGATACACATCCATCTCAGAATACTCCTCCTCCTGGCTCTCAGCAGTCACAGACTAGTACTCATACTGTAACATCCTGATGCATCTCACCCTGCAGTGTTTTTCTTTTGTTTTGTTTTTATTCTGCAAGGACATAGAAATGTGGTGAATATTAGTCCTTGAGGAGACCTTGGAGGCAGTCTAGACAGCAGCCCCTCTTATTACAGAGAAGGGAACTGAGAGCAGAGAGGGGAAATGACTTGCCCAAGATTGTTGATTAGTTAACAGTGGAGGTGGGATGAAGAATCAGGTCTGATTGTCATTTCAGCCCTGCTTGACTTTAAATCAGCTGGAGCCATCTGGGAGAAAGACAGCAGCTGATTGAGCAATCACATATATATTCTGTCTTGCTTTTCTCTCCCCCTCTGTTTGCTCTCATGGGCATCAGATGCTATAGGGAAATCTTTAGTGCTGTCAGTGACAGACATTTGGTTATTGTCCCAATCTGGGGGGCAGTAGGTGTAGAGGAAAATAAATGAGGGTCACTTTGGGGGTCAAATTAAATTTGTGTAAGCCCAGCATGCTCCTGCAAACTCTAGCAACAACACTTAGGTTATAACGTGCATAAGCATGGGGAGCATGCTTGTTGACCTTCTCAGGGGAGGACGGGAATTGATATGATGTCACCTCAAGGCCACCTCTAGTTCCATGACTCTAATTATGTTGTACCAGAAAGACAGAGGTATTTCAACTTTTTATTCTGGACTATTTTAAACACATACAAAAGGGGACAGAAGAGAGAAAGGGATCCCAAGACAACATATATATTTTTAAAGCTTTATTGAGATATAATTAATGTACAATAACTTGCATATAGTTAGAGGATACAATTTGCAAAGTTTTCACATGCACGTACACAACATCAATTGTGAATCTATCAACATAAGCACGATAATGAATATATTTTTTACACCTTCCCAGGTTCCTCCTGCTTCTTTGTAATCTCTGCCTGTGGCAACTCTCCATGATCTCCCCTCCACCTCTCTGGCCCCTGTCTGCAGGCAACTACCATCTGCACTCTGTCACTATCAATTAGCTTGCATTTTCCAGAGGTTTATATAAATGGAGTCATTATGTACTCCTTTTAATGTCTGATTTCTTCCACTCAGCTTCATTATTTTGAGAGTCATCTGTGTAGTTGTATGTATCAATGATTCATCCCTCTTTTTATTGATGAGTAGTATCCCATTGTATAAATATAACAAAATTTGTTTATCGAGTCGCCTGCTGGCAAATACTAGCCTTGGTTCCGCTTTGGGCTATTACAAATAAAGCTGTTATGAACAGTTATGTACATGCCTTTGTAGGGATTTATACTTTTCTTCTTCTTGGATAAGTCTGGAGTGGAATGACTGGATCATATGTTAGTTGTATGTTTAGCTTGTTAAGAAACTGCCCAAGTCTCCCAAGGTAGCTGTATCATTTGACATTCCCACCGGTAGGTTATGAGTGTTCTGTTTCCTCCATATCCTTGCCAGCATTTGATATGTTCAGTTTTTAAAGTTTTAGCCATTCTACTAGAGGAGTAGTGATATCTAGTTGAGGTTTTATTTTCAAAGTATAATTACATTGAGCATCTTTGCGTGTACTTGACAACCCTACGTCTTCCTTGATGAATTGTATATTCAGATCTTGTCACTTTTTAAAAGTTGGGTTTTTTCCCCCTTGCTCTTTGTTTTTTATAGTTTAAAAAAATATATTTGAATTCAAGTTCTTTATCAGATATGTACTTTGAAAATATTTCTCCCAGTCTGTGGCTTATCTTTTCATTCTTTTAACAGTGGCTTTTGAAGAGTGAACATTTTGAATTTTAGTAAAATCTAATTTATCCAGTATTTCTTTCATGGATCATTCTTCAGTGAGTTGCCTTTAGGTTTTTTGAAATGATTCTGGGAGAGTCAAGGAGGTGATGGCCTCTGACCTGGACTGTGAAGGATAAGTGGTTTTGGAAAAGGCAGCCTCGTGCTAGCAGTCTTCTAGCTCCCACCCACCTGCAGAAGAAAGAGCTCACATATCTGTGCTGGGCTTATCACCCTGGTGGGAAGATTTGTCCTGTTTCAAGCACAATGAGTATTCTTCTCTCTGCTCGAAGTGTGTGCTTCCCATGGCACTTGGCCAACCCGTTGGTTATGTCTATCCTCTGAAAAGAGAGGTAGGTGTCCTTCCCCTGGAGCACAGGAGGGGTACACATAGGCAAATTGCCCTGCATGGGCTGCTGGGAGAAACCCACTGGCCGTGGGGACCGATGCCCGCTATTGAGTCTGATCTTGTTCCATCTCTTCTTTATGTATGTACAGCACTGTTCTGTCCAGGGCTTGACTGTGTTGTATTTTCTTTGACAATCTGGATATCAATGGAGTCCTCCCCGGAGACTGGTCACCGGTGCCCGGCCATTCTGCTCCCTTGGGGCTGACAACTGGCACAGCATCCTCTGCTTGGCATCTAGGACTATGACATCTGGGTGAAAGGAAAGTCAATGGTCAGGAGGTTAGACCATGTAGGGCTCCCAGGGCCCTAGAGCAGCACAGAGGTCTGTATGTGAGACCCTTAAAATCAAATCTGGTACTGAAGATCTTTCTACAGCGCATCTTTTCTTAATCACACTCTGTCTAAAACCTTCCACTGTCTTCCCATTTCCTGCAGAGTGCCTACCAGCACCTTCGTGATCTGACCTGTCTTGTATTGTTCAGAATCCTCTTTTGCCAAATCCCCCAGTCCTACTGTTCCAACTCAAGATCCAGCTAAACCAAATGCTTTCTAATTTTCTGTGGGAGGCACGTTCTCTCTGGACTGTAAGACTTAGTACATCCTGTTTCCTCTGCCTGGAACCCCCTCCTCCATTTCCCCTCAATTCCCCTTTCCCAACTATTTCTGATAGCCTCTTAGGACTCAGCTTTTGAGCTTTCCTCAAACCCAACTCTATGTGTCTGCAAAACAAGTTGCTAATTGGTGGGGGGGGGTGCGGTGAGAAGATGGAGGGATATGGGAGGTGGAGGGGGAGGGTTTACAGAATTTTCAGAGCCTTGTGGAAAATAAAAACGTGGGCCTTTTGTTCAAAAAGTAGGAGAAAAACTGCCATTAAAGGTACTATAATATAAAGGTTTTTCTTTTCTTCCATAGTCTCTCTCTTGTCTATTTGTTTGCTATTTGTTATTTATGTGCTATTTAATGTCATTCTAAGTAAAGAAAATTCAAATTTTAAATTATTAATTGTCACGAATTTTGTCATTCGGTTCTGTATTGTGTAAGGCCAGTTTTATATAAGAACATCTACTTCATATATAGTGTCACCAAAATCACAGAATTCACAATTCAGAGATTGTACATGCCAGACGTAGTTTGTTCTTACCAGACAGGAGAAATATGCACAAAACTCAACACTTTGAGCTTTACTTCCTGATAAGCATACATTCTAGCAACACTCCTACCTTCAGCTTAGTGGTGAATAAGGAAGGACTGAAAGCCAAAAGATCTGCAGGTTGCTGGATATTTTCCTTCCTTCTCTATCATCATTTTTAGCACAAGTGGTTGGCTAATACAGGGAGGAAACATGAACCAAAAAAATACGTAACTGTTTCATGGCCATACATGTTTGTTAGAACGCCATTGTCTTCTTTCTGTGTTTGATGCAAATTTTGTTTAGAATGTACATAAGTGTGGACTTATGTACATTCATACATGTGACATACATGTACATTCATACAGCTGACAACTCCAGCTGGCCCCCTTCCTCTACTCACTCAGTTGTACCACTAACCATCTTGTCTCACTTTGTACTCCAAGTCTCGCTGAACTCCCATGCACTGTCAGTCTGCTGGAATTTGTATGTCACAGAGCATCACAAATACTGTCCAGGAGTGGGGTGGCAAGAAACAGCGAACATGCATATTACATGGAGCTTCTTCCATCCACAAGTGCTCCATTGTTCCCTAGGACTTCACTTACAAAATACAAGGTTGAAGCAAAATTACCAAGACTTTAAGATGGTGACAGTAGAGCGTCCAACCTAGTCCTACTGAGTTTGGGGCCCTATGTGACTGCAGGGTTGCATGCCCAGGAAGCCAGCCCTCGTGCTAACATTAGGTTATTAGTCACTATATCATGAATGTCTGAGATTGTAGTTGAGTTCTGGGAAGTTGTATTAAGGTTCTCCAGAGAAACAGAACCAGTGTCTGTCTGTCTGTCTGTCTATCTATGTATCTATCTATCATCTGCTGGGGACCCAAGGAAAAGTTGGTGTTGTAATGTGAGTTGAAAGGCAGTCTGGAGGCAGAATTCCTTCCTTTGTCTTAAAGCCTTCAACTGATTGGATGAGGCCCTCCTGCATTATGGAGATAATCTGCTTACTCAAAGGGTACTGATTTAAATGGCAAAGACATCCAAAAAATACCTTGATGGCAACATCTAGGCTGGTGTTTGACCAAACACTGGGTACCGTAGCCTAGCCAAATTGATACATACAATTAATCACCACAGAAGTAGACTCTGAGAAGGAATCAGTGTGCAGGAGTTTTATTAAGGAGCTCTCTGGGATCAATACTTGTGGAAAGGAAGGGAAGGAAGCAAGACCTGTCAGAGGAAGAAGGTAAGCAGCAATGCAGTGTCAATGTCAGCCAGCCCTGTGGAGTGTTCCCAAGAGGAACGACCCTTCACAAGTGCCCTGGTTTGGAGTCTGCCTTTGTATACTAAGTTTATTGGTTATTGGATATGACTTTCTCAGGAAATGAGCATGACCTTGGGCAAGGTGATTCTCCTCATTCAGGCATTCCTTCTAAGGGACTAAGGCTATTTCCTGCAGTAAGGGGAATAAGCCTTTTGACACGAAAGGGGGATCGCAGTGCCACATCATAGCATATACTACTCTCTTTTTTTTTAAAGATTTTATTTGACAGACAAAGATCACAAGTAGGCAGAGAGGCAGGCAGAGAGAGAGAGAGAGAGAGAGAGAGAGGAGGAAGCAGGCTCCCCGCTGAGCAGAGAGCCCGACGTGGGGCTCGATCCCAGGACTCTGGGATCGTGACCTGAGCCGAAGGCAGAGGCTTTTAACCCACTGAGCCACCCAGGCGCCCCGACATTCTTTTTTTTGGGGGGGGTGGGAGGTGGGGGAACAGGTGGTGGGTAATAGGGAGTGCACGTTTTGCTTGGAGCACTGGATGTTGTGCAAAAACAATGAATACTGTTACGCTGAAAAAATAAAAGGCATATACTACTCTTAACTTCCCTTTCTTATCACCCTTCCCAACCCCATACTTCATACCTCATCCCACAGACTAGATAGTGTTTGAGGATCAGGATTTCATTATATTTCTTTTGTGTTTCCAACACGCAGTTCATTGTCTGACACGTAACAGGCACTCAACAAACCTTTATTAAATGAGTCAACAAAGACCTTGAGCAAAAATTAATATCCTCTAAGTAGAAGTAGATTCTGATAAAGAATAGTGTGACTGTGAATGCTTATACTGGTTTTCACAGTTCCCTCAGCTTTTCCACATTTGCCTCATTTAAACTTCACAACAACTTGGTGAGGTAGGAAATGACTGTTCTCATTTGTGGAAGAAGAAGCCAAGGCTCAGGGAAACAAAATAGTGTGCCTAGAATCACAGAGTTAATGAGTGACTTTTGCAAGATTTCCTTTGCTGCAACTTCGAACAATTGTATCATGCAGACTAGATGTGTCCCATCCTTCTTATCTCCAGGGACTGGGTCCTCATAGTCATGCTCTAAGGATAAGAGAGTAACCAAATACCCTACCTCCCATTAGATGCCCAAAGGATGCTTCTGACCAGTGTTTCTAGTAGCAGCATGAGTTAAGGAAGACCCACTCACACTTTCTGAACTCCATTGTAACTGCCAGATTCAGTGGTGGTTTAGGTGGTTCCAGAGTACATCAAAGCTACTTCAGTGACCTCCCCAGGGATAGGACTAGTCCTTTGTCCCCATTATGTAATCGTGCTCTAACTACCCCAGGGAACAGATAACACATGGTCGGGCTTGAGGCTATTAAGAGGAGAGGGATTTGTGGAAGCACTTCTTAAACAGTTTCTCCTTTCCCTTCCATGGGGGTTGACCTTTAAAAATTCCTGCAGATCATCAGATGAAAGTAAAAATAGACCTTCTTGGCATTGAATTATTTTACTTCCCTTGGCAAAGAGGTCATAGATGCCCCTTTTTGGATGGGTTCTTCTTTTTGGTTAACTAGCCAAATCTGTCGAGGAAAGAACATTCTACTCTTTGGAAGAGGAAAAATGCAAATGTTTAGGTAAAGGACATCTTTTTTTTAAAGCTGCATTTTTAGGTGACTTCCATTTGATCTTCTAGAACCCGTGAAGTATAGATCTGTGGGTTGGAATGATAGCAATAGAACTAAACTCTATTTTTTGAAAGCAAATAAGAGGTACCAAATATGTCTTCTGGTGCTTGGGTGTCCTAATAACAAGGAAATTAAAAACAAAAGTCAAGAGCCCATGACTCAGTGCTCTTCAAGCTATCTGTGATGTAATGGGAAAACGGTAGACTCTGATGCAAGTGGACTTCAGTCCCTCTTGTGTTTACCAGCTCTGTGACTCTAAACCTCAGCTCCTCAGCTGTAAAAGAAAAATAAAAATATGTGCCTTACTGGACTGTTGCTCAGGGCAGATAAAATGCAACTGGCAGTTCTCTGCAAACAGTAAAGTGATTTTTACTAAAGCACTTTACTAGTCCTAGTCTAAATAAGGGTGAAAACAGACTTGCAGAGGCCTATGCTGATTGGAGTTATTGGCTATCAGGTTTAATAGTCCCAGCATGTTTAATCTCATCACGAGCAACATGACAGACTACTAGATTCTTATACTAATCGTTTTGATTCCAGGAAGCCTTTTGATATTATTTGAGTCTAAATAATTTGAGTGATAAAGTTGTGTTTTTCAAATGGTAAGTCATTACCTGTTAGTAGAGCCAAAATTAATTTACTCATTTTAAATTTACAGTTTCATGAATTTTGACAAATGTAGACACCCATGTAACCACTGTTGTAATCATAATATAGAATATTTCCATTACCCCCCCAAATTCCCTTGCACCTATTTTTAGTAAGTGCTCCCCTCTGTTTTATATATATATGTCATCTGTCATTTTTATATATATTTGTCATTATATTTTGTTATTATATTTATTTGTCCCCTCCATATATGTGGATATATGTATGTCATTAAGTGTGTGTATATATATGGATATATATGCACACACATACATATATATACACACACTAGTATGTATATATATATGTGTCATTGTATATAATCGTCCCCTTCATATATATATATATATATAAATATACAAGTATACATATACATGTATATTAAGAACAAATTTCTCTTATACAGGATTTTATACAAGTGGAACTATACAAAAAGCACTCTTTGCATCTAGCTTCTTTTGCTCAGTGTAATCTGTGAGATTCATTGATACTATGTGTCTCAGCTGTTCCTTTTTGTTGGAGTGGTATTCCTTTGTTGGGATACATCACAATTTGTTTATCCATTCATTTGTTGGGGACTGGCGATGGTTGTTTCCGTTTTGGGGGAATAATGACTAGAGTTGCTATGAATATTCATGTGCAAGGCTTTGAGAAAATGTGTTTTTATTTCTCCTGAGTGTATGCTATGAATTGCCTGATCTTATGGTAAGTGTATATTTAACTTAATAAAAACAAGCAAAACTGTTTTCCAAAGTATCTATACCGCCTTACATCTTCATTAGCAACATGATGATGAGTCCCAATTTTTCCACCTTCTATGCAACATTTAGCACTCTCAGTCTTAAATTTTAACCATGTTAGTGTGTGGTAGCAGTATCTTGTCGTGGATTTTTTTTGCATCTCACTGATAAGTATCTTTATTTATTCTGATGAGAATCTTTTTATGAGTCTCTTTTCAGGTGTTTATCGGCCATTTGTATGTCTTCTGTTGGGAAATGTCTATTCAAAATTTTGCCCATTTTTCGAATTAGGTTATTTGTATAGATAGTTTTTAAAAATGAAACAAAATAAAACAGAATAGGAAATATCAAAGTACATTATGTGTAGTCTGTTTTGTTCCATTAAACTTTTAATTCCGTATTAATACACATAACCACATTTGTGTGCGTATACACAGATATACACACATTATCCATATATACTGTGTTGCAATGTTAAGTACGTCTCTGATCCCTTAATACCAGATTCCTTATTAAATGATAAAAATATCCTCTTCTATATCTTTGACTCATTGAAAGCTGATTTTTCTGTTACTTGTAGTTGAAAGCATGTCTGTTCTGACCTAGGATTTTATAGTTCTTCCCTGGAAAAACCTCTCTATGTTTCATTTCTCATATTATGCACAGATTTGGAGTTGCGTATCTGAAAAACATACAGTAGCTTGTTCATTTTGCTTGCTTGATTGCTAAGTGCATGATTGCTGAAAAGTGGAAGTCATCTCTAGTTATTGACATTTGGTTTTGTAACCTGAGATGGAAAGGTATGGTAAGAAAAGAGTGGATGTGCATGACATGAAAGATCTTTTGGGTAGAAATACAGGCAGTTTTATGTGCTTTTTCAAATTATATTTTATACTCTTTAATTGATTTGTAATTAATTGATTTTCACTTTAGCAGTAGTGGCAGTAGTTTTCCAGAAGATTTTGGAGTTTATTAGCTATATCATTTTGGGTTTCAGAACTTTTTATTGTTCAGGGACTTTGTCCTTTGATGGTTACAGGGTTAAAGTATTTGCAAAAGAAATTCTCCACATGCTATTTGGAAAAGGAGTGAGGACTTTCCTGCTCATTTTCAGTATATTCTTCATATGCGAAGTTTAAGGCTAAAACTATCCTTTTCATGGTTCTGAGTTGTCTGTGAGTTTGCTGTTCCCTAGATGTTCCACCAGCTGCTTAATAAGGCTGGAGATGTTTTACTTTTCTACACTAAGTGGTCAAGAGATTGTGTACCTTCCATCCAGAGAGGCTATTTCCTCACATGTTGCTTGTATTTGTCAGGATAGTGTAAATTTCAGCAACAAACTTCCAGCTTTCAGGGCTTTACTCAATAGAAGTTTACTTTTGTCGTAGATAACAATCCAGTGGGCTACTCCTGATCAGGAGGTGGATGAATGGAAGTTGGCTCTGGGAGTCAGTCTATGCAGTCAGTGAAGGACCCAGACTAATAGAAGAGCTGCCATCTTCCATACGTTCTGTTCATAGTTACCTTTGACACTAACATGTAGCCAGAGGAGAGTCAAGAACAAGGAAGATCATGCCTGGTACTATCTCATAAGTTGGGCTTGGAAGCTGTACACAGCACTTCTGCTCACCTTCCATTGGCCAGAACTCAGTTGTATGGGCTTACCTAATATAGGTGAGGCTGGTGGCTAACGTCTGAATGTTTGCTCTGTTGAAATATCCTAATCCCCAAAGTAATATATTAGGAGGTAGAGCCTTTTGGAGGTGATCAGTTAGGGTCCTCATGAATGGAATTAGCACCCTTATGAAAGAGTCCCCAGGGAGCTACCTTGTCCCTTACACCATGTGAGGAAACAGCAACAAAGCACAGATTTTGAACCAGATGCAGGGCTCTCACCAGACACCAAATCCCCTGGCACCTTGACCTTGGACTTTCCAGTTTTTAGAACTGTAAGAAATAAATTTCTAAGGTTTATAAGTCATCTAGTTTACGGTATTTTTTTTATTTTGTTATGGTGGCCTGAATGGACCCTGGAACACTTAGTTTGGCTGTGTGCTCAGGGAAAAGAGGATAATTTATTTATTTATTTATTTATTTATTTATTTATTTAATATTTTATTTTATTTTCCCAGTGTTCCAAGATTCATTGTTTATGCACCACAACCAGTGCTCCATGCAATATATACCCACCTTAATACCCACCACCAGGCTCACCAAACCCCCTCCACCTTTCCCCCCCAAACCCTCGGTTTGTTTCTCAGAGTCCATAGTCTCTCATGCTTCATCTCCCCTGCCAATTTCCCCCAATTCACTTTTCCTCTCCTTCTCCCAATGTCCTCCATGTTATTCCTTATGCTCCACAAGTAAGTGAAACCGTATGATAATTGACTCTCTCTGCTTGACTTATTTCACTCAGCGTAATCTCCTCCAGTCCCATCCATGTTGATGCAAAAGTTGGGTACTAAAAAAGGAGAATTTAGATTTGGATGCATAACTTGCAGCCTTGGTCCCACTTCCCCTTTAGTTTCACCTTCCATGACTCCTCACTGTAGAGATGGTGAAACAGACGCCAAGTGAAGATGAGAAAGGCTATTTTCCCATGGGGACTGGGTAGAGACACAGCAAGGTATCCTAATGGTCCTATTTTACAGACCTTTTACTGGCCTTTCTTCTTCCATCTCACCTCCCACTGAAGCCCAGCCACACTGGACTTCTGACTCCTCCGGAGCTACAAGCGCAGGCCTTCACATCAACACACAGAACCCCATCTGAATACCTGTCCTCCTCTATCACTAAGTTAGATCCTGCTCACCTGTCAGTTTCAGGGTTCTCTCCTCACACAAACTCTCTTCACTCATAACCTGAATGTGGTCCCATTTTTCAGCTGTCTCAGGGAATCCTCTTCTTTTTTCCCTTTACAACAGTGGTTTTGAATGTAGAGTGGGGAGGGGGGAGTTTCCACCTTCCCCCTAGAGCACATTTGGCAACAGGTAGTGACATTTTTGGTTGTCACAACTTGCAGAGAGGGTTTGCTACTGGCATGTAGTGGGCAGAGGCCAGGGCTGCTACCAGACATCCTACAGTACACAGGAGGGCTCCCCAGACAAAGAATGCTACTTTTCTAAGTGTCGGTTTTGCCAAGGTTGGGAAACTGCTCTACCATCTATTACAATGTGGAAATATAATTCATTTTATGTGTTTGTTTCATGTCTATCTCCCTTACTAGATTGAAAGAGATGGTAACTGGTTTATCACTGCACCCACAGATTATAACACATAGCATGTCATGTAGAATGTACTCATCATTTTCTGTTCAGTGAATAAAATAATTCCAAATGTAATCCACTCACACATACCAATTTAGAAATATTTTTTATGTCTACTAAGTGTCAGGCATTGGAAAACCAAGATGAATAAATTTAAGACCCATACTCTCTCTCTATAGCCATATTTATTGTGTCTACTATGGCTCAGGTATTGAACTATATTTCTTGTGCAATTCTCTCATTTAGGCTTCACAAAAACCCCATGAGGTGAGTGGAATATTATTATTATCATTTTCCTACAAATAACATTCAGAGAGGTTAATTGATTAGCCCATCATCACACAGCAAGGAAGTGGAGGAGCCAGGATGTTTAGGTCTTTCCAAACTACATCACAGTGTTCATTGCTTTTGAATTTGCTTGCAGCCAAGACTTGGCATTTTTGCTTTATTGGTAGCTGTTATTGGGAATAAAATGCAAAAATCTCTGACAGGTAAGAGGGATAGAATTTATTGGAACCATTTTAAGAATAAGGAAAAAGAATCTTGGTAAAGACAATTGACTTGCCTAAGAACACATCCAGTAAGTGGCAGCATAAAGAGAGGAAATAAGATGTTTGCATTTGCTGGCCAAGGATCACTAGCAGCATACCTGTAGTTGAACAAGTTGGGCTCATTGGTATTTGTTTTTGACAAGGGAGGACAAATACCATGGGGAACCATGGGGCATTTCTGTAGGAGAAGCTTGTTATAGGATTGAGCTTGGAGATTTGGGTGCAGGACTTTATTCTGGATTGAGCACTATAAGGAAATAGGACAATTCTACAGTTGGGTATCTTAGTAACTTTTACTTGGGAGGTCTGAGAAATGGAGCTGAGATAAAGCTGTAATTGATTAAAAAAAAAAGCAGCAGCAGCTACCCATTTTAGCCACTAAGGAAGATATTGTTGTGGTTTGCACACTATTCTTCAGAGATCTTCTTGTCTTTGACAAGAGAGATTTTTTTTTTTTTTTAAGTAGGCTCCATGTGCAGTGTGGAGCCCAGCATGGGGCTTGAACTCACAACCCTGAGATCAAGACCTGAGCTGAGATCAAGAGTTGGATGCCTAACCAACTGAGCCCTCCAGGCTCTCCAAGAGTGATCTTATCTGATGTTAATGTTCTGTGAAATTGTTAGCTAGAGAATACTAAGGTCTACCTGAGTGCCAGTCAGCTAACATGTGAAACTGTCGGGGGCTGCTTTTTTCTTTTTGAAGGATCCTGGCACGACTAATCCAGTGTTCTTCTCACTCCACTCCACCACGCACCTATATGCATGCAGTTTTCTCAGTACTCTGTCAAGTTTTACAGGTTTCAGAGAAGGGGCTGTATGAATCAGGGTGGTGATGGTATGTTATGAGCCTGCCTCCGGTCTCACTCTCGGGCCACCAACACCACATGTCCCCTATTTGCTCTCAATACTCAGTACTCAGGCTGAGTCTACCCTATCAGAGCCTACTCCCCTAGAAGATTGGGAACTGACATGCCTTGGGTATAAATGATGGGTGGCTCTCCCAGAGACCCTTTGCAAGAACAAGATAACAAATCTCATCTTTCCTAGAGGACTGTGGAATTTTTATCAGTTTATTTTTTGAAGTCTTTTTTAAAGAAAGATTTTATTTATGTATTTGAGAGAGAGAGAGCGTGTGTGTGTGAGAGAGAGAGCACAAGCAGGGGGACGTGCAGAGGGAGAGGGAGAAGCCAGCTGTCCACTGAGCAGGGAGCCTGTTGCATGCGGGGGGCTCGATCCCAGGACCCTGGGACCGTGACCTGAGCTGAAGGCAGACACTTAACCAAAGGAGCCATCCAGGTGTTCCTATTTTTTGAAGTATTTTATTTTCATTAGAAAAGTTACATATGTTCACTAAATGACAAACAGCGTGGCAGAATTTTTTTTTTTTTTTAGAAAAGTCACCCATAGGGATGGCTGGGTGGCTCAGTTGGTTAAGTATCAGGTCATGATCACAGGGTTCTGGGATTGAGTCCCCCATGTCGGCCTCCCTGCCTAGCAGGGAGCCCTTTTCCCTCTCCCTCTGCAGCTCTCCCTGCTTGTGCTCTCTCTCTCTGTCCAATAAATAAATAAAATCTTAAAAAAAAAGTTGCTGATACTCACTCCATCTGAAGAAAAACACTATCAATATTTTGAACATCTCTACTGGAATTTTCTCCATGTGTAATCTTGTGTGGGGTGTGTGTGTACGTGCACGTGTGTGCATTGTTTTGATCAGACCCGTTATATAATTTTTGTCCTGTTCTTTTTATTAACATATGAGTATTAGCATATGAGTTGCAAACATCAGTTTTAATATTTAAAATGCCATGCTAAATTTATTGCATACTTTTATTTTGGGGCATTTATGTCCATTCTACTTTTTTAATCTATTAAGTAACCCTGTGATAAACATCCTGGTGCAGAAGCCTTGTTGCATATCTGTTTTTTCCAGACTAAATTCCTCTACCAGTGTTGATCAATTGAAGGATGTAAACATTTTGAAAGTCTATTAACATGTATTATTAAGTTTGGATAGTTATATTTTGAGAATAAAAGCGTCGGGCTAAAGAAATGAAAATCTTCTAGTGGAATTCCAGATATTGGCCAGCTGGTTGGTGAAAGGGAAGAAATGATATGAAACATCTCTTCTTCTGAAAGTTCTGCTTTCCCTTCCACGTCCCAGGTTTTTCCAAAGTCTCTGGAAGGAACTTAGCGGACCCAGAGGGCAAGGGTGGGTGGGTGGACCTAGAAGTTAAGAGAGGGAAAAACCAAAGATTCATCTTTCATGCAGCGACCTTGCCTTAATTTAATCCCCTCAAAAAGATTGCTTTGAGCCACTTGCATGGCTGAAAGCTGCGGTCTTGCCCCGGAGGCTGTTGAGAGAGTGGCTGGTCCCTGTTAGCATTTGCCCAAGATGAGTCATGGGAGAAGAGAAGCACTTATTGGCATGGCAGGTTTAAGCCACAGTTGGCTTCAGGATCAAGGCTCCCCCTTCTCAGCTGCTTCTCATTCAAGACATCTTAATTCCTCCTTGTTCTCTGGGTGAGGCATTAACTACACAGCCCTATGGAGCTGGTGAACTCTGGTTGCCACCAAGGGGAGAAGCACGCTAGCTGCTTCTTTCTTTTCTGGGTGGCAATTCTCTCTCTTTCCTGACCTCTGCTATTAATAAATGACTCTTAATCTCACAAAACAAACTGGGGGTTGCGGGGGGGAGGTGGGGTTGGGAGAGGGGGAGGGGCTTATGGACATTGGGGAGGGTATGTGCTATCGTGAGTGCTGTGAAGTGTGTAAACCTGGCGATTCACAGACCTGTACCCCTGGGGATAAAAATACATTATATGTTTATAAAAAAAAAAATTGGAAGGGGAGGTGAACCATAAGAGACTATGGAATCTGAAAAACAACCTGAGGGTTTTGAAGGGTCAGGGGTGGGAGGTTGGGGGAACAGGTGGTGGGTAATAGGGAGGGCACGTTTAGCATGGAGCACTGGGTGTTGTGCAAAAACAATGAATACTGTTATGCTGAAAAAATAAAAAAAAATTTAAAAAAAGTGAAAAAAAAACCAAAAAAAACAAAAAAAAAACACTCCTAAAAAAAAATCCTGAAGCACTTTTTTTGTTTTTGTTTTTTTATTTTTATTTTTTTAATATTTTTTTTAAATTTCTTTATTTTCAGCGTAACAGTGTTCATTGTTTTTGCACTACACCCAATGCTCCATGCAGTACGTGCCCTCCCTATTACCCACCACCTGGTTCCTCAACCTCCCACCCCCCCCCCCGCCCCTTCAAAACCCTCTGGTTGTTTTTCAGAGTCTATAGTCTCTCATGGTTCATCTCCCCTTCCAGTTTCCCTCAACTCCCTCTCCTTTCTATCTCCCCATTTCCACCGTGTTCTTTGTTATGCTCCACAAATAAGTGAGACCATATGATACTTGACTCTCTCTGCCTGACTTATTTTGCTCAGCATAATCTCTTCCAGTCCATCCATGTTGCTACAAAAGTTGGGTATTCGTCCTTTCTGATGGAGGCATAATATTCCATTCTGTATATGGACCACATCTTCCTTATCCATTCATCCATTGAAGGGCATCTTGGTTCTTTCCACAGTTTGGCGACCGTGGCCATTGCTGCAATAAACATTGGGGTACAGACGGCTCTTCTTTTCACTACATCTGTATCTTTGGGGTAAATACCCAACAGTGCAATTGCAGGGTCATAGGGAAGCTCTATTTTTAATTTCTTGAGGAATCTCCACACTGTTCTCCAAAGTGGCTGCACCAACTTGCATTCCCACCAACAGTGTAAGAGGGTTCCCCTTTCTCCACATCCTCTCCAACACATGTTGTTTCCTGTCTTGCTAATTTTGGCCATTCTAACTGGTGTCAGGTGGTATCTCAATGTAGTTTTAATTTGAATCTCCCTGATGGCTAGTGATGATGAACATTCTTTCATGTGTCTGATAGCCATTTGTATGTCTTCATTGGAGAAGTGTCTGTTCATATCTTCTGCCCATTTTTTGATATGATTATCTGTTTTGTGTGTGTTGAGTTTGAGGAGTTCTTTATAGATACTGGATATCAACCTTTTGTCTGTACTGTCATTTGCAAATATCTTCTCCCATTCCGTGGGTTGCCTCTTTGTTTTGTTGACTGTTTCCTTTGCTGTGCAGAAGCTTTTGATCTTGATGAAGTCCCAAAAGTTCATTTTCGCTTTTGTTTCTTGGCCTTTGGAGACATATCTTGAAAGAAGTTGCTGTGGCTGATATTGAAGAGGTTACTGCCTATGTTCTCCTCTAGGATTCTGATGGATTCCTGTCTCACGTTGAGGTCTTTTATCCATTTCGAGTTTATCTTTGTGTACGGTGTAAGAGAATGGTCGAGTTTCATTCTTCTACATATCGCTGTCCAGTTTTCCTAGCACCATTTATTGAAGAGACTGTCTTTTTTCCACTGTATATTTTTTCTTGTTTTGTTGAAGATTATTTGACCATAGAGTTGAGGGTCCATATCTGGGCTCTCCACTCTGTTCCACTGGTCAATGTGTCTGTTTTTATGCCAGTACCACGCTGTCTTGGTGATCACAGCTTTGTAGTAAAGCTTGAAATGGGGTAACGTGATGCCGCCAGTTTTGTTTTTGTTTTTCAACATTTCCTCAGCAATTCGGGGTCTCTTCTGATTCCATACAAATTTTAGGATTATTTGCTCCAGCTCTTTGAGAAATACCGGTGGAATTTTGATCGGAATGGCGTTAAAAGTATAGATTGCTCTAGGCAGTATAAACATTTTAACAATGTTTATTCTTCCAATCCAAGAGCATGGAACGGTCTTCCATCTTTTTGTGTCTTCTTCAATTTCTTTCATGAGTGTTCTGTAGTTCCTCGAGTACAGATCCTTTACCTCTTTGGTTAGGTTTATTCCCAGGTATCTTATGGTTCTTGGTGCTATAGTAAATGGAATCGATTCTCTAATTTGCCTTTCTGTATTTTCATTGTTAGTATATAAGAAAGCCACTGATTTCTGTACATTGACTTTGTATCCTGCCACGTTACTGAATTGCTGTATGAGTTCTAGTAGTTTGGGGGTAGAGTCTTTGGGGTTTTCCATATAAAGAATCATGTCATCTGCGAAGAGAGAGAGTTTGACTTCTTCCTTGCCAATTTGGATACCTTTTATTTCTCTTTGTTGTCTGATTGTCATTGCTAGGACTTCTAATACTATGTTGAACAAGAGTGGTGAGAGTGGGCATCCTTGTCGTGTTCCTGATCTCAATGGGAAGGCTGCAAGCTTTTCCCCATTGAGGATGATATTTGCTGTGGGTCTTTCATAGATAGATTTTATGAAGTTCGGGAATGTTCCCTCTATCCCTATACTTTGAAGCATTTTAATCAGGAACGGATGCTGGATTTTGTCAAATGCTTTTTCTGCATCAATTGAGATGACCATGTGTTTCTTCTCTCTTCTCTTATTGATTTGTTCTATCACATTGATTGATTTGCGAATGTTGAACCAACCTTGTAACCCAGGGATGAATCCCACCTGGTCATGATGGATCATCTTTTTAATGTGCTGCTGGATCCTGTTTGCTAGGATCTTGTTGAGAATCTTTGCATCCATATTCATCAGTGATATTGGTCTGAAATTCTCCTTTTTGGTAGGGTCTTTGCCTGGTTTGGGGATCAGGGTAATGCTGGCTTCATAAAAAGAGTCTGGAAGTTTTCCTTCTGCTTCAATTTTTCGGAACAGCTTCAGGATAATTGGTGTTATTTCTTCTTTGAAAGTTTCGTAGAATTCCCCAGGGACTATCCACTAAGATGATCTAACAATTATAAATATCTACGCCCCCAATATGGGAGCACCCAATTACATAAGAAAACTATTAATCAAGATAAAGAGTCATATTGATATGAATGCATGGATAGTAGGAGATCTTAATACGCCTCTCTCAGAAATAGACAGATCATCGAAGCAGAAAATTAATAAAGAAATAAGAGCATTGAATGAAACATTGGACCAAATGGACCTCATAGACATATACAGAACATTCACCCTAAAACAACAGAATACTCATTCTTCTCAAGTGCACATGGAACCTTCTCCAGAATAGACCACATACTGGGTCACAAAGCAGGACTCAACCGATACCAAAAGACTGACATTATTCCCTACATATTCTCAGATCACAATGCTTTGAAACTGGAACTCAATCACAAGGAAAAGTTCAGAAGGAACTCAAACACCTGGAAGCTAAAGACCACCTTGCTTAAGAATACTTGGATCAACCAGGAGATCAAAGATGAACTTAAAAAAAAAAAAAAAAGATGAACTTAAACAATTCATGGAAACCAATGAGAATGAAGACACTTCGGCCCAAAACCTATGGGATACAGCAAAGGTGGTTCTAAGGGGGAAATACATAGCCATCCAAGCCTCCCTCGAAAAAATTGAAAAATCCAGAATACACCAGCTGTCTCTACACTTTAAAGAACTGGAGAATCAACAACAAATCAAACCAACTCCACACGCAAGAAGGGAAATAATCAAGATTAGAGCAGAGATCAATGAGGTAGAAACCAGAGATACAGTAGAACGTATCAGTGAAACTAGAAGCTGTTTTTTTGAAAAAAATCAATAAGATCGATAAACCATTGGCCACACTAATCCAAAAAAAAAAAAGAGAGAAAGCCCAAATTAATAAAATTATGAATGAAAAGGGAGAGATCACAACTAACACTAAGGAAATAGAAACAATCATCGGAAATTATTACCAACAGTTACATGCCAATAAGCTAAGCAACCTAGATGAAATGGATACATTCCTGGAAAACTATAAACTCCCAAAATTGAACCAGGAAGAAATTGACAACCTGAATAGACCGATATCTAGTAATGAGATTGAAGCAGTGATTAAAAACCTCCCAAAAAACAAGAGCCCAGGTCCTGAAGCACTTTTGAAAGCCTGCTGTTGCTCGGAACAAGCTTTTGAACCTTAAATGAGAGGTGCAAAGCAACGTGGTATCCGTTTCAGAAGGCCACAGGCAGGGAGGGAAGCAGGGAGGACCTGGCACTTCTTGGGGAGCCAGGAGCCACCGGGAGCCACAGGGTAGGCAGGTTATCAAGCAGAGAGCTGGAGGGATGCATTCTGCCAAGACAGTTGGGAGCTAAGAATACTAATAGCTGCTTAAACAGCATACAGATCCCTTGGTACAAGGGGCGCTATTGTTGTGATGTGCAAATTGTTTATCATGTGTTATGCTTCAAGAAAGAGAAGGAAGGAAGAAAACTAACTTTTGTCAAGCTTCTATTAATTATTGGGACCCCACTTGACACTGATCTTACACTTTCTCATTTATCCCCCAACATGCCCTTTGAGTTAGATGTATAAATAATATTAAAGCCCATTTTATTGGGGCACCTGGGTGGCTCGGTTAAGTGTCCAACACTTGATTTCGGCTCAGGTCATGATCTCAGATTTGTGAGATAGAGTCCTCTGTCAGGGTCTGTGCTGAGCATGGAGCCTGCTTGGGATTCTCTCCTTCTACCTCTGCACGTCTACCCTACGAGTGCGCGTGCTCTCTCTCTTTATCTCTCTCTCTTGCTCTCTCAAAAAACAAAAACCAAAAAAACACCAATGCCCATCAACTGAGAGGTGGCTGCTTGCTGAGGTCATAGAGCTGGATGGGGTGGGAACCAGGATGCGGAGGGAAGGCTGATGCCCTGTAAAAGAAATAATTTACAGAGAAATGCGTGAAAAATGCATTCAGAGAAACATTTAAAAAGTTCAATATTTAAGTGTGTTTTATTGAGTTATACTTTACATACCTTAAAAACCCACCCACTGTAATGGTAAATGCAATGGTTTTACTAAATTTATAGAATGGTGCAATTAGCACCACAGTCCAGTTGTTAAGTATTTCTATCCAATTTTACTTCTTCCCATGCAATAAAGTTCTGTCTGAAAATATGGGTAAAGAAAATACTGTAGTATCCATTGGTTACCCAGTCTATCTCTTTTAGATTCTAGAGGAGGGACGAGGATGTTGATTCAGGGTACAGGGATCCATTACGGCTTCTTAGAGCAAACCATAGAGGGTGAGATTTCCAGAAATGTGATCCTAAAAATCAGTAATGGCCCATATGACATTCCTTTATGGGCTATGAAATGAACTACATCGAGTCCTCCTGGTATTAGTCAGTATACATAAAACATTAGCACATTCAAGTTCTTGGTCCATTGTTATAATGTTTCACTTCTATTCCATGTTGATCTTAAACTCATAGGTTGTTGAAATATTTGGCTACAGAAAATTGAGATGATGGCTCAGTGTATATTGTTCTTTCTTTGCCTATATCTGGTTTCGGTTCTGCCAGCACGTCCTTCAGGCAGCTGTCTCTGACCTTCTTTCTACCCTTCCCAAGTGTGGCTTATATTCCCTCATAAAATCCTATAATTACTGCTACCATATTTTTTCTCTCTCTCTGTGGTACTGTTCTTCCAGCTCAATATTTTCCCCACTAGGTTCTAAGCTACCGAAGGTACAGGAATTTTTTCCCTCCTTTTCAGTACTAAAGAATTCATGCGGATTCCATTTCTACTCCAGTTCACTTAGAGGATAAATATGACAAGAGATAAAATGCTATATCTTATTTAAAATTTTTAAATAGGGAGCTAGAGAAGATTGATTATAGAGTGTTAGCAATCATTATAGTCTAATGGATAAAAATCTGTCAGAAAAGAATATAAAATATCTGTTTTTTTTCTTTTTAAAGATTTCATTTATTCATGACAGACTGAGAGAGAGAGGCAGAGGCAAAGGGAGAAGCAGGCTCCCCAAGGAGCAGGGAGCCCGATGCAGGTCTTGATATCAGGACCCCGGGATCATGACTTGAGCTGAAGGCAGGCTTAACCATCTGAGCCACCCAGGTGCCCATTATCTGAGTTTTTGATATAGTTAAATGGGACAAAGATGAGGTGGTGTGTTGCTGGGGTTTGGGGATAATTGTTCAGAAAAAAGTTTTCCAGTTATAAAAATGTACTTTTAAACCTCACATATATAGTATAGGATTTCCCAGACTTCTATATCAATTAGTTATTTATCTTCCCCAGTTTTGAAATTTTGAAATTTTCCTAGAAATGTTTAAAATGTGTTAATAACTTTAGGCATTGGCCCCAAACTTTCCTTTGATCCAATTTTGTGTAATTCCAGTTCTCACTTTAAGAAAATATTTAAAAATATATAATATTTTGTCTGAAGAATAACTTTAAGTGATATTTGTTCTATTCATAGCAATTTGATTTTCTTTTGGCTGCCCTAGGACTGTATGTATTAACTAAGTGAATGTCTGGAGCTTTATTTTAAATATGAACTTGGATGCTGGTAATTATTTAACTTTGATGTTCTTGTTATAGTATACTTCTTAATCCCCTTATACCTTTTATATTTTATTTGATGTGCTCTTCAGCTGATTGGTATTTAAACAGCTATTTGCACACCCCCACAAAGTTCCTTGCATTGTTGTTTTGTCTTATGCTCTAGAAAATATAGGTCACTTTTTGCTCCCTAGAAGCAATGTAACTGCTTCTGATTTCTTTATTTGTTTGCTTATTTTCTTGTTTATTGGAGCAAGGGAGAGCCTGCAGTCTGGATCGTAATTACGTTAATTAGCCCCAATTATCTTTCCAAGGAACTGTGTCTCTTCTTGACTTGGTATTTCCTGGAATTCCTTAACCTGTTCTGGGGATAACTGGGAGGCCACAACAGAGCCATTGCTAACCAGATTTCAACTCTGATGGCAAAGACAGAACACTGGCCAGTGAGAAATGCTGTGTTTTCCTCCACAGGACGTGCCACTGTTTCCGTTTTTCCTGTCTATGACAAAGCAATTTATGTTATACTGAATTGGGGTGCAAGTTCAGATGTAACTGTAATAATTATTTGTATTAGTGATCTTTTCTCTTGGAAGCTGGGGAGGGGAGCATTTTCTCCCTGGATACCTTGTGGATCTTGGAGCTCTTCCTCACAGTCACAGAGGAGAAATTGGGACTGAATGACACAACTCTCAGTGCTTCCCGCCATCCTCGGGGTTTCATCCATTGATAATGATGAAATCCTGACTCAGAGAGACTGACCATCACTACTAATCTCAGTGGCTTTCTATCACCCCTTTCGTCATGCCTTTTCTCCTCACTTCATGCAATTCATTCTTTATTTATTTGGACCTCAGGTGTATAGAGTTAATATTGGCATTCTCAGTCCATGGCACACTATTGACACAGTTCCCTCTCGTTTTATTTTCATTTTCTCTTTTATGCCTTAGCCCCACTCCCACTCTTTATCCATGACTAGATATCTCCCTAGGTACCCTCTGTACCACATCCTTGGCTATGTGTGGATTTTAGAAAATATAGTGTGTGTGTATATTTTTTAAGTTGGCATACAGGGTTTTGTGCTATAGCTTTTATTCTGATTTTTTTTTTCATTCAGCACTTTTTGGGATTCAGTCATGTTTTGTCATGTTGAACATGTAGGTCATTCCTTCTAATCCAGCAGAGTATTCCACACTCTGGGTCTACATTTTAGGTCTCTGTATTTCTAATCTCAGAGTTCCTCCCAATTCCTGTTTCCATGGTCAGAATTCTGATGAACATCTTTGATTATTTTTGAACATCTTTAGGGAATCACGTCTCCTAAAGGAGGGGGGTGTTGGGATTTCAAGAACTCACACATTTATCTTCATTATCTACAACTAGATTTATTTCCAAAATGGCCGAATAGGCTCAGAATTCCAGTAGCACCACATGAAGCTTCACTTTTCTGTAGGTTCTTGCCAATACTTGGTATCATCCGATTTTCTTACTGATATGATGAGCAAAAAGTGGCATTTTCTTTTTACTTGCATTAAATCCCTAATTATTAGTAATGGTAGCTTTTTGGGTGTTTCCTTTTGTGATTTATCTATTCATATATATATATTATGCTTAGCATTTGTTTTTATTGGTGTTTTTATCTTCTCTATCAAACTTTTGTATTTTGTGGGGGAAAATGTATAATTGATAAGTAATGATGAATCTATTTTAAATTTATTATATTTAAATATAATTTAATATAATGTAAATAAATATATTTATATATATTAATAAAATAAAATAAATAAAATAAAAATATATATTTACATACATAAATATATATTAAATATAATTTAATATAATTTAAATAAATACATTTTAAATTTATTATGTTTAAATGTATAATTGGTAAGTAATGATGAATCTATTTTAGTGTGCCTGTATCTCTTTCATCTGTCTTTCTCTTTCATCTATCTCTTTTCACCTATCTTTTCATCTGCTGACCATGACTTCCCATCAGCCCTTCTTTTTTTTTTTTTTAAAGATTTCATTTATTTATTTGACAGACAGAGATTACAAGTAGGCAGAGAGGCAGTCAGAGAGAGAGGAAGGGAAGCAGACTCCTTGCTGAGTGAAGAGCCTGATGTGGGGCTCGATCCCAGAACCCTGACATCATGACCTGAGCCGAAGGCAGAGGCTTTAACCCACTGAGCGACCCAGGCATCGCTCCCATCAGCCTTTCTAATCATTGAGTTGATATAATGCCAGCTAAAATGGTCTGGCATGTCTGTTGGTTTATATGGCCAGATCCTAGTAAGCATAGTGTTCCCATTAGTCTTCTTAAATGTCTGAGGATAGAACAACATTGATGACACACCTCAGAACTCCTAGGAATCTACCTCATAGGAATCCATCTGGTTGAACAAAATCTTCCTAAAACCTACAGTATTTTTTTCCTGGTCATGGGGATCTTTAGGGCTGACCATCTGGCCAATCAATGAAGTGGTACTACTATATAAGGGAAGGGCCTTATAAATAGCTATATAAGTAAGTGACCCCATCAGAATTAGATGTATGTACCCTTCTTTGTTTTTCTTTTTACAAGCATTTATTTAAAAATATTTATTAAGAAGAATCAGTTGTGAATTCTCATGTAAATTCCAAGTATCATCCCAATTCCCACCTTTGGAAGTAGCATTTCTTCCAATGATGCCACACTTGCTCAAAGTACTTCATATTTTGTAGTTACAAAAAATACGAGTGATTCTCACCTAGGCCACCACAGTTTGGAGCTAGGAATTCTGAATGATGTTTCAAGGGAGCCGAGTTAAGGTGCAGCTTTACCATGTGGGGGTGCCATTGTGAAGATCATTAATCTCTGAATCTCAGTTCTCTCAGGTAATAATGATTCTTCACTCACAGAATTGTCAAGGAAGGTAAACAAGACAACGTAAGACAAAGTCATAGCCCAGGGACAGACACATAATTAATTCTTTCAAATATTACTTTCGTTGGAATCTAAATTTGTTTAAAAATCATAATGAGCTCCATAGAGAGGCCCTTGTCTAGGCTCTAGAATGTAGAGAGGCAGAACGCACTTGAGTATCACGAAGGTTTGTTCTTAATGTTTACCTGTGTCTTAGTGAGACTCCGCAGTTGCCTCCTTCTTCTGTGACGGAGGCAAGTTTATCCTGTTTCCACCCTAAGTAACCTGGCAGTGCCATCTCTCTGTGGGGCTAACAACAGTACTAACTTAGGGTGATTATAGAGTGACCTGAGAGTTTCCAGAAAGCTCTCTGTTTCCGCCTGAAGTTAAGTCCACCCGGTATAACATTCCCTGATGGTGGCACCTATGGCTAATGGAAAATGAAGGAGCCAGCAAGGATTCTAGGGACAGATTTGGACCCTGCCTTTACCATCCTGATAAAGCAGTCATTTTTGAAAACTACCTGTCATTGATAGTTCTCTTATATCTAAGTGCTTCTGTGGTCACATTCATCTTTTGGGTTCCAAGAACCCAATGGAATAGATCCAGTTTCAAATTTGCCTTCTCATTTTTGTAGCCACATGACCTTGAGCAAGTCATTTCATCCCTTAGAGCCTACAAAGATACCTTTGCTGGGCTGTTATAAGGATTAAATGAGATGACACATGAAAATCTTGAGCCCTTTGCCAGGCATATTGTAGGTTTTTAGGAAATTTTATTTCCTTTCTGATTCACTCATCCATAAGAAAAATTAGATCGCTCTACGTGTGCTGGTGTCTGATTCCAAATTGGGAATCTTCTCAGATTCCTATCAGGTACTCTAAAGTGCATTCTTATTGTGACAGATGCTAGACTCTGGATTTACGAAGCTCACTCTGTGACAGGGTTGTGTATGCAAATGAAGCCTTCCCACGAGAGCTGCTGAATATCAGGAAGACAGCATTTCTCCTAGAGACTACTGATGCATTCTCTTTTGCCACCGTTGCTCAAGCTTTCAGGAGCACCTTTGAAAATTTTTAAATGAAAATTCTTCAAGGGCATGCCATGGCAGGACTCCCTCTTTCTCACTGCTGCTTGAGAGAAATGACTGGAGGAACGGACCAGTGAGAGGTCAAGGGACTCATTCACAGCCTCTAAGATGTTGACCTAAGCTAGGGTTCTAAGGCTGTGGGATCAGAGCACACAGTTTTGGGGGGAGGAGAATAAATCAGCAATCGGGGGAGAGGACAGGGTTAACCCTCTCATTAGGGATGGTGTCGGTACTCTGTCGGTGGTGAGGTGTTATTACTCTGTGGGTAGTGAGGGGCCTCTTCTGCTCAATTTGCCTGCAGTCCATTTGCCAGGCCAGACATCCAGAGCAAGAGCACAGCTCAGCAGTGAAGAAGAGGAAGACAGGGCCTGTTTCAGGGAATATGGTACATAAGATGTTGCTGCACAGCAGAAGTCTTTACTCACTCAGGACTGCAGAAGGGAGACATTTGTACAGAGACTGCAAAACCAGAGACTAGGACACTCAGGGACTCTGTAGTCTACTTACAAATTTCCTTTGCATCTCTTACCGGACATCTAGCCTCTCGTTTCTAGCTTTGACCTAGGCATTGCCCTTGGCTACTCTTAAACTATGAATGAGGTATGAATATCAGAAGCTTAAAATAATAATATTATTATTACTATTAATAAAAAAATCTAATACGGGCTATATTGTGTATGAGTAGGTCTTAATGGTTTAAAGGAATCAGGCAGAACTGTACAACTTGCTTAAATCATGTATTCGCTAGTGTGGTGGTTAGCTATTGCCATGTAACAACTACAACATCTCAGTTATTTACAATAAGCATTTACTTAGCGCATATGTCTGCTGGTTCATTGGGAGTCTCTGCTTCAAGCTGAGGGTCTGGATGGCTCAGATATGCTCCATGAGTTTCACTCTGAGGTTCAGGATAATGGGACAGAAATTGCCTGGAGAAAATTCTTCTGAAGGCAATGGCAGAGGCACAAAAGAGTAAATAGAAATACATGAGGCCATTAAAGGCCTAGGTTTGGAACTGGCACTCCTGCCCACTTATAATTGGCTAAAGAAAGTCACATGATTAAGCCCAAAGGCAAGGGTTAGGGAACTGCACCCCATCAGTAGAGGCAGGAAGAAATTTCTTTTTCCAAGGGCTCCCGTGTGGTTCTTAGATACAGGGAAGGGTGAAGGACTAGAGCCAGTAATCCCAGACAGGAATTAATAGGGAGACCTGAACTTAGGAAAATTCTATTTTATTAAGTATAACTCCTACTTATTTACTTTTCAAGTCACTTTGTGGTTTGTGATACTGGATTAATGGCTAATGTGGTTCCCTCAAATGTACACATGCCAAGCACGGGGGGATATGAAATATCTTTACATGTGTTTGCATCTGTTCCAGTTAACATTAGTGAAGGTAAGCCAAGAACTGAAACTAAGGTGTGAAGTTCACAGAGTTTGTCTTAAAATGTTTTGCTGAAGAGTAACATATATTCCAAGAAGTGCACAGATCGTGAGGATATAGCTTAAGGAGCTTTTACAAATGGAACCCAACGGTGTAATCAGTACGTAGATCAACTGACAAATATAACCAGTGACCTTGGAGTCCACTTTATGCCCTCTTTCAGTCATTATCCCTCAAGAGTAGCCACTGTCTCGGTTTGTAATGCTATTGATGAAACTTAGAACTTTATATAAATGGATTGAATTATAGACCAGATTCTGTCTTTTGAGTCTCCAGCCTCTCTTGATATGTCTCTTCACATGGCTTTCCAAGTTTGTTTTTGTTTGTTTATAAAAATACTGAATTATAATTGACATACGATATTATGTTAGTTTCAGGTATACACGGCGATTCAAAGTTTTTAATATATCATGAAATGATTGCCTTGTTAGGTCTAGTTACCCTCTGTCACAAGAGCCTCTACTTTCACCTCTTCCTGGTTAAGGGAATTTATAGTTCACTGGCATTTTGATTGATAGTAACACCGGTGTGTTGGCATTTAAAATTATTTTGTCTCTGAACACCAGTGGGAGATATGTCCCCTGGTATAGATTTTGTGGGCAGGTGGGTGCCATTGTTCAGATTTTCTACATTTTGACTGATTTTCCTACCTAGTTATTCTATTGTTTCTGAGAGAGATATCTTAAAATCTCCAAGTAGAATGGTGGATTTCTCTCTTTCTCTTTAGTTCTGTCAATTTTTGTCTCATATACTTTGAATTTTTATTATTAGGTGTATATACACTTACAATTGTTTTATCTTCCTGACGTACTGATCCCCTTATTACTTGTATTAAAGAGTCTCTCTTTGTCTCTAACCCATTAGAACCGAGCTTATCATCCGCAGACCTCAAAGAGAGCAGAGTAGGGGGAGAAGTGGGGCTGGGGCTTGAGGAGGAGACAGAGAATGAACAGCAGGTCCCTAGAATGCTCCAGGATGGAGAGCATAGATATTACCACTTAGGAGCCCAGCTTCTGGAGCCAAAGTGTCCAGGTTCAGACCGTGCCTCTGCTGCTTGGCATCTGTGTTACCAGTTACTGACCAGTGCCTCCATGCCTCTTCTACAAAATGAACTTGGAAATAGTATCTGTCTCGTGTGGCTGTTTTGGGAGGATTAAATGACTACATGTAAGTCACTCAGAAGGTGCTGGGCACATCAGAACATGGAGGAGATGCTCTTATTTCTATAGTCCAGTGGTCTGGAAATCTTACCTTTTTAAGCTCTGTAGTGTTTGGGACATGTTACTTTGGTGTTTCAGTAACTTTGAAGCAAATATACAGGATAGGACTTGCCAGGATGCTGGTGTGTGAGTGGAGGAGAGACAACATCAGCCCACAGGTCAGCGACTGGCAGGGCCATGGGGGTCCAGCCAGAAGCCAGAGGCACTCTTCTTTGCTGGGAGAGGGTTCAGGGATGCAGATCGTACTTTTCTGAGAGCACATGTCGGGGGCACAAATCATGACACTACCCTAACAATTCTACAGGCTGCTAAGTCTGGATGTTAGAAAACCAACAAATTGAGGAGAAAGACAGAAAAAGTGGCTTATTTGTTCACAAATATTTACCATCATTCATATGTACTAGTTATCATTTAAGTATAATTATCAAGAAGCATAACATGAACATGATTAGCATTCCATGGGATATTTTATGAGGACTAGAAACCCAGATCGTTTTTTGCATGATTTTCAAAATTTGTTGTCCACATAGGATGACAATCAGTAGAAACTTCAGTAAAAAGTAAAACAGATGTGGGGCGCCTGGGTGGCTCAGTGGGTTAAAGCCTCTGCCTTTGGCTCAGGTCATGATCTCAGGGTCCTGGGATTGAGCCCCGCATCGGGCTCTCTGCTCAGCGGAGAGCTGCTTCCTCCTCTCTCTCTGCCTGCCTCTCTGCCTACTTGTGATCTCTGTCAAATAAATAAAATCTTAAAAAACAAAAGTAAAACAGATGTGGGTACCGATTTCTACCTCCATTGCTAAGTGAGTGGGTAACTTAGGGTTCTCAGTAAATAAGTGTGACATTTCTCTCTACACGTATTGCGGAAGCACTTTAAGATCCTTGGAGGTGAACTCCTTCTTCTTTTTACCAATGAATAAGCTTGGAGTTCCAAAGAATGATTATTGACAGAAGGAGGAGGGAGAGGACACTGGGTGCAGCACAGAGCTCAGTAAATATTCATAGGGTAATAGATTGAGCAGCCCGGCAAGAGTCATGTTCACGATTTGCTGCCTTTAAAATGCCATTAGCCTCTTCTACTTATGTCAGAATGATGATGCATCGGTAAACATCAGTCCCTCTGTGTCATCTCTCCGGAATCTCCTTATCATTTTTACTTGTCTTCACTGTCTTCCCAGTAAAGGGCTCCCATGAACTGATATGGCTCGTATGTCCCAATATCCCTTAGATAGCTTCTTTTGTCAATTAGGAATATGTTGAGTTGAAAATAAAAGAAAGGCCAACTGAGAGAAGTTTCAACAAGGGGTTTACTTTTCTCACTCAGTGAAAAGCAGAGAGGCAGGCTGTTGCTGCTGCCCAGAGATGTCCCTGGGCACTCAAGCTGTTTTCCTATTCTCCATCCTTACTGGGTCAGGCTGTAGCTTCATATTTGTCAACTCATGGTCAGAGGTGGTTCAGCAGCTAGATTTCTAGACCTCATGATGGCAAGAAGAAAGGTAAATGGGGGAGGAAGTTCTTTTTAGCCAGGCTTAACTCTTATCCAGGGACTTTTCAAATTGCCTTAGGGTCTTTCGGCCATATTTCATTGGTCAGACATATGCTACCAGACCACCGTGGTGTATATAGGAGGTTGAGAAGTCCCATATTTTTAAATGACTATACTGCTACCCTGAACAAATCTGGTTAGTAAGGAAGAAGTATGTGTGTGAGTGGGGTGCAAGGGGGAGGGGTGCGGGTTTGGGAGGGGGAGGAATGGCCCTGGGGTAGACAGTTAACAGGGTCCATGACAGGAATTCATTTGTCGTGTAGTTTCAGTAACAGGTGCTCCATTCTCGCCCTTGACATATCTGGGAGACTGCCTTGCTTTATGCTCAAACAGACATGACGAAGGCAGAGTTTATAAGCCAGTGAGGAGTTTTACCAAAGAGTCCTGGAGGTAAGCTCGACTCTCTGCTTCTCTTTCATCTGTCTTGAAGAGTAAGAGACTCCCTAAGAACAAGATGTTCGTCTCTTTTGCAGGAAGGTTCTGAGGCAGTAATTGGAGTACATGTTGCACCTTGCAGGTGAAAATCACCCCTCCTGCTGTTGCTGTGGGAAACAATACAGAGGATTAGCGGACTGTTTGCTGGGACTCCCTCTCTGCCCTAAGAATATCATTCCTGAGTCCTTTCCCGTTATGTCCTAAGAGCATACCACGCCTCTTGCTGATCTGGTATACCAGAGTAGAGCCACTGAAATGGTGACATCATAATATCATCCCCTTGCATTTGAAGAGCCTCTGCATTCTATAGCCTTTTCTGCGTACATCACTTTAGTTGGAGTTTCACAATTACTCGGTCTGGGGCAGCAGTAGGACAGATTTCATTATTTTCTTTGTAGATAAGCAAGCTTAATGAAAGGCAAAGACTTGGATGAAGCCATCTAACCAATATTTGCCCAACTTCTGACCCTAATCCATTTCATGAAGAAACCCACTTAAAACACCAGCTCCTGCTTCATTTAAAAAGCCACAAATGCTGGCTGGCATTTTTGGTGATTAGATGCCCACTTCCTGCTTTATTGTCTTTTATCCCTGGATCCTGATTTTTGGCTTTGCATATATTCTTAATTTGACCATATTTGGGATCGTTTTCATCTCTCTCTCTTGTACCTAGGTTCCAACATAGTTGTCAGTTTGATGTGCCTGGTTGGACTTCTTGCTCTAAGCGAGCCCTGCCCACCCATGGCACCTCACCCCAGGGCACTCTGGGCCACTTATCATGGGGAACAAGTCATTCTGTCTCCTTTGTGCCACCTCGCCTCTTCATCCTTGTGCCATCTTACAAACCACAATGCAATCCTGTTTGGAATGAACCATAACCAGAATGCTACATCCCTCCGAACTTTTAATTATCTGGAACAAAGACAAACTTACCAGGCTGGCATCACCTCTTACATTCAGCTCATTACTGGTCCCCTACAGCATTTCTCCCAGTCCCATGCCAGGAAGTCAGATTTGTGATCTTGCTTTTTCTCTGCAGTCCCACCAATAGCTTTCTCCCGGTTAAGATCCACCTAGAGGTTCCTAAGGTTTACATGCTTTGTGTTCCCTGTTCTCCATCCCTTCTCCGTCCCATCTGGAACACTTGTATAGCCACTTGAGTTCTCTTCTCCCACCTTGCACTGCCAGGGCCCTGACTGATGAATGTTTTAGTTAATATTTTCAGGCTACCTATTTTCTATCCCTGTCCTCTGTGCTCTTGTCACTGGCAACAACGTTCCCAGTCCCTTGTCTCTAATTGTTAGTATCTCTATTTTGCCTCTTCCAAAAAAACTGTATTGTGATGAGGTAGGAAACCTTGGAAGGGAACAATTCCGGATGACAGCAGGCCCTCATTGTATCTGCATTCTTGATTCCGTCTCTGCCTGCCAGCTGTCGCCAGGATTTCCCTGTGGACCGCAGCTTCCTTAACAGGGGCCCCTATGCCCTATTTCTGGAAGCGGTTACTACTGGCATCTCTAAGTTATTCTCTGACTGATAACAATGAATTAAGAACAGGTGGCCAGCTTCCTTGGCCCAGAGCCAGGAAGAGGAAGGTTAAATGAAAAATTGGGATCCTTTTTCTGAATTTCAAAGTAAAAACCATCTCAGGTGGCACGTTGTGCCTTGGAAGAGAAAAATGCTGTATCTAATGGTTAATGTGAAGTAGGGCAAAAGAATTGGAGGCCCGCAATAGAAGATGCACAAACTAGATTTGGGTAGCCTCTGTGTGATTGGGAACCAATTAGTGTACCTTTCTGAGTCTTGCAATTGGGCTAGTTCTCAGTCTCTCTCCAGCTTTAAAATCCGACAAAGGGAGCAATGAAAGGTTTCCGTCTTTCTTTAGGGCATCAGCTGTGCCTGAGTATTATTCTTTAAGTCTTATTCTCAAAATGTATTTGTAAGTAAGGATCATTTTCCCAGGCTGATCCCGGGTTCTAAGCTACAGGCTATCCAGTGTGTGCACTCTTTTTATGAAGAGTCTGCCTGTTTAACCCCTTTCTTTTTTAAGCACTAGGCCCTTGTTCTCCCTTTTTTGTGAATTGGTCTGGTTCTCGAATTTGACTGTGCAATAGAATCACCTGGGAGCCTATTAAAACAATAGATTCCTGGGCTCTACCCCCGACGTTTTGTTTGTTTCTTTGCTTTTCTTTTTTTAAGATTTTATCTATTTGACGGAGATCACAAGTAGGCAGAGAGGTGATTGGGGGGGCGATGGCAGGGCAGGTGGGAAGCAGGCTCCCACCTGAGCAGAGACCCCAATGCGGCTCGATCCCTGGGATCATCCCTGGGATCACGACCTGAGCCGAAGGCAGAGGCTTTAACCCACTGAGCCACCCAGGTGCCCCTGTTTCTTTTGTTTTTTTCAGATCTGGAGTGAGGCCTGAGAATTTGCATTTGTAATGAACTGGTCATGCTGACGCTGAAAGTGCAGGGCGCGCACTTCCAGAATTTGGAAGTGAAATGAGCAGACGTTTGACACACAGGCATGAGCTCAAATTCTAACTCTTGTCCTTTACTGTTTATGTGACTTTGGGCAAGATATTTCCTCAGTATAAAGCTTTGGTTTCCTCACCCACAGCCAGGACAAAAATACTGTGTGTTCTGTGGTTGCTGTGAGATTTAACTTTTGCTGTCTACTAGTTTCTGGTATGTTGTCAAAATTCATTTCCTCTTCCTTGTTCTTTTCCACCTCCATTTGAAATCTTTCGGGAAAATAATCAAATCATGGATTATCTTATAGAAAGTGACCATAATCTCACAAGCAGAATTGAGGGAAAGTGACTCCTGTTCTAAGAGCCTCCTGGAAGGACATAATTTTAGTGAGTTTAATAAAAACTTTTTGGAACACTCAAGGAAGTATTTCGTAGGAATCTTCCCATTGAAAACTCTCAAATATTTTTCGGTGAAACTGCATTTGGCTGATACAACCAGAATCCCAAGACAATCAGACCAGGACTAAAATAAAGCATAAAATCTTGAGAAAATTGGTAATTGTCATTCTTTTCCATTTCTTCTTAACTTAAACATGTAGGGATTATGTGTCTGAGTGGGTGACTGAGAATATTTGGTTCCTATTATTGGAAAAATGACCTGTTCTCCCGGCCCGGTCATGTAACAAGTCATGGGGATGAGACAGCAAGGACTTCTGGATTAGACAAATACAGAAATCACTAGGAAAGTTGGGAACTATTACAGATATTATTATTAAGGGGAAGTGTTCAAAGATTCCTGCAATTCAGAGTCACAAACTCAAATATCTGAAGTTGTTCAGATATGTTGTGATTTATTTCATTGGACTTTAAATTACATTTAAATTAATTTCACTTTAAATTACTTTAAATTACATTTCACTCAGATTCACTTTTATTTACCTTTTTATATTGAACCCATATGGAAAGAAACCAGTCTATGGGAGTTGTGACAACAGCGACTCCATCTTTGGGACACTATCTTGTTTATGCCCATGCAGTAGCCTCCCTTGGGGTGACGTGTTCCAGACCTCACGGAGGTTAGTGTATGCCCTGACCAGAACGTGGGAAGGCTTGTTCTGACACACAGAAGGCTCCTCTTCAGCTAACTGGTAGAGCTGACTGGTGCACAAATGGCACCACTTTAGACAACTGCCCTTTGACCTCACCACAATGCCCCTCACTGTATGAAAGCTGTGGGTTAAGACCGGACTTTGAAGAGAATAAGGATATTAGTGGCCAATAGTTGTGTACCGCCTGGATCATTGTCTCCCTGATTTTCCCTTGTCAGTAAGTTACCCTGAAAAAGACTGTAAGTGGGGCCTGGGGTGGCTTGGGTTGTTTTTCGGTCTCAAGGTGCCTTCTGAGTGTGGAGGATACCTTACTGTCTTCCACCTTCTAACACATTCCAACAAGGAAATAAGCTCCCTCTTATTGTTTTCAAACATATGCCGCCCCCTTTTTTAATCTTTCAACTTACTTTAGAGATGTGGAGAAAAAGCCATCTCACTTTTAACTCTTTAATAAAAATGGCGGCACAAGTGTGGCGATGAAAGGAAATAGTTGCTCAGTCTCAGGATAAAGGGGATAGAAAGAAGGATAAGGACTGTGAACAAATAAAAACTCATGTCCTGTTTGCAAGGGCAGCGGCTACATGCCCAGAGCAGATTTCCATCATGGGAGAATGTAGCTCTTTGTGGCTGTATTTTAATGTTTTTGAAGAGAAGTGGGAAATGAAGGTTTTTTAATGTGAAAATAATTTTTCATGTTAAATTAATTAAATACCATGCAAGGTATCACTACGTATGTGAGACAGAATGTGCTGGCTGGTTCTGCCACAGGCTGCTATGTTTCTCCCTCAGCTTCAATGCTTCCTGAAAGTTCTCTGAAAAGGCAAGCTGGTTAAAATCACTGTGGTTCAGAAGGTTGAGAAGCAAGGCTAGACTCTGATGATGAGGATTTCAGATTTGGCTTTAATGATTAGATCGCCTACAGTTACTCCTCAGGCTGGGAGGTGATATTAAAAAGTCTCCAGGGGCGCCTGGGTGGCTCAGTGGGTTAAGCCGCTGCCTTCGGCTCAGGTCATGATCTCAGGGTCCTGGGATCGAGTCCCGCATCGGGCTCTCTGCTCAGCAGGGAGCCTGCTTCCCTCTCTCTCTCTCTCTCTGCCTGCCTCTCTGCCTTGTTGTGATTTCTCTCTGTCAAATAAATAAATAAAATCTTTAAAAAAAAAAAAAAAGTCTCCAATAAAAGGAAAACTATCTGGTTGAATAAATTGATGTTACCTTTTCATATTTTGAACTTGTGTCACTTTGCAATCTTTTGTGACAGGTGTTGACATGGCATTCCTTTCCTTTTAAAAATATTTTAAATAAAAATATTGACATATTACACAGAATATCTTTCCCTTGATTGGTGTCGTCTTCAGTTTCTAACATTGATGTGTTATAATTTTCAGTGTGCAGACTTTTCACTTCTTTGGTTAAATTTATTCCTTGGTATTTAATTCTTTTAGATGCAATTGTAAATGGAATTATATTCTCAATTTGTTTTTCTGATAGTTCATGTTTAGTGTATAAAAACACAACTGACTTTGTATATTGATTTCTGAAGCCTGCAACTTTACTGTATTTGTTTATTCTAACATTTTTTTTGGTTCTGTATTTTCTACATATAAATTCTGTATATTTTCTATATCATGTTATGTCATCTGCAAATAGAGACAGTATTACTTCCTTTTTGATTCGGAAGATTGTGTGTTTTTCTTGTCTAATTGCTGTGGCTAGGAATTCCAGTACTGTGTTGAATCATTGTGGTGAGAGTAGGCATCTTTCATTCCTGATCTTGGAGGGAAAGTTTCAGGTTTTCACCACTGAATATGATGTTAGCTGTGGGCTTGTCATGCATAGCCTCTATTATGCTGCTGTACGTTCCCTGTATTCCCAGTTTGTTGAGAGTTTTTATCATGAAAGAACATCAAATTTTATCAAGGACTTTTTGTCATTTATTGAGATAAATGTATGATTTTTATCCTTCGTTTTGTTGATGTTGTGTATCACATTGATTTACAGTTGTTGAACCATCCTTACATCACTGGATGTGATCCCACTTGATCATAAAGTATGATCTATTTAACGTACTATTGAATTTGGTTTGCTAACATTTTGCTAAGGATTTTTACATCTATGTTCACGAAGAATATTGGCCTGTAATTTTCTTTTCCTGTAGTGTCCTCGTCTGGTTTTGATATTGAGGTAATCTGGTATTAAGGTTTTCCTCCTCTTCTATTTTTGGAAGAGTTTGTGAAGGATTGGTATTAATTCTTTAAATGTTTGGTAGAATTCGCCAATAAAGCCGTTGAGTCCTGAACTTTTCTTTGTTGGGAGGTTTTTGGTTACTGATTCAATCTACTTACTACTCATTGGTTTGCTCAGTTTTTCTATTTTTTTTTTTTTTCATGATTCAGTCTTGGTAGGTAATATGTTTCCAGGAATTTATCCATTTCTTCTAGTTTTCTGAATTGTTGGTATTAGAGATCTCTCTCTTATGATCCTTTGCATTTTTATCAGTTGTGATGTCTTTTATTTCTAATTTTATTGGCGTCTTTTCTCTTTCGTCTTGGTTAATCTAGCTAAATGTCTATTTTATCATTTTAAAAAGCTCTAATTTTGGGAACGCTTGGGTGGCACAGTCAGTCAAGCATCTGACCCTTGGTTTCGGATTAGGTCATGATCTCACGGGTGGTGGGATGGAGCCCCTAGTGGAGCTTTGCACTTCACAGGAAGTCTGCTTGAAGATCCTCTCCCTCTCTCCCTTCCCACACTGGTGCACTTCCTATTGTCTTTTTAGTCTCTTTCATTTGTTTCACTCGATCTTTGTTATTTCCTTCCTTCTGCTACCTCTGAGTTTGATTCTTTCTTGTTTTTCTACTTCCTTGAGGTATAAAGTTAGGTTGTTTGTGATCTTTCTTTTTTTCTTAATGTAGGTGTTTATTGCTATTAACTTGTCTCTTAGAACTGTTTTTATTGTATCTCATAAGTTTTGGTATGTTGGGTTTCCATTTAATTTTGTCTCAAGATAATTTTTCATTTCTCTTCTGATTTCTTCTCTGACCCATTAGTTGTTCAGCAGAATGTTGTTTAGTCATCACTTATTTGTGAATTTTTCCAGTTTTCTTCTTGTAATTTGTTTCTAGTTTCATACCACTGTGGTCACAAAAGATGCTTGATATGATTTTAATCTTCTGAAATTTATTAAAGCTTACTTTTCAGCCTATTGTATGATCCATCCTGGAGAATGTTGTGTGTGTGCTTGAGAAGAATGTGTATTCTGCTGTTGTTGGATGGAATATTCTGTAAGTGTCTGTTAGGTTCATTTGGTATAAAGTGTAGTTTAAGTCTGGTGTTTCTTTATGGCTTTTCTCTCTGGATGGTTGGCCAACTTATCTTTGACAAAGGTGCAATATAAATTCAGTGGAGAAAGGATAGTTGCTTGAACAAATGGTGCTGAATGCATTTGGAATTCATCCATGTTGTTGTGTATTTCAACAGTTATTCTTTTTTATTACTGACAATTATTTCCTTGAGTGGATATGTCACATTTTATTTATCCATTTATCAGTTGAAGCAGATTTGGATTATTTTGGTGATTATAAATGTTGTATAAATAATCATGTGTAGGTTTTTATGTGAACATAAAATTTCATTTCCCTTAGGTTAATACCTAGGAGTGGGATTGTTGGGTCATATGTTAAGTGTATGCTTAACTTTGTAAGACATTGATAAATAGTTTTCTTTTTTTTTTTAAAAGATTTTATTTATTTATTTGACAGACAGAGATCCCAAATAGGCAGAGAGAGAGGCAGAGAGAGAGGAAGGGAAGCAGGCTCTCTGCCGAGCAGAGAGCCCAATGTGGGGCTCGATTCCAGGACCCTGGGATCATGACCCGAGCCGAAGTCAGAGGCTTTAACCCACTGAGCCACCCAGGCGCCCCGATAAATAGTTTTCTAAAATAGTTGTAACCTACTGAGCTTCCATAAGCAATGTATGTGTCTTCCCATTGCTCTGTATTGTCATTTGCAGTTGATATTGTCATTATTTTTCATTTGTCCATTTTATGGTGTGTGAAGCAGTATGTCATTGTAGTTTTAATTTTCTACTTTCTAAAGGTCAATAATTTTGAATACTGATGTATATGTCTTATTTATATATGTATTTTTTGGCAAAGTATGTCATTTTGGGGGGGTGGTTTGTTTTCTTTTTGAATTTTGAGGGTAGTTTTTATATGTTTGGAATACAAGTCCTATATCAGAGACATGTAAGTTGCAAATATTTTTTTGCAACTTGTGGCTTATCTTTTCATCCTTTAATGGTGTCTTTCAAAAAGTTGAATAGCATTATCTACACAAGCTGAATTATGGGAACAGCCCAAATGCCCATGGACTGTCAAATGGATAAAGATGTGTTATATATAATGGAATATGACTCAGTCATAAAAAGAATGAAATCTTACCATTTGCAACAACATGGATAGAGCTAGAGAATATTAAGCTAAATGAAGTAAGTCAGTCAGAGAAGACAAATACCATATGATTTCATTCATATGTGGAATTTAAGAAATAAAACCATTGAACAAAGGGGAAAAAAAAGAGAGAAGAAGAGGCAAGCCAAGAAACAGACTCTTGACTATAGAGAACAAACTGATGGTTACCAGAGGGCAGGGGGTGGAGGGAAAGGTGAAAAACGTGATGGGTCTTAAGGAGTACACTTGTCATGATGATCACCATGTACTGTATGTAAGTATTGAATCACTTAATTGTACACCTGAAACTAATATTACACTGTTAACTAACTGGAATTTAAATAAAACTTTAAAAAAAGGTAGAGCAGAAGTTATAAATTTTGATGAAAAGCAATTTATCATTTTTTGTTCTTAGCAACTCTGCCTTTGGTATTGTATTTAAGACACCTTTGTCTAACTTGATGTCACAAAAACTTTTCTTTTAAAATTTTCTTCTTGAAGTTTTAAGGTTAAGTTTTACCTTTAGGTGTATTATCCATTTTTAAAAAGATTTTATTTATTTATTTGACACACAGAGAGAGACCACAAGTAGGCAGAGAGGCAGGCAGAAAGAGAGAGAGAGAAGCAGGACCCCACCGAGCAGAGAGCCTGATTTGGGGCTCGATCCCAGGACCCTGAGATCACAACCTGAGCTGAAGCCAGAGGCTTAACCCACTGAGCCACCCAGGTGCCCCGTGTTTTATCCATTTTTATTTATATTTGTATTTTGTGTAAGCTATGGGTCAATATTTTTTTAGATGAATGTCCAGTTGTTCTAACATCATTTATTGTTCATTTCACTGATCTCTTCAGATTTGTGTGTGTATACACACACACACACACACACACACACACACACACACACACACACACACATTCTAAACCTCTTTACATCACGACCTGAGCCAAAGGCAAGAGTCAGATATTTAACTGACTGAGCCACCCAGGCACCCCTCTCTTCAGCTATATTAAACCAGTTTATCTTTAACACCTCAGCTGGGGTTTTATTTTGTTATATTTTTTATTTCCAAAACCTTAATTTGTTGATTTTTTAAAATTCCAGCAGTTCTGCTTGATGTAAAGGTCTTTTTTGGTTTATCTTTATTTCTTCAAACATTTCATTTATGTTTTTATATTTTGTATCTGACGGTATCGTATTTTGCTATGGTGATTTGTTTCCCTGTGTATTGGTAGTTTTGGGCTGTGAGATCATATCTAATTGACCACCTTCTGCGAGATTGTTGACAGCCTCAATTGGAGTTGCTGTCACCAGATAGGACTTGTGTATGTGTTTCTACTGAGAGTGAGTGGGGGTACTGATCTGGAGCGCTTTTATTTCTTTTGAGAATATAAGCCTAATACAGAGGACTTAACGTAGGTTCCCACCTTGCCCTAAGTTTAGTCCTCCTTTTCTAATGCTGGTTTTGACATTTTCCCTCAAGGAAATATGGGTTTTTGATCTTCCTCATTGCTCTTCTTTCTGGTTATATCTTACTCACTCTTCCTCCCCCTCTTTCCACCTAACATGACGTATTTGGTGCTATGCCTTACTTTCTTGTGAGCTCAGCAATACTTTGTAAAGACTGATTTTTGTTATTTATTCAGGATCTACTTATATTTTAATGAATGTGCTTTTCAGAATATGTCTTAGCCATACTATGGATTCTTTTTTCTTTTCTTCTTAAATCTTTCTTCCAGTGCCTGGAAATGTTCTTGTAAGTCTTCACCTGAATATTTTTGGTATAGTTAAGACAAATAATTCACTATTTCAGGCTCATAATCAAATTAGGTTCGAGAGCAGTCTTTCTTCCTGTTTTTCATAGCCATCTTGTATTGACAGAGTGGGTGTAGACACACCATCAGCCATTCATCTTCAGAGAGTCTGTGAGAGGAAACATCCAGAAAACAAGCCAATTGCAGAATATCATTTGTTCTCTATGCACCCTTGGGGTAGAGAACATTAACTTCTTTTTACTCAGTCATCTTAGGAAAAAAGAAGACATACTATTAAGCAACCAACTTCATCAGCACATGCTGTCCCCTAGCTAGAAACAATAATGGCTTCTATGGTCATAGCTTCTATGAGAGGTGAATGTGGGTATTGGCTGGAAAGCCTGGGTTCTTCCTTTACTCTGGGAAAAATGGGTGGAGTGTTTCATATGTCTCCTGAACTTTAATCTCCTCCCTCTTTAACTATAATAGGTCTGCCTCATCTTTAATAAGCCACTGAGGGCCATCAAGAACTGGATTTAGATGTGGATTCAGTGCAAAATTGTGAGGAAGTTGCAGTCAGGGGATGTAGCTATATTACCTTTGCAGAGATCACTTTTCTAAGTAAGCATGACTTTTCCCCTAATTTGTGTGCTCTTTTCCAAATCTGTTTTGTTTAACACAAAGTTGGTCTTTCCCTCCCTTTTCGTTATAAGTCTATAACCAAGTTTTTATTCATGAGAAAAGAAATAAGGTGACTGATTACATGCTCATTACAAGTCATATTCTTATTTTTCCTGAAACTAACAGTGTAAACAGACAGAAAGGTCCTCTGTGTGTGTGCGTGTGTGTGTGTGTGTGTGTGTGTGTGTATGTGTTTTAAAGATTTTATTTATTTATTTGTCAGAGGGAGAGAGAAAGAGAGAGTATACAAGCAGGGGGAGTGGCAGGCAGAGGGAAAGCAGGCTCCTTGATGAGCAAGGAGCCCAACTTAGGACTTGCTCCTAGGACTTTGGGATCATGACCTGAGGCAAAGGCAGGTGCTTAGCTGACTGAGTCACCCAGGTGTCCCAGGTCCTGTGTTTTTAACAAACACAATAATTTTAAAAATTTATCCCAAGGGTACACTGTGCCAGATTAAAATTTTCAGATAAATGCAGATTGCCTTTATTTGCTAAATGTAGCAGCCCTAGTCAGAAACCATGTTAGGGACTTTACAAAGTTTTCCTTGACTAGTTATCACAGTTTTATGAAGTAGGACCAACAATGGCCAGACCAGAGTTTAAATCCAGCTGTGTCTTGGTCCTGAGTCTAAACCTCTGCCCTGTTTACTCAAACCACTGACTCTAGAAGTCCAAATAATAAAGGCCAATGAGAATACACAGTGAGATTGATACACACTTGTGATGAACTGATCTTTTCTTTTAAGAAAAAGGCAACTTGTCTTATCTAGGAATTGAGCCTCTCTCAGAAGTCAGAGGGGACCTTGAGGGTAAAATTGTCAAAAGGCTCAAATATCCAGAATAAGAGGTAAGAGTGAGAAAAATCTTATTTTCCTGAACTTTTTTTGTTGTTGTTCTCTGTGGTTTGAGATGTAGTATGTCCTAAAACATGATTTTCATTAGTGTCATAGTGTGAGCTAAAAATCTAAACAAAAAGCTATTATCCTCCACTCCCACTGCAAGCAAACCCTTCACTACCTCTTTATGTAATGATCTTTGATTTCCCTTTCAACAAACATTCTCTGACTTAATAAAGTGAATGACTTTATCCTTTTTAAGTTACACTAAAAAAGAAATGTCTCACGTTGAGGTCTTTTATCCATTTCGACTTTATCTTTGTGTACGGTGTAAGATAATGGTCGAGTTTCATTCTTCCACATATCGCTGTCCAGTTTTCCCAGCACCATTTATTGAAGAGACTGTCTTTTTTCCACTGTATATTTTTTCTTGTTTTGTCGAAGATTATTTGACCATAGAGTTGAGGGTCCCTATCTGGGCTCTCCACTCTGTTCCACTGGTCTATGTGTCTGTTTTTATGCCAGTACCACGCTGTCTTGGTGATCACAGCTTTGTAGTAAATCTTGAAATGGGGGTAACGTGATGCTGCCAGTTTTGTTTTTGTTTTTCAACATTTCCTCAGCAATTCGGGGTCTCTTCTGATTCCATACAAATTTTAGGATTATTTGCCCCAGCTCTTTGAAAAATACTGGTGGAATTTTGATCAGAATGGCATTAAAAGTATAGATTGCTCTAGGCAGTATAGACATTTTAACAATGTTTATTCTTCCAATCCAAGAGCATGGAATGGTCTTCCATCTTTTTGTGTCTTCTTCAATTTCTTTCATGAGTGTTCTGTAGTTCCTCGAGTACAGATCCTTTACCTCTTTGGTTAGGTTTATTCCCAGGTATCTTATGGTTCTTGGTGCTATAGTAAATGGAATCGATTCTCTAATTTGCCTTTCTGTATTTTCATTGTTAGTATATAAGAAAGCCACTGATTTCTGTACATTGACTTTGTATCCTGCAACGTTACTGAATTGCTGTATGAGTTCTAGTAGTTTGGGGGTGGAGTCTTTGGGGTTTTCCATATAAAGAATCATGTCATCTGCGAAGAGAGAGAGTTTGATTTCTTCCTTGCCAATTTGGATACATTTTATTTCTCTTTGTTGTCTGATTGCCGTTGCTAGGACTTCTAATACTATGTTGAACAAGAGTGGTGAGAGTGGGCATCCTTGTCGTGTTCCTGATCTCAATGGGAAGGCTGCAAGCCTTTTCCCATTGAGGATGATATTTGCTGTGGGTCTTTCATAGATAGATTTTATGAAGTTCAGGAATGTTTCCTCTATCCCGATACTTTGAAGCGATTTAATCAGGAATGGATGCTGGATTTTGTCAAATGCTTTTTCTGCATCAATTGAGAGGACCATGTGGTTCTTCTCTCTTCTCTTATTGATTTGTTCTATCACATTGATTGATTTGCGACCTCAACGTGAGACAGGAATCCATCAGAATCCTAGAGGAGAACATAGGCAGTAACCTCTTCGATATCAGCCACAGCAACTTCTTTCAAGATATGTCTCCAAAGGCCAAGGAAACAAAAGCGAAAATGAACTTTTGGGACTTCATCAAGATCAAAAGCTTCTGCACAGCAAAGGAAACAGTCAACAAAACAAAAAGGCAACCCACGGAATGGGAGAAGATATTTGCAAATGACAGTACAGACAAAAGGCTGATATCCAGGATCTATAAAGAACTCCTCAAACTCATCACACGCAAAACAGACAATCATATCAAAAAATGGGCAGAAGATATGAACAGACACTTCTCCAATGAGGACATACAAATGGCTATCAGACCCATGAAAAAATGCTCATCATCACTAGCCATCAGGGAGATTCAAATTAAAACCTCATTGAGATATCACCTTACACCAGTTAGAATGGCCAAAATTAGCAAGACAGGAAACAACGTGTGTTGGAGAGGTTGTGGAGAAAGGGGAACCCTCTTACACTGTTGGTGGGAATGCAAGTTGGTGCAGTCACTTTGGAGCACAGTGTGGAGATGCCTCAAGAAATTAAAAATAGAGCTTTCCTATGACCCTGCAATTGCACTGCTGGGTATTTACCCCAAAGATACAGATGTAGTGAAAAGAAGAGCCATCTGTACCCCAATGTTTATTGCAGCAATGGCCACGGTCGCCAAACTATGGAAAGAACCAAGATGCCCTTCAGTGGATGAATGGATAAGGAAGATGTGATCCATATACACGATGGAGTATTATGCCTCCATCAGAAAGGATGAATACCCAACTTTTGTAGCAACATGGACGGGACTGGAAGAGATTATGCTGAGCGAAATAAGTCAAGCAGAGAGAGTCAAGTATTATATGGCTTCACTTATTTGTGGAGCATAACAAAGAACATGGAGGACATGGGGAGATGGAGAGGAGAAGGGAGTTGTGGGAAATTGGAAGGGGAGATGAACCATGAAAGACTATGGACTCTGAAAAACAACCTGAGGGTTTTGAAGGGGTGGGGGGTGGGAGGTTGGGGAACCAGGTTGTGAGTAATAGAGAGGGCACGTATTGCATGGAGCACTGGGTATTGTGCAAAAACAATGAGTACTGTTACGCTGAAAATAAATAAAGAAAGAAAAGAAAAGAAAACATGGGCATAAAAATGGAATATTTCATATGCATGGCAAAGCTTTGAAAATATCTCCATGCAAAGTTTCTAATAAATACCAATTTTCATTTAAAAAAAAAGAAATGTCTATTTTTCTTTAACTTTAAAAAACATAAAATATTTATTCAAAATGAAATTATGGATACAGTCATATGATCATTGAAAGACTTCAAAACAAGCCATAGTTCATGCTTGTGAACCAATCTGTGAGCACTAGACATTTCCCAGTGGGAAAATCCAGCCCTTAGGTCTGAAGTGGCCTCAGTGGCCTTTCTCTTGGCCCAGTATAGTGATAACAGTGGCCATAAAGATGAAGTGAGGTCATATCATTGTGCTAGTGAGGAAGAAATAAATATAGCTTAGAGCAGTGTTTCCAGGTTTTGGCTACTCATACATCACGTACAAGATTTTTGCAATATCAATTTTTCTCTGTTATTTACTTACCATCTTTTTTTAAAGTCAACTTGTTTTTTTTATTTAAAAAATAAATTTAGTCTTATCCTAAGCAATAACATCCATGAAATTGAGTTTGCTAAATGATCATATATTTGTATCTAATAAATATTAAATCACAAATATAACTTAAAATTTGAAATATTTCTTTGTGAGCTACTCAAAGTCACCCAATATACCCATTTGCCTGTGCTCATATGTTTACAATGCTTTGGAAAATAGTGAGCAAAGATCAGTAAACTTCGGCTGGTTACCTTTTGGTGAAAATGAAGGTTTTCTTTCTTTTTTTTTAAAAAAAGATTTTATTTATTTATTTGACAGACAGAGATTACAAGTAGACAGAGAGGCAGGCAGCAAGAGGAAGGGAAGCAGGCTTCCTGTTGAGCAGAGAGCCCGATGCAGGGCTCAATCCCAGGACCCTGAGATCATGACCCGAGCCGAAGGCAGAGGCTTTAACCCACTGAGCCACCCAGGTGCCCCCCAAATGAAGTTTTATTAGAACACAGGTCCATTCGGTTTTGTACTGTCTGTGGCTGCTCTCATGCTACAATGGCAGAGTTGAGTAGTTGCTACAGAGACCTTATGTGTTGCAAAACTGAAAATATTTATTATAGCCCTTTGTAGAAAAGTTTGCCAACCCCTAGCTTGGAGGAACACTTCCTAACTGGATTTTGTATATTTCTACGGATTGCCCTCTGGTTTCCATTCATGATCTAACTCCTCTTCTCCTTAGAAGTATCTTTCATGAGAAGAGACTGATCCACCTTCTGTGAAGACCAGACTAGAGAAAATTCACTTCTGCGTAGGCTGAACCCAGTGTCTAATGAAGGTCTATTGATAGATCTCCACCAAATGTCAATTTACTGCAGGAACTAGCTGTCTCATTATCCCCCAGCCAGCTGGACTGAACATTCCTGCACTTTTCTTCTCTCCAGTCTTCAAAATGGCAGTGACATAAGATGAGATTTAAAGCTTGAAAACTGACTTTGAATAAAAATTCAACATTGATGTGGTTGTTACCTTTAGCTCTGGTATCTATATTCCTGGCAAGTGTGGACAGCTTCTGTTTGAAGTAAAGTCGAAAATTGTTAAACAGGAAAGTAATTTTCATCAGGTAAAGTAGGGAGAACAACTGTGAAGTTGTGTCTCCTTATATTATACTGTTTGCCATTTTTTAAAAAAAGAATTTGTGTATCTATTTGAGAGCAAGAGCACGAGTGGGGTTGGGGAGGTTGGGGCAGAGGGAGAAGCAGACTCTCCACTGAGCAGGGAGTGCAACAACACAGGGCTCAATCCAAGGACCCCACGATCATGACCTGAGCTAAAGAGAGACGCTCAACTGACAGCCACCCAGGTGCCCCTACACTGCTTGGCATTTTTTTTTCTTTAGTTGTTTCTTGTGGAAGGGACTGAAAATCCTTATAGAAAAGCAAATGAGAATTGCTAATTTTGAAAAGCAAAGAGAAATGGTCATGTGTATATGTATTAACTATTGTTTGTTCTGAAAGTGTTTTTTATTGTTCTTATAGTTCACTGGATAATAGCATTAAAGTATATAATATGAATCCAATTAATGAGATAAGAAGTCACCATTAACTGTTTTTGGTATAGGCCTATTTTTTCAAGGGGTTTGTGGACTAACCAAATTATGAACAAAGGAGATATTATAGAGAAGACATGGTTTATTTTATTTTTATTCAAGTATAATTAACACACAGTGTTATGTTAGTTTCAGGTGTATAATATAATGATTCAGCAATTCTATACATTTCTCAGTGCTTGTCAAGATAAGTATATTCTTAAGAGAAGACAGTGATTTATTTGGGTCAGAGTGTGTGGGTATTTGGGTATATTTAGGCTGAGGAAGGATTGGATAAGTTTCCATAGAGGACATTTTATTTGGGTCTGGAAGGATGAGTAGGAGTTTTCTAGGTGGAGAAGTAGGTGGAAGATATTTCAGGCAGAAGGACCAGTTTACCTCTTAGAGGAGTCAGTGGTCAGATGTTTTAAGAAGATGCATTAACTGTATCTTGGTTGTCCATGGGAAGTTTGACCCTTGACAAGCTTTTAGGAACTTGGTCTTTTCTGGGTGTGCTTAGTGGTTCTTTTGTGGATGAGCTACTTGGTCTTGGGAAAAATATATATTTCCTTGTCTTTGGGTGAAAAATATACATTCCCTAGTTCTTGATGCTTTGGCCTGGTTCACCAAACCACATGATTTCTGTGATGTGGTTCATGTTGAAGCAGTGATGGTTCAGGTTTGAGAAGGGAGGTGAGACCCAAGCCACAGCCTAACCCTTCCTGAAAGATTTCCTTTCCTGGGTGAATGTGTGTGATTCTAAGAAGCCTCCCTGTTGCAGCTGTAGCTCACACCATGATACAGTATCTTGCTGAGTTTGCCGTGGTCTGGATCCTGATGCTAGTTCTTGATTGTAGTGGGGATGGAATCAGCCAACAGATGTTGATCTTGTCCTTCTGCATCTCTGAGTGTCTCACAGGGCCGGGACCCCATGTTTTCTGTAGCTCAGCCTTTACCCTTCTCTTGGGAATTAGCATTTGTCCTGTGGGGGAAAAGCAGGTGTGGCAGCTTCTATTCCAGGAATTCCTTGCCCAAGAGCAGAGAGATACACAGGGCCATTTGCTGCTATAGGCATGGAGCAGTTTGTGAGCACCCTACTGAGAGCAGGGGCTTTATTCACAGTGGTTCTGACAGGATGCTTCAAATGGGTGGGTAAAATGGAATACGGTCAAAGGCAGAACTATAGCTTTCACAATCTAACTAGGGCACATCAAGTAATAATTGCTAGTGATATAAATCTGGCAGGGACATGTGTTAGGATCTCATGAGAAATGTGGTAGTGTAGCCTGTATATCAGGGGGTGATGTGGAATAGACACTCCAGCTTCTCTGAGATCAGTATTATCTGGAGGATGGCTGAAGTGACTCAGTCAGGAAAGCCTCATGGCAGGCAGGGAATAAGAAGGAAGGAGGCTCCACCATAGTCTACCAGCCCTCCCACTTGTTCTGAGATTCTGCATCACAATAAGGTCCAATGTGCCTTACCTCTTTTGTGAATCCCCTTAGGCTCACATAATTCACAGGATCATTGCATGTAGAAGTGAAATTTATCTTAGAGCACACCTGCTTCAACTCTTATTTTAAGATGGAAACTGATACCCAGAGAGGGCAATGAAATATAGTTGTCCAAGAATGGATAAAATGTTATGCCCTCTCCTTCCTTTCCTCCTCCCTTCCCTTCCCCTGCTTCCCTCCTTTCCTTTCGTCCCTCCCTCCTTTCCTTCTGCAAATATTTATTAAGAACCTATCATGTGGGGCGCCTGGGTGGCTCAGTGGGTTAAAGCCTCTGCTTTCGGCTTAGGTCATGATCTCAGGGTCCTGGGATCGAGCCCCGCGTAGGGTTCTCTGCTCAGCAGGGAGCCTGCTTTCCCCCCTCTCGCTCTGCCTGCCTCTCTGCCTACTTGTGATCTCTGTCTGTCAAATAAATAAATAAAATTAAAAAAAAAAAAAAAGAACCTACCATGTTCCAGGTAGTCTTCTAAGGGTCTAGAATTGGGACATATCAATGGACCAAACAGTGAAAGATCCCTGTCTTCATGGATCCTACATACAATTGAAGAGATAAACATTAAACAGCATGCATCATAAATAAGTCATATAATTTGATAAGTACTATGGAAATCCAAGGTAGGATTCCTGGCAGTGGGAGAAGGGAATGCAATTGTAAACAGTGGTCAGGGCAGAATTTGTTGAGAAGGTAACTTGTGAGCAAAGGTTGAAGGCAGTGAGAATCTGCTATGTGGATCTCTGGGGGGATATTCTCAAGTATTCTTTAGAATATTCTCTACCTAGAATATTCCAGGTGGAGAAAACAGCCAGTGCAAGGGCCCTGAAATTAGGAGTGTCTCTGGTGTGCTTAAGGAATAGCAGAGTCCAGAGAGTGGAATAAATGAAGAGTATAAAGTAGATGAGATCAGAAAAGTGGCAGGTATATAATTATCTGTAAATGATTGTGATGGACATTGGTTTTTATTCTGAATAGGATGTAAAATCACTGGAGATTTTTTAAGTAGAGAGATAATAGGATTTGATTTATATTTACAAAGGATGGTTTGTTTGCTGTTTTGAGTATGGGCTATAAGAAGGCAAGGGGAGAAGAAGGGAACACAGTCAGGGCTTTTTTGCTCAGACAGAGAAGTGAAGAGATATTCTGGGTATATTTTTCAGGGAGAACCAGCAGCAATTGTGTTGGATTGAATTGTGGTGTGAGAGAAAGAAAAGTTATGGATGACTCCAGAGCTTTTGATTTAAATGATGGGAAAGATAGACATGCCATTAATTGAGATGATTAAGTCTTGGAGTAGGTTTTGAGAGAGGGAGTCAGGAGTTTAGTTTTGGATATGTTGAATTTGATATGCCTAGTACATTTCCAAGTGAAGGTGTTAGATGGGTCGCTAGATGTTGAAGTCTGTGATTTTGGAGAAAGCTCTGGACTGAAGATGTAAACTTGGAAGTATCCATTGCATAAATGGTATTAAATCTATGAAACTAGATGGATTTGTCAGGGTAGTGTATATAAATAGAGAAGAGATAATCTTGGGGCATCTCAACATCAAGAGAATTGTAGACTGTGTGAAGAACACTTTCAAAGGGTTTTGCTACACGGAAAGAATTGAGGTGTAGCTAAAGGAAAAATGGGAACTTCTAGAGAGGGTCTTTCTAAGATGGGAGAAATAAGATATTTGTAAATTGATGGAGACATTTTGATAAAGAGTGACAATTTGATGATGTAGGAGAAAGAAGGGATAATTACTGGAACAATATCCTATAGTTGTCTGGAGGGGATTGGTGCCAATATACAAGTGTGAAGAGCAGGGATTTTTTTTTTTTTTTTTTTTTTTTTTTTTTTTTTTAGATAGGCATGTGGTTAATTGATGCATTAGCATGTGAAAAGATGGAAATGAGGCTTTGGAGACAGTAGATAGGAAGGGTGGCAGAGGGTACCCCTTTCTCCACATCTTCTCCAACACATATTGTTTCCTGTCTTGCTAATTTTGGCCATTCTAACTGGTGTAAGGTGGTATTTCAATGTGGTTTTAATTTGAATCTCCCTGATGGCTAGTGATGATGAACATTTTTTCATGTGTCTGATAGCTATTTGTATGTCTTCACTGGAGAAGTGTCTGTTCATATCTTCTGCCCATTTTTTGATATGATTACACTGTTGGTGGGAATGCAAGTTGGTGCAGCCACTTTGGAAAACAGTGTGGAAATTCCTTAAGAAATTAAAAATAGAGCTTTCCTGACTCTGCAATTGCACTACTGGTTATTTACCCCAAAGATATAGATGTAGTGAAAAGAAGAGCCATCTGTACCCCAATGTTTATTGCAGCAATGGCCACGGTCGCCAGACTGTGGAAAGAACCAAGATGCCCTTCAGTGGATGAATGGATAAGGAAGATGTGGTCCATATACATTAAGGAGTATTATGCCTCCATCAGAAAGGATGAATACCCAACTTTTGTAGCAACATGGATGGGACTGGAAGAGATTATGCTGAGTGAAATAAGTCAAGCAGAGAGAGTCAATTATCATATGGTTTCACTTATTTGTGGAGCATAACAAATAACATGGAGGACATGGGAAATGGAGAGGAGAAGGGAGTTCAGGGAAATTGGAAGGGGAGATGAACCATGAGAGACTATGGACTCTGAAAAACAACCTCAGCTGTGCTCGCTTCGGCAGCACATATACTAAAATTGAAAAACAACCTCAGGGTTTTGAAGGGGCGGGGGGTGGGTGGGTGGGAGGTTGGGGGAGCCAGGTGGTGGGTATTAAGGAGGGCACGTATTGCATGGAGCTCTGGGTGTGGTGCAAAAACAATGAATTCTGTTACGCTGAAAAGAAATTAAAAAAAAGAAAGAAAAAAAAAAGGAAGGGTGGCAGAGTTTGCCAAATTTCTACTCTATTGTTTCAAATTACTCAATTAAGAAGAAATAATTGGCTGGAGTAAAAATGCGGGAGGAGCCTTGGAGTTTGAGGAGAGAAAGTGTGAGAAAGCTCTTTCAGTAAGAAAATTTTTTAATTTTTAATTTTAAGTTTTTAAAAAATTTATTATTTTTTTTTAGTGTTCCAAGATTCATTATTAATACACCACACCCAGTGCTCCATGCAATATGTGCCTTCCTTAATACCCATCACCAGGCTCACCCAACCACCTCCCCTCCTCCCCTCCAAAACCCTCAGTTTGTTTCTCAGAGTACACAGTCTCTCATGGTTTGTCTCCCCCTCCAATTTCCCCAACTCACTTCTCCTCTCCATCTCCCCATGTCTTCGTGTTATTCCTTATGCTCCACAAGAAAGGGAAACCATGTGATAATTCTCTCTCTCTGCTTGATTTATTTCACTCAGCATAGTCTCCTCCAGTCCTGCCCATGTTGATACAATAGTTGGGTATTCATCCTTTCTGATGGAGGCATAATACTCCATTGTATATATGGACCAGAACTTCTTCATCCATTTGTCCATTGAAGGGCATCTTGGCTCTTTCCACAGTTTGGCGACCATAGCCATTGCTGCTATGAACACTGGGGTACAGATGGCCCTTCTTTTCACTACATCTGTATCTTTGGGATAAATACCCAGTAGTGCAATTGCAGGGTCATAGGGAAGCTCTATTTTTAATTTCTTAAGGAATTTCCACACTGTTTTCCAAAGTGGCTGCACCAACTTGCCTTCCTACCAACAGTGTAACAGGGTTCCCTTTCTCCACATCCTCTCCAACACACGTTGTTTCCTGTCTTGCTAATTTTGGTCATTATAACTGGTGTAAGGTGGTATCTCAATGTGGTTTTGATTTGAATCTCCCTGATAGCTAGTGATGATGAACATTTTTAAAAATATTTTATTTATTTGTTTGACAGACAGAGATCACAAGTAGGCAGAGAAGCAGGCAGAGAGAGAGGAGGAAGCAGGCTCCCCGCTGAGCAGATAGCCTGATGTGGAGCTCGATCCCAGGACCCTGGGATCATGACCTGAGGTGAAGGCAGAGGCTTTAACCCACTGAGCCACCCAGGTGCGCCGATGAACATTTTTTTATGTGTCTATTCGCCATTTATATGTCTTCTTTGGAGAAGTGTCTGTTCATATCTTCTGCCCATTTTTTGATGTGATTATCTGTTTTGTGTGTGTTGAGTTTGAGGAGGAGTTCTTTTTAGATCTTAGATATCAGCCCTTTGTCTACAGAGTCATTTGTGAATATCCTCTCCCATTCCGTGGGTTGCCTCTTTGTTTTGTTGACTGTTTCCTTTGCTGTGCAGAAGCTTTTGATCTTGATCAAGTCCCCAGAGTTCATTTTCACTTTTGTTTCCTTTGCCTTTAGAGGCATGTCTTGAAAGAAGTTGCTGTGGCTGATGTCAAAGAGCTTACTGCCTATGTTCTCCTCTAGGATTTTGATAGATTTCTCCCTCATGCTGAGGTCTTTTATCCGTTTTGAGTTTATCTTTGTATGGTATAGAAGAATGTTTGAGTTTCATTTTCTATACATAGCTGTACAATTTTCCCAGCACCATTTATTGAAGAGACTGTCTTTTTTCCACTGTGTATTTTTTCCTGCTTGTCGAAGATTAGCTGACCATAGAGTTGCAGGTCTATATCTGGGCTCTCTACTCTGTTTCTCCTGGTCTATGTGTCTGTTTTTGTGCCAGTACTATGCTGTCTTGATGATCAGAGCTTTGTAGTAAAGCTTGAAATCAGGCAACGTGATGCCTCCAGTTTTGTTTTTCTTTTCCAACATTTCCTTAGCAATTTGGGGTCTTTTCTGGTTCCATACAAATTTTAGGATTGTTTGTTCCAGCTCTTTGAAAAATGCCAGTGGAATTTTGATCGGGATGTCATTGAAAGTATAGATTGCTCTAGGCAGTATGGATATTTTAACAATGTTTATTCTTCCAATCCATGAGCATGGAATGCTTTTCCATCCTTTTGTGTCTTCTTCAATTTCTTTCATGAGTGTTCTGTAGTGACAGAATAAATGTATTCCTGGAAACCTATAAACTTCCAAAACTGAATCAGAAAGAAACTGACAACCTGAATAGACCAATATCTAGTAACAAGATTGAAGCAGTGATCAAAAACCTCCAAAAAAAACCAAGAACCCAGGACCTGATGAATTCCCTGGAGAATTCTACCAAACATTCAAAGAAGAAATAATATGTATTCTGAAGCTGTTCCAAAAAATAGAAACAGAAGGAAAACTTCCAGACTCTTTCTATGAAGCCAGCATTATCTTGATCCCCAAACCAGTCAAAGACCCCACCAAAAAGGAGAATTTCAGACCAATATCCTTGATGAATATGGATGCCAAGATTCTCAACAAGATCCTAGCTAATAGGATCCAACAGTATATTTAAAAGATTATCCACCATGACCAGGTGGGATTTATCCATGGGATGCAAGGTGGTTCAACATTCATGAATCAATCAATGTGATAGAACAAATCAATAAGAGAAAACATAAGAACCACATGGTCCTCTCAACTGATGCAGAAAAAGCATTTGACAAGATACAGCATCTGTTCCTGATTAAAACACTTCAAAGTATAGGGAAAGAGGGAACATTCCTCAACTTCATATAATCTACCTATGAAAAACCCACAGTGGGTATCATTCTCAATGGGGAAAAGCTGACAGCCTTTCCTCTGCGATCAGGAACATGACAAGGATGTCCACTCTTGCCACTGTTGTTCAACATAGTACTAGAAGTCCTAGCAACAGCAATCAGACAACAAAAAGAAATAAAAGGTATTCAAATTGGCCATGAAGAAATCAAACTCTCTTCACAGATGACATGATACTTTATATGGAAAACCCAGAAGGCTCCACTCCCAAACAACTAGAACTCAGATAGCAATTCATTAATATGGCAGGATACAAAATCAATGTACAGAAATCAGTTGCTTTTTTATACACTAATAATGAAAATATAGAAAGAGAAATTAGAGAATCAATTCCATTTACTATAGCACCAAGAACCATAAGATACCTGGGAATAAACCTAACCAAAGAGGTAAAGGATCTGTACTTGAGGAACTTCAGTAAGGAAATTTAACAGACTAGCAAAGTTCTCTGTTCTGTCCTTCTTTCCTTTCTATCTTACATGAGTCCAACTTTATCTTACATTATCCACAACACACCAAGCACTGGGTATCTGCAAGTGGAGAGACAAACATTTTTCTTTGGGGAGTCATCCTTGTTCCATATTGGTATCATGAGTTAATTAGCCAGGCATCAAGCCCATCCCACAGTCTTCAGAGCTGTTCCTGACAGGCAATTATGGATGGCTAGAAGCAGAAATTTAGAATGCTGGCTGAGAGCTTCTGTAGGAGAGGACAAGTCCAAAATCCAGCAGTGAAACTGACTTTGCCTCACTCCCACACTTAGGCTCTCAAATTTCATTATTTCAGGAGGCTGCTCTCATAAGTCAGTTGACCAGAAATTGGATTGGGTTGTTTCTTAGAACTAGATTAAAAACATTTTTATTTTAAATAATGTAGTGTTTTCAGAATATATCCAAGCTAAGGCAGTTAATCATTTGAATCAGCTAAAAAATATTGGTCAACATTTCTTTTTTAAGGACCAACAGGACTCAATATCTGATAGAAGTTTGGAGCATTCAATATGGATTAGACTTTTTCTTTATTCATAGGGACCTAAGACAGAGCACTATAGAATTTACAGATTGGTTTAATTACAAGTGGGAAACCCCCATAGGAAATGTAATGGTAGGTATTCCGTTCTAATTAGCTTTTCTCATTTCTCAAAATTCTGAGGGTTATTTAAAAAGAAATATGAGCTTTGGTGGGTTTTAGTCTCCCAGTACATCACTTTGACTCTTGTTTTTATTATTTTGGCCTCTCCCTTGTCTCTTCCCTTAGTATGTAAACTTATTTCCAGTGATTGAGGGACCTAAGCTTGATCAAGATACTTAAGGCAGACTGAAGCTAGATACTTAGTTCTAATTAGAAATACATTTTAGAGGTTCTACTAGAAAGTGGTTATATTTCTAGGGAGAATCATTTTTTAATGAGTTATGGTCATATCTGTAATAGAGATGATGCCATAGTATCATCATTCCATTTGCCAGCAAATCATGAAATGCTTTATAGTTGTATTTACTGTTCAGTCTGTACTGTGTTTAAGTATGGATTCCTCCACATGAATAACAGCTCTTCCAACTCTATTTGATGTGAGTCCTCTCTTGCTTTGAAGATGGTTCCTTGTGGAACCCCTGGGACAGTCCCCTTGAAGGGGGAAGTACTATGGGTGTATCAGAAGGGTGGATGTGGAATAAATAACATATCCCCTATTCCCCCTTCCCCTTGCTGATGACACTATACTCAACCTACACCACTCAAGATTGTGTGGATGCCATACTTTACTGAAGAGCTAAGAGAAAATATGTTAAATTATAGGTTAAATTTGACTTTTTGCAATTCTCAGTTCCCCACAACCCAGATGATTTTTCCTAAAAATACTTCATTATAAATCCTCATCTCAGAATCTTCTTGTTGGAAGACCTTAGGAAAAGCCTACCTAAGACACACACCATCTCATCTTAAGATAGATTTGCAGTTTGTCAAAAGAAGCCTTTAAGGGAATTTCACACCGCATCCTAGAAATAGTGGTCATATTTTCTTCAAATGCCAAGAGAACTTATACATATAGATGTTAACAAAAATACACTCGGCAAAATGATTGAGATATTAGTTTTATTTTGGTCTTTCCCATTTCCACTTCAAGAAAGTAACCAGGATCTTTGTAATTCCTTGTAAGGTGGGGTTCTATAGAGCACTGAAGTTTTTGGAGACCTATATGATGACCCATATTCCTATCTCTGTGAAAGCCCAAACTTCTTTAAGTTATAATGTTCAATGTCTCAGGAGAAAGGAGAAAGAAGAGAGAGAATTTCCTTGAGGGCCCTGAAGAAAGAGATTGTCTCAACTGGGAAAGGGAACAGGACCACAAAATGTAGGACCCAAGGAGTATTCTTGGGGAAGAACTTGAAGGGAGATTATTTCATGGTGGGCATAGGGGCTGGCTTCCTGACAAGCCAGGTCCTACCATATGGAGAGTGGGGTTTTCCACTAGTTGGATGGAAAGTCACAAACCTGAAGTTAAAAAGTAGGCAAAAAAGGATCGGCTGTAACAGGGAGAGGCAAGCACCTGAAAGCAGACAAGAAGGATTAGAAATAAGAGGGTGCTGTGACAAAGAACCTCTTTGTTGTTGTTGTTGTTGTTGTTTTAAGATTTTATTTATTTATTTGAGAGAGAATGAGAGAGCGAGAACATGAAAGAGGGGAGGGTCAGAGGGAGAAGCAAACTCCCTGATGAGCAGGAAGCCCAGTGTAGGCTTTATCCCAGTACTCCAGGATCATGACCTGAGCTGAAGGCAGATGTTTAATTGAGCCACCCACGCTCCCCCAGAGAACCTCTTGGAATGGTCTAATTCTCCTATGTTGGATTCATAGTAGTTCAGTGAATGTTCAGTATATAAATGACTGGTGTCACCCAACCCTCAGGAATGGTTGTTTCAGGTTCATTAAGATGGGGGACTAGGAAAACTAAAAAACACATGACCTTATAGGAAGCCTTATAAAGCTGCTGGTGACAGGGCACCTGGGTGGCTCAGTGGGTTAAGCCGCTGCCTTCGGCTCAGGTCATGATCTCAGGGTCCTGGGATCGAGTCCCGCATCGGGCTCTCTGCTCGGCAGAGAGAGGCCTGCTTCCCTCTCTCTCTCTCTCTCTCTGCCTGCCTCTCTATCTACTTGTGATCTCTCTCTATCAAATAAATAAATAAAATCTTAAAAAAAAAAAAGCTGCTGGTGACAGTGGTGAAACTGACCCTAACTCCAATTAGCAGAAATGGCATAGATAACAACAGTGTCCTCAACAAGGTCAGAGTCCGTGGAGAAGGAGACAAAAGCAGCAGCTGCTGCTATGTAAAGTCACGGTGCAGGGGGTTGGAGATGATACTGTTGGCAGCAGTAGTAATAATAATGATGGTTATTATTATCATTATTTTTTAAAAGATTTTATTTATTTACCTGACAGAGATTGCAAGAAGGCAGAGAGGCAGGCAGAGAGAGAGAGGAGGAAGCAGGCTCCCTGCAGAGCAGAGAGCCTGATGTGGGGCTCAATCCCAGGACCCTGGGACCATGACCAGAGCTGAAGTCAGAGACTTTAACCCACTGAGCCACCCAGGCGCCCCAATTATGGTCACTATTATTACAACAGTAATAATTTTAGCATTAGCCAAAGTTACTAAAAAATAAGCTATGAGCCACAGGCTTTAGAAAAATGAGCTCTGTGATCTTGAGAATCATTGAGCAAGGTAGGAATTATTATCCTTAGTTTTTTAGACACTGAAACTGTGATTAAGAAAGATTAAGTAATTTTACCAAGATCATGCATCTATTAAGAGCAGAACTGGGATTCTGACTAAAATAGGTCTGACCTAAAAGCCCGTGCTCCTTCTGTTGCATCCTGTGTCCTCTGTACGAAACTTTTAGTGTTCACTGAAGCATCTCAGATCCCACTTTGGGAAAATAAAGAATTTGGAGGTTTGGGGTGCCAGGGATTCTCAGGATTGAGGTAATTGAAATTGTTACCAAGTTCTTCTGATTGATGTGACCTAGAAGGCAAGAGTTATATTAAAATATAGAAAGTGAGTGAAGATTTCACTGGAAAGAAGACTTTTCTTCCTGAGCATTTTAATTTCCTTACACTTTGGTTTTCTAGATCTTTTAAGACACTCCTCTTAACGTCTTTTTCGATTGGAACAAGATGAGTTGTCTGCCATTTCATTGCAGGCATATCTTTTTTTTTTTTCCATTTTATTTATTTTTTCAGCGTAACAGTATTCATTCTTTTTGCACAACACCCAGTGCTCCATGCAAAACGTGCCCTCCCCATTACCCACCACCTGTTCCCCCAACCTCCCACCCAGGACCCTTCAAAACCCTCAGGTTGCCCCAACCTCCCACCCCTGACCCTTCAAAACCCTCAGGTTGTTTTTCAGAGTCCATAGTCTCTTATGGTTCGCCTCCCCTCCCCAATGTCCATAGCCCGCTCCCCCTCTCCCAATCCCACCTCCCCCCAGCAACCCCCAGTTTGTTTTGTGAGATTAAGAGTCATTTATGGTTTATCTCCCTCCCAATCCCATCTTGTTTCATTTATTCTTCTCCTATCCCCCTACCCCCCCCATGTTGCTTCTCCATGTCCTCCTATCAGGGAGATCATATGATAGTTGTCTTTCTCCGATTGACTTATTTCACTAAGCATGATACGCTCTAGTTCCATCCACGTCGTCGCAAATGGCAAGATTTCATTTCTTTTGATGGCTGCATAGTATTCCATTGTGTATATATACCACATCTTCTTTATCCATTCATCTGTTGATGGACATCTAGGTTCTTTCCATAGTCTGGCTATTGTAGACATTGCTGCTATAAACATTCGGGTACACGTGCCCCTTCGGATCACTATGTTTGTATCTTTAGGGTAAATACCCAGTAGTGCAATTGCTGGGTCATAGGGTAGTTCTATTTTCAACATTTTGAGGAACCTCCATGCTGTTTTCCAGAGTGGTTGCACCAGCTTGCATTCCCACCAACAGTGGAGGAGGGTTCCCCTTTCTCCACATCCTCTCCAGCATCTGTCATTTCCTGACTTGTTAATTTTAGCCATCCTGACTGGTGTGAGGTGATATCTCATTGTGGTTTTGATTTGTATTTCCCTGATGCCGAGTGACGTGGAGCACTTTTTCATGTGTCTGTTGGCCATCTGGATGTCTTCTTTGCAGAAATGTCTGTTCATGTCCTCTGCCCATTTCTTGATTGGATTGTTTGTTCTTTGGGTGTTGAGTTTGCTAAGTTCCTTATAGATTTTGGATACTAGCCCTTTACCTGATATGTCGTTTGCAAATATCTTCTCCCATTCTGTCAGTTGTCTTTTGGTTTTGTTAACTGTTTCCTTTGCTGTGCAAAAGCTTTTGATCTTGATGAAATCCCAATAGTTCATTTTTGCCCTTGCTTCCCTTGCCTTTGCCGTTGTTCCTAGGAAGATGTTGCTACGGCTGAGGTCGAAGAGGTTGCTGCCTGCATTCTCCTCAAGGATTTGGATGGATTCCTTTCTCACATTGAGGTCCTTCATCCATTTGGAGTCTATTTTCGTGTGTGGTGTAAGGAAGTGGTCCAATTTCATTTTTCTGCATGTGGCTGTCCAATTTTCCCAGCACCATTTATTGAAGAGGCTGTCTTTTTTCCATTGGACATTCTTTCCTGCTTTGTCGAAGATTAGTTGACCATAGAGTTGAGGGTTGATTTCTGGGCTCTCTATTCTGTTCCACTGATCTATGTGTCTGTTTTTGTGCCAGTACCATGCTGTCTTGATGATGACAGCTTTGTAATAGAGCTTGAAGTCCGGAATTGTGATGCCACCAACTTTGGCTTTGTTCTTCAATATTCCTTTGGCTATTCGAGGTCTTTTCTGGTTCCATATAAATTTGAGGATTATTTGTTCCATTTCTTTGAAAAAAATGGATGGTATTTTGATAGGGATTGCATTAAATGTGTAGATTGCTTTAGGTAGCATAGACATTTTCACAATATTTATTCTTCCAATCCAGGAGCATGGAACATTTTTCCATTTTTTTGTGTCTTCCTCAATTTCTTTCATGAGTACTTTATAATTTTCTGTGTATAGATTCTTAGTCTCTCTGGTTAGGTTTATTCCTAGGTATCTTAGAGTTTTGGGTACAATTGTAAATGGGATTGACTCCTTAATTTCTCTTTCTTCAGTCTTGTTGTTGGTGTACAGAAATGCAACTGATTTCTGTGCATTGATTTTATATCCTGACACTTTACTGAATTCCTGGACAAGTTCTAGCAGTTTTGGAGTGGAGTCTTTTGGGTTTTCCACATATAGTATCATATCATCTGCGAAGAGTGATAGTTTGACTTCTTCTTTACCAATTTGGATGCCTTTAATTTCTTTTTGTTGTCTGATTGCTGAGGCTAGGACTTCTAATACTATGTTGAATAGCAGTGGTGATAATGGACATCCCTGCCGTGTTCCTGACCTTAACGGAAAAGCTTTCAGTTTTTCTCCATTGAGAATGATATTTGCGGTGGGTTTTTCATAGATGGCTTTGATAATATTGAGGTATGTGCCCTCTATCCCTACACTTTGAAGAGTTTTGATCAGGAAGGGATGCTGTACTTTGTCAAATGCTTTTTCAGCATCTATTGAGAGTATCATATGGTTCTTGTTCTTTCTTTTATTAATGTGTTCTATCACATTGATTGATTTGCGGATGTTGAACCAACCCTGCAGCCCTGGAATAAATCCCACTTGATCGTGGTGAATAATCCTTTTAATGTACTGTTGAATCCTATTGGCTAGTATTTTGGTGAGAATTTTTGCGTCTGTGTTCATCAAGGATATTGGTCTGTAGTTCTCTTTTTTGGTGGGATCCTTGTCTGGTTTCGGGATCAAGGTGATGCTGGCCTCATAAAATGAGTTTGGAAGTTTTCCTTCCATTTCTATTTTTTGGAACAGTTTCAGGAGAATAGGAATTAGTTCTTCTTTAAATGTTTGGTAGAATTCCCCTGGGAAGCCGTCTGGCCCTGGGCTTTTGTTTGTTTGGAGATTTTTGATGACTGTTTCAATCTCCTTACTGGTTATGGGCCTGTTCAGGTTTTCTATTTCTTCCTGGTTCAGTTGTGGTAGTTTATATGTCTCTAGGAATGCATTCATTTCTTCCAGATTGTCAAATTTGTTGGCGTAGAGTTGCTTATAGTATGTTGTTATAATTGTCTGTATTTCTTTGGTGTTAGTTGTGATCTCTCCTCTTTCATTCATGATTTTATTGATTTGGGTCCTTTCTCTTTTCTTTTTGATGAGTCTGGCCAGGGGTTTATCAATCTTATTGATTCTTTCAAAGAACCAGCTCTGAGTTTCATTGATTTTTTCTATTGTTTTTTTTGGTTTCTATTTCATTGATTTCTGCTCTGATCTTTATGATTTCCCTTCTCCTGCTGGGTTTAGGGTTTCTTTCTTGTTCTTTCTCCAGCTCCTTTACGCGTAGTGTTAGGTTGTGTACTTGAGACCTTTCTTGTTTCTTGAGAAAGGCTTGTACCGCTATATATTTTCCTCTCAGGACTGCCTTTGCTGTGTCCCACAGATTTTGAACTGTTGTGTTTTCATTATCATTTGTTTCCATGAATTTTTTCAATTCTTCTTTAATTTCCTGGTTAACCCATTCATTCTTTAGAAGGATGCTGTTTAGTCTCCATGTATTTGGGTTCTTTCCAGCTTTCCTCTTGTGATTGAGTTCTAGCTTCAGAGAATTGTGGTCTGAAAATATGCAGGGAATGATCCTAATCTTTTGATACCGGTTGAGACCTGATTTGTGACCCAGGATGTGATCTATTCTGGAGAAGGTTCCATGTGCACTAGAGAAGAATGTGTATTCTGTTGCTTTGGGATGAAATGTTCTGAATATATCTGTGATGTCCATCTGGTCCAGTGTGTCATTTAAGGCCTTTATTTCCTTGTTGATCTTTTGTTTGGATGATCTGTCCATTTCAGTGAGGGGAGTGTTAAAGTCCCCTACTATTATTGTATTATTATTGATGTGTTTCTTTGATTTTGTTATTAATTGGTTGATATAGTTGGCTGCTCCCACATTAGGGGCATAGATATTTAAAATTGTTAGATCTTCTTGTTGGACAGACCCTTTGAGTAGGATATAGTGTCCTTCCTCATCTCTTATTATAGTCTTTGGCTTAAAATCTAATTGATCTGATATAAGGATTGCCACCCCAGCTTTCTTCTGATGCCCATTAGCATGGTAAATTGTTTTCCACCCCCTCACTTTAAATCTGGAGGTGTCTTCACGTCTAAAATGAGTTTCTTGTAGGCAACATACTGATGGGTTTTGTTTTTTTATCCATTCTGATACCCTGTGTCTTTTGATTGGGGCATTTAGCCCATTAACATTCAGGGTAACTTTTGAGAGATATGAATTTAGTGCCATTGTATTGCCTGTAAGGTGACTGTTACTGTATATTGTCTCTGTACCTTTCTGATCTACTACTTTTAGGCTCTCTCTTTGCTTAGAGGACCCCTTTCAATATTTCCTGTAGAGCTGGTTTGGTATTTGCAAATTCTTTCAGTTTTTGTTTGTCCTGGAAGCTTTTGATCTCTCCTTCTATTTTCAATGATAGCCTAGCTGGATAGAGTATTCTTGGCTGCATGTTTTTCTCGTTTAGTGCTCTGAATATATCATGCCAGCTCTTTCTGGCCCATTGCAGGCATATCTTAAACCACCTTGTTAATTATTTGTAAATGGTTATTCAGGAACACTATGCTAAATCTGGGTTTACGGACATACCAACCTATTTCCTGGACATTTTGCTTCAAGCACTGCTTATGGAATCAACCCCATCAAAAGTAACTCTTTTTTTTAAAACTTTTTAAAAAAGATTTTATTCATTTATTTGAGAGAGAGAGAGTGAGTGAGAGTGAGCATGACAGGGGAGGAGGTCAGAGGGAGAAGAAGAATTTCCGTGGAGCTAGGAGCCTGATATAGGACTTGATCCCAGGACTCCGGGATCATGACCTGAGCCAAAGGCAGTCACTTAAATGATTGAGCCACCAGGTGGCTTTAAGTAACTCTTTTTAAATAGTTTTTTTTTTTTTTAAGATTTATTTATTTGACAGAGGAAGAGACAACTAGAGATAGAACAGGGGGAGAAGGAGAGGGAGAAGCAGGCTTCCTGCTGAGGAGGGAGCCCCATGCGGGGCTCAATCCCAGGACCCTGGGATCATGACCTGAGCTGAAGGCAGACACTTAATAACTGAGCCACCCAGGTGCCCTTTAAATCCGTTTTTAAAGCATTCATTCTCATTGAATGTTTGCATGAAAGGAGTTAAAGAGTCAAACTGTGGTAGAAGATTTGATAGGAAAGACAGTAGCCCTTGCTGCAGTATTTTTTTCTTCCCTCCTAATGGACTACCATTTTCTTCTCTTTTAGTGGATTTTTAAAAAAGATTTATTTATTTGAGACAGTGCATATGCATGGGGGGAGGGGCAGAGGGAGAGAATCTTCAAGCAGACTCCTCACTGAGCAAGGAGCCCGACATGGAGTTCGATTTCACAACCCATGAGATCATGACCTGGGCTAAAACCAAGAGTCAGGTGCTTAACTGACTGAGCCACCAGGCACCCTGGTCTTTTAGTGGATTCTTTCGGTATTTAGCACCATATTTTTTTTTTTAAAGATTTATTTATTTGACAGAGAGAAATCACAAGAGAGGCAGGCAGAGAGAGAGGAAGGGAAGCAGGCTCTCCACTGAGCAGAGAGCCCGATGTGGGACTTGATCCCAGAATCCTGAGATCATGACCTGAGCTGAAGGCAGCAGCTTAACCCACTGAGCCACCCAGGCGCCCTAGCACCATATTTTTAAGTAAGCTTCTTCTGTTAGGCATTATCTATTGACTTCCTAACTTAAGAGGATGTAATTCCCTTTCAAACCCCATTCTCCTACCACCATACTTCCCACTCTCCTATCCTACTATAGTTAAACCATAATCTGCTAGATTAATACTCAGGGTTTACACTGACAATGCACAGAATTTACAGCAGAGTCATGTACAATACAGGAATAACTATTTTGCACTGCTTTTTATTTTTCACAGTGAAATTGTCCTTTGTTTGCTTATGTAGTTTTCCACATTCCTTTCCCTAAAGTAAGCCCCAAATCTTTACCAGCTGTCCAGTTCACCGCTCCATATATTCAGATACATCTGGCATTATATTGATTTCAACTTCTTGACAAATCCGTCCTGAACCTGCCTTACTTGCTCCAATGTGGACTGATTATTTTTCTCTCCTGAATGCCAGCTGCTATTCTGGGATTACCCTTCCCAGATTGGGGATTCTGGTGTTACTTCCCCTGTTTCCTGAACCCAAATCTTTTCCATCTTGATTTACACTTCTTTTTTTTTTTTTTTTGAAGATGGTTTTTTCTTTATTCTGTTATAATGTACAAAGTTGCATTACTGGATTTTTTTCTAATTGACAGATAACATCATATAAGTTTAATATTTGATACATGGCCCTACTAAAAAATGATACACCAGAACGGAATAGGTCTTTACTAGGTTCATTAGTAAGAGGACAAATGCACTTGTAAAAATATTATTAGGAGGGCCAGGGTGGCTCAGTGGATTAAGCAGCTGACTCTTGATTTTGGCTCAGGTCATGATCTCAGGGTGGTGAGATTGAGACCCACGTCATCAGGTTCTGTACTCAGTCTGTTTTGGGATTCTTTCCCTCTCCTTCTGCCCCTCCCCCCACTCCCATAAGTGCCCTCTCTCTCTCTCTCTCTCCAAAATAAATAAATAAATCTTTTTAAAACGTATTTTTATATTACCCGTAGGAATGGTGGAAACATCATCATAATACACTTCTCTTTTTGATGGCATTCACATTCACCAATAAATGCCTGAGAAAGGCAGACTACTTAGCTTTAGAGGTACATGTTTAGTTAGTGCAGCTATACAGTAAAACAAGGAAGTTTAGATAATGGTTACCTTGGCGGGCAAGGAGTGGGTAGAGATTAAGAGGGGGTCCAAAAATGACAATGTTCTTTTTTGTTTTTTTGATATTCCCTATTTTGTAAGTTATTGAGTTACACATTTTTGTGTACTGGGTATGGATAATTATTTGACTCTAAAAGTTATAAAAATAAAAGGGCTTAAGCCACTGCTAGATATGTAGTACACCCTCAGTAAATATTAGTTATTATTGTTAAAATAGTGACTATCAACCAGTGGCAATTTGGCAATGTCTAGAGACATTTTGGCTGTTTCAGTTGGGAAAAGGGAGCAGTGCTACTGGCATCCATTGGTTTGGGGCGAGGAATCCTGCTTAAAAACATGGTACAGTGTATGGGATCATTCCCTACAACAAAGAATCATCCAGACCCAAATATCAATAAATAGTTCTGAGGTTAAGAAACTCTGTTGTAAATCCTCTCATATGGTATGTAATACCCAGAAGGCTTCAATGAGTGATCATCCCCACCCCCCACCACAAACTATATTCTTTATTTAGGTCTGTTATGGCTTTCTTAATCATTGCTTCAATATGATAAAAATGCATGGGTTTCTGATTCCTTCAAGATCAAATATTAAACTATGAATAGATAAAAATAATAAGGGCCAGGATTTTCTCTTGAGTCACTTGGCTAGGGTATTGTTCTGTTTGCTAGCAATGAACTCTATTCTCTAGAGCATCAGCAGTTATAGTAGGCACTTGCTATATCTGTCTCTTCTGATTGACAGGGGTCCTTTCTTGTCTTCTTGAATTTCCCATAAATTCAATCTGTGTCACAGCAGGTCTGGGCCCACAGCAGTGGCTGTGTCCCATCAGCTGTCATTTGCATCATCTTTGCTGAAGCTCTGAAGACTTGGCCAATGGATACGACTCAAAGGCCATTGGCACACTGAGCATCTCTTCCTCTGGACCTATCTAAATGTCTACTGGAACACAGGGGCTGTTTTTTTTTTTTTTTCTCCCCCAGCCACAGCGATTAGCTTACTTCTCACTTAGAGAAGATTACAGATAGTCCAAAATTAGTGTGTCAGTTTTCCCTGATTGAGGAAACAACCTCAAAAAGAAAGAAATTAAATTGATACTTATCTGTGGTATATCGATTTGATGGAACAAGTGGGAGGCAACGACTGAAAAGGCATTGTTTATAAAGCTTTGTGTGAATTCATAATATAATAGGTAGAATAGTACATTTGAACCCTGATAAATTGAATAATATTCTTTTATTTCATCCTTTCTCTAAACTACTTTGCCTTGGGGGGAAAAAAACTTTGGAATTCCAGAAGCTGTTGTAGGTGTAATTTAACAACTTGCCATGGATTTGGGACTCAGATATCACACTTTGTGATTATATTTTTTCTTCGTCTGCTTCAGGCAAAAACTTTCTCCTGGAGACTCTCCATTAATCAGCAGTCATCCTGTCAGAAGCTATCCCTGGATACAAGTTTTAATATCCATTAACTAGGGGTTCTGGTTATTTTGGTTTGGCTCTGTTGTGCCAGGGTAGATGACGTTTTTCTCTCTGTAGTATTACCACCACTCAAGACATTCTTTTCCCATGATGCAATTAAAATAGAATAGGTTTTGTCCTAATTGGATCCCAGCTCTACCACTTTTTGACTGTGTGGTAAACTTAACCTCTCTGTGCCTACATTTCCTTACCCATAAAAGGAACTGGTACCTATCATGATCTGAACACCTATGAAAATGGGGAGTGAGGCATCATGGGGTTTTGGAAGAGCAGTTTCACCCAGAGAGTGGTATGGGAGACATAGGAAATTACTAACATCACTAAATATCTGGGAACTAGGAAAATCCAAAGACTTAAAATTAAATAGTCTGACTCTAGAAGGAAGAAAAGGGAAATCAAAACAACATTTTGAGTTTCTGTATGCCCAACATATGCTAGATATGTTTACACATTTCACCTTGTTTATGTTCTTTAAACGGTTCTACAAGGTAAGTATTAGTTGCTACTAAGTATTAGTAGATCCATAGGCTTGCCACATGGCCTTGGCTCCAAAGATGAGCTGGACACAACCAATCCTTGCTCTTGGGAATCAGGAAATAGAGGGTTTTTGGTGGAGGGGGAGCTAGAAGGAATACAGTTCATAAGAGAATTGGGGAGAGTGTATCTCATCTCCACAGTTGCCTGAAGTGTTAATAAGTCTGTAGCTCCAAGTCAAGTGTATCCCACCCAAACTCCATCCCTGTGTACACTTGTTCAAAGATGAAATCATGTGGGCGGTTCTTCTGAGGTCCCAGTTAGCATCATAATTTTACACACACACACACACACACAACACACACACACACACCAGCACACCTCTCCTGAGTGCTGACTGAGAATCAGACACTGCATATAGATAAGGGGTCATGGGCCTCATGGCTGTAAGGGAAATTGAGCTTTCCCTTAGGCTTTTCATCTGCATATTTGCTCACTTCTCCATAGCTGATTCCTAATGTCAGGGCTTTGCCTGGCCAGTGAGAATAATTGATGGTGAGCTTCATAATACCGTGGAGTATATAAAGAAGAGAGTTATTACTATCTGATCAGCTCTTCCTCCCCTATTGTTTATTGTCTACTTTGTTTTTGCCCTTTATACCAGGGATTTGGCTAAATATTTAAGCAAAATAAACCAATTGTGTGTGTGGCTGTGGAGTTTCTCCCCACTTCTGTCCTTAACTATCTGCCTTTTCCTGATTTTCTTTAATTTCTGACCTTCATCCTCTGATCACTTGTTTCCATAATCATGAACTTGACCTCGCCTTTGATCAATGTAAACCTTGCTTTTCACCTTCCAAATTTTCTGTAATACCCCCTGCTGTTTATCGTGATGCCTGAAGGCCCCTTGGCAATAGCTGGGCCATTTGTAATCCCTTGCAAGAACAAGGAGGGCATTTAGGTGTCCTCCCAAAGTACATTTTTCAACACCTGCCCTAGTGGAATTTAGCCGCTAAATAGAATAGTCAGTATGTGAGTCCATGTCTGAAAAGGACTGGTATAGAAGGCAGAGGACAGACTTGAAATAAGTCAGGATCCTGAGGTTCTTGATGGCTAGTGAATTCCTACCTGTCGCTGGAGACCTCAGTGGGATACAGGAGAGAAATCTGGCAGATGAGAGGTTTATCCTGGTGCCCTAAATAATTTAGTGTATGGTAAGAATCCAGTATCACTGATAAATTGACTGATTGCTTGGTTTAGTCATTCAGTCTCTTGTTTATCAAACATTACATACCTGCCTGAACGGGGTCTACCAACAAGTCTTTTCTGCTTCCATGAACTTCTTCAGCCATTGTATTTCTAAAAATAAGCATTGTAAACTGACCAGATGTGAGGCCAAAGCTATGAACAGGAAGGCCCCATTTTTCAAACTGTGCTGGTGACTGAGAAATTACCAGAACAATTAGATTTGCCCTTTTTACTCCAACAGCCAGCTGCATGGTGGAATGTGAAATCTTGTGAAAGAAGTCAGACTCCTTTAGAGTCCACATGGAAGGATGTCCCTGCCGAAAACACAAAGTCACAGGGCAGGTCTTGCTCCTTGCTCCTTGGCTTTGCCAGTACCTGAGACATTCTCTGTATTCAGAACATACAGAAAAGTGTAACAAAGAGTTTTAAATTATCTGTGATCTAAACTTCCAGACACAATCTTGTGTACAAAGAAGATTATAGTATTTTAACTATTTGTATTTGGCTTTTCCCACATCATTAAATATTTTTAGAATAGAATTTTAATGGCTACATACATTTCATTACTTGGGTGTGTCTTTATTTAGCCATTTTTATTTTTCTTCATTATAAATAGTGCTTTTATGAACATCCTTTGTCTACATCTCTGATTATTCTTTTAGATGGATTCTTAGAAGTACCGATTTAGGGATTTTTAACTTATAAAGGCTCTTGATCCATACTACTAAGAGTATTTTTATTCCCAAGACTAAAAGTTCCAAAATGCACCCAATCAGCAATGTATGCAAGTGATGGAAAAAGTACCCTCTCTCCAATATTGTGTGTTACTTTAAAATTCTTCTACTATTGAATTAGCTGTTGAGTTATCTCTTGAAGTCTAAAAAATAATCCATTGTTGTATCTGAATGTTTACTCCTCTTCTCTGACTCTTTCCCTGAGGAGGATGAAGAGAGCGAATCAGTGTCCAGAAAGCCTTCGTTACTTCTGCCTCCTCCGATGTGCCTTCGTCTTGCTGCCAAGACACATTACAAATGATTCATCTTCTTTTTCACCCTCACACCCTCAGAACACTTGTCTTGGTGATATGATGATTTCTCTCTTCTCCTTCTGACTGATAAAGAAGTCAGAGTGTACTTGGGGTATGATATTTTGACCCTGACTTAAAAGTAACTTCAAGGACAGAGTCCTACTCTCTCCTACTTTGTCATACCCCCAGATATCTTCATTTTTTTTCACCCCGAGTTGCCACAGAATTATTGTCAAATTGTAACTAAATATAATTTAAAAATATAAATATTTTGATATAAATATAAATACATAAAATATATGAAATTATATTATATATCTAAATAGATATAAAAATTGTAGATCAGTATAAATATAAAATTAGTTTGAAAAACCTTTTTAGGAGAAGGGAGTACCATAAAATCAAACCAATAAAATAGAGTTTCTCAGCTTCCTGAGGATTGACAAATATTACCTTAATGGCAAAGGACCTTCTTCTATGCTAGGTGTCTTTATACAGTTGAGAACAGTGCGGTAATGTTGACTGGGATGACACCAGTGCTAGGATTACCTGCTTACTGGGATGAACTCACAGTGAGGGAACAGAACTAACTGTGAGAGCTGGAAATAAAGTGCAGCCTAAGTGTGTAACATAGTATCTAGATAATATGGTAACAAACACGAATAGAAGAAGTGGGTGATAAAGAAGTGGGTTTCATTCCAAAGTTCATTCTAATATTGGAATTCCATTCCAATATCCATCCCAATATTATGTCTCATAATAATGGGTGATATAAGAAGTGGGTTTCAACAAGAAATAATGGAGATGCCTCAATAGGTCGGTGCAACATGATGTAAGAATAAATGGCTGCATGATCCTGCCAAAGTGGTCAGCACTTCAGTGAATGCTTTCATAAGATTGTATGTGTCCAGACGGTATGAATATAAGACCTGGGCTCTAGTTCCTGCCCATCTGGAAAGGGTAAGATGGTTGAGGCCCCTTCAGAGCCTGGGATCTAGACAGGCAAGAGGGCAGAAAAACAATTAACCAGATTAGGGCATGAGGTTGTCACTTGATTTAAAAAAGAGAAGTTCTATAACCTAAACAGAGTTTAAGGCCAGAGCTACCTTACAATCTAGGGTGACAAAACTGGGTCAAAGAATGTTAAGCAAGAGCTTTAAATACCCTCCTGGTTCAGACCTGGCTTGGTCCTAGCACAGGTTGGCAACTGAAGGGTCAGAAAGATGTTGAGGTAGAGTGAAGCAGCTGTGTTTGTTGGGAGCCAGGTGGGCCTGACACTAGATCAGGAGCATGGCATGGCTAATGTACTTCATGCTTTTGTTTCTGTTTGGTATCAGCATGGTATCCTGTCTTTTGAATGCAGAGATTGATTATGAAGACAATTTTTCATCCATCCCTCTTATTTTTCCTTTGCTCATTTATCTGCCAGAAGCTAATCATCAATGTCCTGTTGAAGAGGATGGAGAGAGAGACCTGAGAAGGAAGTGCATCCAACTCCCTTTCCAATGTGCTATCAGGAGGTAGAGAAGGACTGCAGGGAGAGCCCATCCATCTGTCTCCATGAGTGTATTCCTTGAAAGCGATTCATGGTGCCGGTGCTATCCTCCGTCACAGCACTCTTAGCCCTTACCAAAAACATGGCAGAGTTAGGAAAGTTTTGTGCAAGTTTGGGGGGGGGGGAAATTGCTCTGAAGTTAAGAGGTGGAGAGGAAAATAACAGTCTCTATGCTCTGAGGTTAAGAGTATGGAGCATGGAGACTGTTAATTTTCTCTGCATCTTGGTCAAACCATCGTCTGCCCTTCAAAGCACCTGTCATGTTGTGCAATGGGCAGATCAGGGACTTGGAGGCTAAACACACCTAGAATTGAGTCCCAGTCCCACTTATTAATTGAACCCAAATCCTTGGGTTCCTTATTTCTAAACCAATATCTTTATTGCCCGACTTCTAGGATTGTGTAGCGTATCAGCTGGAATAATGCAAGTGGACATGCTCAGTATAGTGAAAAGTACATAAAAGCAAATAAAAAGTATGGCTACTGACTAAAAATAACGATTAAAATAATGAATCATCTGTCCTCTAGCTGATTATCTACTTCCAATTCTAACAGTGGCTAGAATCTGGAGACAAACAGAGCAATGTTTTAAACATACCAAATCATTGGAACTAAGTCAGGACCAACATGCAACATCATTCACACTATCTCATGTGTAGTCATATGCTAGGAAGGGAAGGGTTAGTAGGAAAGGCCCACAATTCAATCTCTCTCTCTTTTTTAAATGAATATTTAAAGTTTTATTTTGTTCCTTTATTTGAGATACTTTGTTGTTCTTGTATCTTTCTTTTTTTTTAATTTAATTTCATTTTTTCAGTGTTCCAAAATTCATTGTTTATGCACCACACCCAGTGCTCCATGCAATACGTGCCCTCCATAATACCCACCACCAGGCTCACCCAACCCCCCACCCCACCCCTCCAAAACCCTCAGTTTCTTTCTCAGAGTCCACAGTCTCTCATGGTTTGTCTCCCTCTCCGATTTCCCAACTCATTTCTCCTCTCCTTCTCCCAAAGTCTTCATGTTATTCCTTATGCTCCACAAGCAAGTGAAACCATATGATAATTGACTCTCTCTGCTTGAGTGAAATAAGCCAATCTCTCTCTTTATTGGAGCTCTACTCCTGGAAAAGAAAGAAGGCAAGAGACTTGGTCAGATCTCCTAGTAAACAAGCTAACGGCAGACTCCTTGAAAAATAAGCTTAGTCTTGGTCTATAGAATGTTGTTAGGATTCTAGAAGTCTTATCCTAAACAAACCCAAATCTATGGATTTTTAGGTCATGGCCCCTTGGAAAATGGCAGGTAAGGTAGGTTACTAACTGAACACAGGATGACCTATCGTGTAAGTGATATCAATTGCACACATTGCTTAGAGAGTTTTAGGTTAATGTGAGCCTGGAGTGTGACCTCGTGTGGTAAGAAGGGACTTGGGGATTCAGTGTCAGAAGTCTCTAAGCCTCTCCTTGCTTTGTCTGTGCCTTGTGATTATCTGTACTTTGAAATTATTAGAAAATCTTGATAACTGTGTAATACCTCTGATTTCATGTTAGTCTGATTTGACAATCTGACCTTTTGTGTTATCACCTATACCTTTAAAAAAATTTTCTTTTAAAGAGGAATTACTGGCTCATTATTCTCTCCAGAGAGTGTAGTATATGTTCTCCTGGGTACTAATATAACTGTAGCCTGTTCATGACTCAACAACACAGCAGGAACTCTTGTGTCTTTATCATCCAATCATAGTGATTCCTTCTTTCCTCAGCCCTTTCTCCACATATGACTTCTCCTCAATGTCTTTCCCTGCCCAGTACCATTATCTACGAAGTCCTGATAACTGGATGTTCAGTTTACTATTATCTCATTAGGTCTCATTAGCATTGGGATTTGTAGGGTCTCCCAGAGTCTTTGAAGCAGCCCTTCTCTTGAGACTGCTACCTAATCTGCCATCTTATAGGATCCTGGCAGACCTGGTTCCTATTTGGGTCTACTGAGCGTATGACCCTTTTACAGATTCTCCTTCCTCATAATGGTTACCACATTTCCTGGGCCCTCTGGTTGATTACATGGATTGAGAAGAATTATACAACTATAGTTCACAGATAGCTATAAACCTAAAACATAGTACACATCCACAATCTGTCTCCTTATCATCACTAATCATATGCAAATGTCAGAGTCAAGTTTAATGCATTGGCCGAAGAGTTGTCTTGGAGCTTCTCATCCACAAATAGTTAACTTCCTCCTGTACTCTGGTTGAGGAGAGATGGCCTTCCCAAAATCTTTGACAAATGAGCCTGTTCTCATGTACTGTTCTGCCTCTATGGATTTGTTCTATTATAGGTGTCCTTGGTATTTAAGAATCATTTTAAGAGGGTAAAAAATGTTACATAGGAAGAACATCATCTGATTCTAATTTTTTAAGTGGGTATTGAAAGCTTTGGAGGATGAGGAATCCTATCTAGAATGACCGTGTGCCATTTCGTTATTCACGTTGTGCCTCTTGGGAGGATAGGAATAGGCAGTGTGGTTCGATGGAAAAGGACATGAAACTTAAGTTGAACATCATGACATGGAGAGACCCTCTCTTTCCCACTTAGTAACCGTGGCCTTGGACCCAGCCTTTCTCCTGAGCTTCATTTGCCTTATGTATAAAATTGAAATAAATGTATACACTGAAGGGCGGTCGAGAAGGTCAAATGCAATGGTGGGTGTGAAGGCATTTCGTAAGCTATAAAATACTACAAATATATGTTCTGATTGATATTTTAAATAAAAAGGGCTTGATTGTTTCCTGGGATATTCTGAGTTTTCCTCATTACCCCGCTCCCACCTCTGATCAACAGTTCCATAAACATTTAACGTGGGAGGTTAGACTCTATCAGGCTCTTGGCAGACCATCTGCTAAATGAATCCTGAGATCTGTTAGAACAGAAATTTAAGGGACCAGAGCACACATACACACGCATGCATGCAAATAGATACACACAAGCACACATATAGATATCCCTTCCCCCCAAATCTCAGAGCTATGATTTTTTAAAATCCTGTGTTGAACAAATTATGATGTTTTTTTCCCCCACAGCTTTTTATAATGCCACCTGGGAAGGCAGCATTGGTACCTTATGTGCTGGTGCCCACATACTGATTTGGGAGTTCATAGTGATTGTGAAGTCAGAAGGGGGGAGGGGAGGAGAAACAGGACAGCTCCATGGAAAGCATCATCTTGGGACCAGAAATCAAGGTTAGGAGTCAAAATGTAAAGGTTGTGTTGTCATTTGGCTGGGGGACTGGTCCCTTAGCTTTGTTCTCACCTCTGTGACTTTATGCTGTTATCATGCGGATGATTGAGAAGAGAGTGAGGTCCCACCCACTGAGCCCTTGGAATGTTCCATTTAGTTCAATAGAGGCAGGAGCCAGAGCAGCAGAATAGACTCAGCATGCCCTCTGGTGATTGAGGAAATTGGAATCCGGTTACTCTGAGCTGCAAGGTCATTACTGGGATATACAATGGTTATGCTGAACCCATGTGTTTTAAACCTGGTGTCTGCATCTAAGAATAGCTGCACAATTCTCTGACTTTTCATCAGGCAAATCTTGGGTCTTTGTCCACAATAAGACTTAGAAAAACTAGCTGTTGAATCACGGCTGTTTTACAATGGAATTAGACAGATGTTGGTTTCAAATCCTACCAACTAGTTCTGAGGTCATGGATAAGATGGTTGATCTCTGAAGTCAGTTTATTTATAAAATGTGGATAATAATAGCCCTTTGTGCTCTTGAAGAGCAAATAGAGAAAACATGTCCTAGGGCCCAGCGAGGGGTAGGTACTCACAAATGGTCATTCTTCTTGCATCCCCTTTCCCACTTCAGCCTCCCTCTGCTGGTTTTCCTTGGACGACTCACTCCATCTACAATCGTTGTTTAGATTTAGATTGTTTTAAAACTCACTGGGTTATTTGTCCAATTGTTTTCAATTTAATGGAGATAATAATAAGACCTAATAGTACTTACCTCACGGGTTCATTGTAGAGGATATGTTACAAATAGACAGCACAGAGCTTGACAAATAGTAGGCAGATATAGGTTAGCTAAATTTATTATCCCTCTATTGAGTGAGGAAGAAAGGAAAAGAGTCCTTAAGCTCTAAATCTGCCCCATCCTTGGTGTCATCTCCACAATTTAGTAATCCTGAGTTTGAATCAAGAGGTCCTCAAAATATACAAGAGGCCAAAAAATACACACACCTCAAAATGTTGTCCTTGTTCTGGGTGACCTGACACTACAGAAACATTTCAAGTCAACTAGAATCTTGTCTTTGTTCTATTTTTCCTACATACTTTCATTGTTTGGCTCGTTGCAGTGGCATTCATTGAGACCATTCCCAAAGGACAGACTGTGAAATGTTCCTGAAAGTTCTGTGTAAGGGTTTCTCTGTTTTCTGGGCTTGGGCCGTGGGGGTGGGGTGGCAGGATCTGAAAATCCTCCATTTTACAAAGAGGGAAACACTTCCTAATTTTATCCTTTTCTGGTTCTAGCTTCAGATCACAGTGCAAAGGCAAATATACCTCCCCCAGCACACCTACGGCAATCTAAGGACAGCACCCAGTTGCAAATTACAGCTTCTTGGTGCCAATTCCTCCTACTCTGCTGTCTTTAGTTACTAATATTATTGGGACTCAGTTATTTTTTTTTGTAATTTTAAGAAAATAATATGTAACAGCACTGATAAAGGTGAAAAAAAGTCCCTACCCAGAAATGCATATTTGTATCATCAGAAACATGTAACTACGCTCAGGCTTATCTAGAACTGGTTCATTGGACTACAGAAATTTTTCAATGCTTCTCTTTCTGGGCACTCCCTAAATATTAAACTTAATGTGCAGAGAGTGGAAGGATGCTGTATTACCTGTGGAACAAATTCCTCTACCCTTCCTTCCTCCCTTTCTGTTTTCCTCCCTCCCTCCCTCCCTTCTTTCCTTCCTTCCTTTCTCTCATGGTCAGAAGAAAAATTATCATTTTAAACAGCAGAAAATTGAATGTAGCCACTTTTTCAGGCTGGGAAGTGTTTTATTTTACATCAAAGGAGGTGAGGCATTAGTGATCTACTGTAGACTCCTTTGTCTTTGCAGGGCTGCTGTGGTGACTTGGGTTTTATGTGCTATAAAAAGGCACCTGGTTAGGGTAGGGAGTTGTGCATCATGCTTTTTATTTTACTTCTTTTGTGTCTTTTACAGCTCCTACTTCAGTGTTCTTTGTGTGATGTGCCTTCAGAATATTCTTACTGACTGACCAAACCTTTAAACTCAGGTATATCTGGAACCGGTCCATTGGACTATAGAATTTTTTCAGTGCTTCTCTTTCTGGACAGTCCCTAGATCTTAATGTGTAGAGAATGGAAGAATACCATATTAATCATGAAGCGAATTCCTGTATTTCTATTTTTTTGCATGGCAGGAAGAAAAATTACCATTTTAAATTGCAGAAAAATTAGATGTAGCCACTTTCGTCCTCTTTGAGGTAACATTTTTCAATCTCTTCAACTTCTAAAAAAAGAGACCATGAAATATTATACAACATTGGCAAGTTCCTGTGCTTCTCTTAAAGGAAATAAAACCATTATTTCATGGGAGGCTCAGAAAATGAAAGTTTTCACTAAGAACGCTTATCATATCTACTGTTTACACGACTTATCATAGACTTACTTTACAGTGACATATATTGCTACTTGATCTTACCAGCTGGAGTGTGAGGATTGGTGAACAGGAGCGGTGCTTTGTATTCTAAGGCCGGGATGACAGGGATTTCATCTTGGTACTGTTGGTCATGGTTGCCAGGAGTAATGTGTCTAAAATAAGTGGTGGGGCTGTATTTGAGTTGGCTCAGGAATGGACTGTCACAATCTACTAGTGAAGCCTGCTATGGGTATGGAAGAGAGGGTAGGCCGTGTATCATTTGGTCCTGCTTTACGTCCTTTTTAGAGCAGTGAAAAGAATAGGCACTCAATAAAACTTGGTTTTATTTCATAAATTAAAATGCAATGCATAACTGCCATCAGAGCTCTGGAATTACCAGACTACCCATTTTCTCTCCGTGGAGGACAAGGAGATCCACACCCACGACCACATAGCTTATTGTTCAAACTGGGACACTCTTGCTATTGATGGGAGGTGTATTGATAATTATGCTGGAGCTGTGGATATATACTAGAACTGTCATGGTTAAGTGGGTCACCCTCTATGCCTCTCTAAAGTGGCCCTTTGGGTAAATGAATATTTCCTCCAAATCAAGGGTTAGCAAACTGTGGCTCACAGACCAAGTATAGCCAGCTATCTGTTCTTATAAAGTTTTGTTATAACATAGCCATGCCTATTTATTTATGTTTTGTGTCTCTGGCTGCCTTTGTCACAATAGACTCGAACAGTTGTGACCTAGACTGTGAGGCATGCAAAGCCGAAATATTTGCTCTCCGGTTCTTTACAGAAGCGCTGACCCTGCTAGTTAATAGAATTCTTGTTGAAATAGTCTCTGGCCTCCTGGGGAATAAAACTAGCATGTTTGGACCTACTATGTGCTGAACTTCATGCTAGACACCTTGCATATATGACCTCACTTAATCTCAAATGACCTTGCAACATAAGCATAATCTCCAGTTTATCTAAAATTTTCTAGGCTACCAATGACAGAAGAAATGATGCTTCCAGACTTGCGGTTCTCAGAGTCTTTTCCTCTCAGTGCTCTGTGGAATGCTCTGACAACAACCTATGAGAATTCATAACTTTTCTCTGTCTCTCACATCCCACATCCAATCTGGCAGCAAGTCCTATGGGCTTTATCTTCAAACTATTTCCAGAATTTGACCACTTCTTACCGTCACCACCACTGTCCTGCACCCCGTCCCATCTGAGTTATCATCCAGCACGTTGTATCATCATATCCCACCTGGATTAAGTCAGGCTTCCCTGAGTCTACTCTTGACACTATAGCCTGTTTTCATTGGAGTGTAGTGATCCTTTTAAAAGCCAAGTCAGATCATGTTACTCCTGTGTTCTCCTGCAGTTTCTTCCCATCTGAAAGCCAAAATCTTGACAATGGCCTGCAAGGCTCTTCACTATCCACTATGGTAGCTGTATGTGTCTATTTAAATTTAAGTGTTTTAAGTTAAACACAAAGAAGAATTCATACTAGTCCCATTAAAGTGCTCAGTAGCCCCAATGTGGCTAGTGCCTACCGTACTGGACAGCATAGATATAGAACATTTTTATCATCATGGAAATTTTTATTGAAGGCGCCGGTATCTGCTCTCTCCTTATCTCTCCCACCTTGTTTCTTACTACTTTCTCCCTTGCTTACTCCATTTCAGCCACATCAGTCTCCTAATTGTTCTTAAACCTCTGTGCCTCAGGACTTTCGAACATGTTTTATCCTCTGCCTGGAACATTCTATCCCTAGATAACGACATGGCTTCATTTTTTAGAAACCTTAGGCCTTGCTCAAATGACACCATCTCTGATAACCTGTTTAATCTGGGGCCCCCTGATATTTTCCCCGTGCATCCCCCCTGCTTTGTTTCCCTCTATCATTCACTGTCACCGGACAGTGCATACACAATGTGTATATACACTTCCTCATTTCTAATCACAAGACCTCCATGAGTCTAGTTTTAGTTTTTGCTTCTGTTTTTTCTACTACATGATTTTTCCCAGCACCACAGTAATAACTGACCTAGGCATCACCCCATTTGAGGAATGAATGAGTGAATGAATGAATAGGAAGATCGACATGCATTTGTTTGATCCCTTAGAAGCCTACCTAATTTCATCTGAACTGTGCCACATTATGTATATATTTTTTAACCCACTGATCAATTGCTTTGTTTTGTAATTGGCAGTGGTTTTATCTCTGAGTTCTGTCTCCCCTCCCAGGGGCTAACTCTCCAGGAGTCTAGAGACTGTCTAATTCTTCTGCCTCCTCTGCCAATGCAGAGTGACCTCAGTTCAATACATATTGACTCACTACGTCCACTAAACCAAGAACCCTATTTCTCTTCTAATACAAAGTAGTAAAAGGATATTAAAGAATTGCCAATATTCCTTCCTCATTGGTACTTCTTTTTTTTTTTTAAGATTTTATTTATTCATCTGAGAGAGAATGAGAGAGAGCACGAGAGGGGGGAGGGTCAGAAAGAGAAGCAGACTCCCTACTGAGCAGGAGCCCAACGAGGGACTTGATCCCCAGACTCCAGGATCATGACCTGAGCCGAAGGTAGTCACTTAAGCAACTGAGCCACCCAGGCACCCTCTCATTGGTACTTATAAAAGTTGTTTTCGCTATTGTCTTGAGAAAGTGATATGAACTAGTGAGATTATGCAAATGATGGAGTGTTTTTATTATTTTAATTAATCTAATTTCTATATGGACAGAAAAGAAAAAATCCAATGAAAGACAATTTACATGACAACATGTAATCGCAACATGCTGGTAAAAGAACATTTGTCCAAAGCTTTGTCTTCATGTCCTTATGACTGAAAAAGCTTGAAATTGCGTCAAACAGCACCATATCTCAGCTATTGGAACAGTGTAATGTGGTGAGGAGCTTTTAATGCTGGTGTCATGGCACACATGTTCTACAGAATGAAGTCTGTCCAAGGTTACAGTAGCTCAGAAGGGCTAAAAAAGAAGTCCGTGTAAGTAAATTCAGAGTACTGAAAAGGCATTGGCCTTGATTCAAATCCTGAGTTGGACATTTTGGGGCTGTGTGAATCTCTGCATTTCTCTAGCCCTTGGGAGAGACCCAGAATAGCACAGTGTGGCAAAATGAATTCAGATTTTCTTAGGAGGCAGACCAGTATTGAAATCTCTGACCCATGATTAACTGGTTCTGTGGCCAAGGTAAGTTGTCTGATTCCTCTGACCTGTGGAGATCAGAGATGAAGTATCCAACACAGAGTGGACGCTCAATCAAAATGGTGGCTTTATTTGTGAGTTGTCCCAATTCTGCTACTCACCAAATGGAAACTTTAGGCAGGTCACTTCAAGTATGGATTTTGTTTTCTCATCTATTAAATAAAGGATTGGACTACATTAATGCATCTTTTAGGTCCCTCTTAGGTCTAACATTTGATGATTCAGCTGTATTGATACTCTGTAAAGCTGTGTCTTCCACTTAACTCACATGAATTTTATTCATCTTCCTCTGAGTGTTAATGTTGTTATCCATGAAAATAAGACTCTGTAAAGGAACTCTCTCCCTTTGTCCCTCCACCCCAATCTGTTTCTCCATTGAGCTCCATTGAGCTCATTTCCAGCCTGACAGTGAATGCCTCATTCTTGCTTCTCACTCCCCATGTCGTAATATCCTTCAGGTAAGCTCACATCCTTCAGGACCTACAACAGCCTGTCATGCTTGGCAACTTTCTACTCTACCGGAGCTGGGAGATCAAACAGAAATATGGACTTTAACATTCAAATTTGGGTTCTTCAAGGCTTGCCTCAGGATTAACACCTCTGAGAAGTCTTCTTTAGCTCATCTCTTAGGTCAGGTTCAATGGCATATCTCTGTGCTTTCAATAGTGACACATACATGTTTTGATCATGGTACTTATCACACTATATTGAAATTATCCATTTCCCCATCTGTGCCCCTTAAATTTTCAGCTTTTTGAGTGAGGATCAAAATCTTAATCAAATATGAATCTACTGTACTTAGCAATACATATGATAGAGATATCATAAGCATAAATACAAGAGATGCTTAATTAATGTTGAATCAATAAATTCCTATTACCCGAGATCAAGTTGCAAAACCTTTCACCTCACTTCTTTCTCCCCCAAAGTCCTTCCTTTAACGTAAAAGAGACTAAAGACACAGAGGGATAATAGCGTTATTCTCAAAAACTGTTCTTCATTCTGCTACTATATTATAATCTTTCATTTCCAGAGGAATTTTCAATACTGCAGTACCTCTTCATACATGGTCATGCTTCAACTTCCCCACTGTCCTGTGAGAGCACAGCTTGAGTGTTCTTGTTTGCTTTTAACAGATATGGAAGATGAAGCCCAAAGAGTTTTGGTTATACTCAGCTGTACCTGGATATCTAAGGTTATAGAACTAGTTACTGATGGAAATCAGTATCAGCATCCAGGTCTTTCAATTCCAAACCAAGTGTGTATCTTGCTGCTGTGACTTAAAACACTTTGGTAGCATATGAAAACATTCTTTATACTTCCTTTGGTTCAGCAAGTTTGGCAGACTTGGTAGAAAATGAACTGGGAGGAAAAAAGGCTAGGGAAATGGTAACATTCTCAAGATGTCAAAGAAGAGAGTTGGTGTTGGGGTGGGGGGGGAGCTATAACATACATTTATGCAGGCCTCCATCTGTAGTCTGTCTGGGGATAGCAGACCAGACTTGACCAGAGTACTGATAAACAGATCAGTTAGGAAAAGGCATAGTGAAACTTCTAGAATCAAACCAAAATAGGGTGAGTGAGGCTGAGATGTTAGAGATATGTGAAGAACAAAGTCAACTCTTCATTCGCAGAGTAGAATGGGGAACAGATCGAGATAAGTTCAGAGGATTGGCTGCCTTATAAAGTTCAGAAAGTCTAATGCCAGGAGAAAAGTGGATATCAGAAACACTGTGTCAGCCTTCAGCAAAATGTCCTACAGAAACTGCCTGCTCCCTCGGAGATCACTGTCTGGTCCTCCTCCTTGCTGGGAGCCAATACCAGGTGAGAGAAGTTTGAGATCTTTCAGGTGAGGATTGCTAGCAGTTGGCTGGATGATGAATGCAGCGAAGGAGAAGAGCTGCAGCTCCTGGTGGAGAATGGCCTCCAATACCCTGGTTTTCAAGGATAAAGAGACACATAGAATCAAAGACTCAAAAATCATATTTGTAATGATCCACAAAAAATAAGAGTTAAAGAGTAATGGATATTGATGATAGGGTCACACTCAACCCCCATTCACACATCAGGGGTCAAAATGGAAACCAAGATCATATCATAGTCATAGTGATTTGATACTTTTACACATTATGAAATGATCCCCATGATAAATCTAGTTGCCATGTGTCACTGTACAAAGTTATTACAATATCAATTATATTCCCTGTGTCATATACGGGAAAATCTTAATATGAACTTATGTACCAAACCCCCAAGAAACTGGAAGAGGCAATTCTAGGATCACTAAAGAAAGGCATGGTTTCATGCAGTGGACAGGAAGAGTGAGATTTGTAACAAAAGGTAGTAGAGCTAAAGTGAGCGATTTGAATTGCTGACCTCATTGGAGACTACCATGATCTTCAGAACAAATGTGTTGCAGTCACTCTGAGAAACTGAAATCTAGATTGAAAAAGTTATATTTCTGATCTTGTAGTTTATTGGTATTAATGATTTTGCTGTTTTGTAAAAATGTCTCAGGAGCTCATTCTAAGAGATTTAAAGGATCTAAAAAAGTACCAAAAAGGTCTCCAAATCTCACCATCTGGGAATAAACTATCATTAAGTGAATATTATTCTAAACATTTCTCTCCCTTCCCTTTACCATACACAATAGAAAACTAGGAGGAAATGATGGAAATGATTAAATTAAGAGATCATACTATATATGTCATTTTAAATAAAAATCATTAAATGATCTTAAATTTTAACCAAAACAATGATTTTCCAAGAGAATATATTTCCTAAAAGCTCCTTGTCCTTGGACCAGCAGTATCAACAATCACCTGAGAACTTGTTAGAAATGCAAGCTCGGGGCACCTGGGTGGCTCAGTGGGTTAAACCTCTGCCTTCCGCTCAGGTCATGGTCTCAGTGTCCTGGGATCGAGCCCCACACTGGGCTCTCTGCTCAGCAGGGAGCCTGTTTCCCCCCTCTCTTTCTGCCTGCCACTCTGCCTACTTATGATCTCTCTGTGTCAAATAAATAAATAAAATCTTAAAAAAAAAAAAGAAAAGAAATGCAAGTTCACCAGGCATCTGGGTGGCTCAGTCAGTTAAGTGTCCAACTCTTGTTTCAGTTGGGGTCGTGGTCTCAGAGTCCTGGGATTGAGCCCCATGATGGGCTGACTCTATGTTCAGCACAGAGCCTGCTTGTCCCTTTCTGTCTTTCCTTCCTGAGCTCGCTCTCTTTCTCTCTCTCTCTTTCAAATATATAAATTTTAAAATCTTAAAAAAAAAAAAAAGAAATGCAAGTTCTCAGGCATCAGCCCACACCTACTGAACCAGAAATTCTGCACCGGGGCCCAGCAATCTATGTTGCTAACAAGTCCTCCAGGATATTGTGTGCACACTAAAATTTGAGACCTGTTTTCTCTCTATAAGAAAATACGTGGTAGAAACATTGACAGGTAGGAGTCAATCTGGTTTTTAACTGCGTTCCATATTTATACGATATCGATTCTTTTTCTACTATGAGAAAGGAAAAAGCACATTTACATTTTTTTGCTATTTTTCTTTCCCTCACTTTCTGATTTCCTTTAGCTGTATTTTATTTTTAGGGCATCCAGATTTAAAACATTTACTTCTATTTTGTATCATAATTCCCATTAACCCTGATTTTATTTAAAAAGGAATTAGTCCTTTTAACTACAGCTCTTTTATTCTTGAATTCTGTATTTTGATTTAATGGTTTATTGGCTTGATTTAATCACTGGGGAGATATGTGTGTGTGTGTGTGTGTGTGTGTGTGTGTGTGTGTTTGTGTGTGTGTGTGAAGGCATTTCAAGTATTATTCCTTACCTCTTTCATGGTGAAAGCAGTGTTTTTTGTTCCTCTGTACTTGAAAGACATCTTAATTTTGTAAGATAGTCTAGGGTCAGAGTTTCTTGAACTCACAACTTTGTAGGTATTTGTCACTAACTCAGTCATTAAACTCTGCTGAGGACATTCTGAAGCCAGACTATTTTTTGTCCTTATGACTTACATTTTTTGTCTACTAAATACCTGAAGAATTTTCTATCAGCCTCAGAGTCCAGTAACTTTATTATGATTTCAATAATTTTTTTAGAATTTTTAACTTTTACTGGAACCTTCTGTATCCTTTCAGTTTGTAGTTTTTCTTTACTTCAAGGAACAGCTCTTGCATAACTTTTATTTTTTTATTGAACTATACATAAAGTTTTTGTTGAAGTATACAGTGTTATATTAGTTTTAGGGGTACAATACAGTGATTCAACAATTCTATACCTTACTCAGCAGTCATCATGATAAGTGTACTCTTAATCTCTTTCACTTATTTTACCCATCCCCCCACTTTCCTCCCCTCTGGTAATCGTCAGTTTGTTCTCTATTTAAAGGTCTGTTTTTTTTTTTTTTAATCTCTCTTATTCCTTTGTTTTATTTCTTAAATTCCACATCATACAGTATTTATCTTTCTCTGATTGACTTATTTCACTTAGCATTATACCCTTTAGGTCCCTGTTGTTGCAAGTGGCAAGATTTTACTCTTTTTTATGGCTGAGTAATATACCATTGTGTATACATACTACATCTTTATCCATTCATCATTGGACATCTGGGTTTGCTTCTATATCTCGGTTATAGATGTAATAATGCTGTAATAAGCATAGGGGTACATATATTTTTTCGAATTACTGTTTTTGTGTTCTTTGGGTAAATATCCAGTAGTAGAATTACTGGATCATATGGTATTTCTATTTTTCTGTTTTGAGGAAAGTTCATACTGTTTTCCACTGTGGTTGCAACAGTTGTATTCCCACCAACAGCCCATGAAGGTCCCCTTTTTCCCCACATCCTTGCCTACACCTTATTTCTTGTCTTTTTAATTTTAGCCATTTGACAGGTGTGAGGTGATATCTCACTGTGGTTTTATTTGCATTCTCCTGATGATGAGTGATGTTGAGCATTCTGTTGGAAATCTGTAGGTCTTTGGAGAAATGTCTGTTCATGTCCTCTGCCCATTTTTTTAATCAGATTGCTCATTTCCAAAGCTCATGCTTTGGGTGTTGAGTTATGTAAGTTCTTGATATATTTTGGATATTAACCCTTTATTGGACATATCCTTTGCAAATCTCTTCTCCCATTCAGTAAGTTGCCTTTTTGTTTTGTCGATGGCTTCCTTTGCTGTGCAAAAAGCTCTTTATTTGGTGTAGTCCCAATAGTTTAATTCTGCTTTTGTTTCCCTTGCCCAAGAAACATTTAGAAAAGATATTTCTACCGCTGATATCAAATGACTGCCTATGTTTTCTTCTGGGAGTTTTATGGTTTACAGGTCTAACATTTAGGTCCTTTTTTTTTCTTTTTAAAGATTTATTTACTTATTTAGAGAGAGAGCACACGAGTGGGGGGAGGGGCAGATGAAGAGGGAGATAGAGAATCCAGAAGCAGACTCTCCACTGAGCGTGAAGCCTGACAAGGGACTGGATCCTAGGACCCCAAGGTTAATCTGAGCTGAAACCAAGAGTCAGACTCTCAACTGCCTGAGCCACCCAGGTGTCCCATTAGGGCTCACATTTAGGTCCTTAATCCACGTTGAGTTGATTTTTGTGCAGGTACAAATAAGTGGTCCAGTTTCACCTGCATGTGGCTGCCCAGCAGTTTTTCTTTAACTCTTAATACACTTTCTGTTTCATTTATTGGATTTTTGATTTCTGGAACAGTAATATGTCTTATGTTGGGCCATTTTTTTTTCTTTCTACTTTCTGCATTTATTATATTTTCTCTTACTGTTTTAGGCTCTTTGTTTTTTCCCTTCTACCTGTACTGTAAGTCTTCCTTATCTATTGCTAATTGTTTTCAGCTATGTCTGTTATATTCCTTGTTCCATGATAGGTCTGTCTTGGTCTTTGGCATGTTTCCTTATCCTTGGAATCTCAGTTTTTCATGTCATTCTGTTGTTTTATTGTCTTTGGTTTGTGGTCTTATTTGCTACAAAATCTCATAGAAAGATTATAGTATGAAATGCTGTCAGAGAATTTTCTTCCATGTTAGGTTTTCAAACAGGTTTTGTCATATTCTATCTGCCCTCCTCCCTCATTTAACTGTGATATGTTCTCTTGATGCCACACCATTTCTTTTCATCTTATCATTACTTGATATGGACAACTCTACCCAGAGTTGTTTTTTTTTATTTAAGATTTTATTTATGTATTTGACAGAGAGAGAGATCACAAGTAGGCAGAGAGACAGACTGGGGGTGGGGTGGGGGCAGAAGCAGGCTCCCTGCTGAGCAGAGAGCCCGATGGGGACTCGATCCTAGGACGCTGGGAGCATGACCTGAGCTGAAGGCAGAGGGTTAACCCACTGAGCCACCCAGGCGCCTTCTACCCTGAGTTTTATTTGTTCTAATAATATGGACAGATTCCTCCATTCCTATGAGTAACTTCTTTGTCCCCCTTCGATCTACTTTGTCATGTGAATATTTTGAGTTGTTTTTAAAAATTTTTAATTTCAGTTAATTAACATATAACATTATATTAGTTTCAGGTGTATGATATAGTGATTCAACCATTCCATCCCTCACCTGATGTTCATCACATAAATTCTCCTTTTAATTCCTGTCACTTTTTTAATCCAAACACTGAACCCGTTTCCCTCTGGAAACCATCATTTCTCCATAATTAAGAGTTTGTTTCTTGGTTTATCTTTTTCCCTTTGTTCCTTTTTTTGTTTGTTTCTTAAATGCCACATGTGAGTGAAGTCATATGGTATTTGTCTTCTCTGACAGACTTATTTCATTAAGCATGATACTCTCTAGCTTCATATCCACGTCATTGCAAATGGCAAGAGTTCACTCTGTTTCATGGTTGAGTAATATTAACATATATATATATATATGTGATAAAATGGATTAAAAAGATATGAGAGATATATATATGTATATATATCGCACACCTTTTTTAATCCATTCATCTCTTGATGGACATTTGGGCTCCTTCCCTATCTGGCTGTTGTAAATAAAGCCGCTATAAACATAGGTGCATGTATCCCTTTGAGTTAGTGTTTTTGTGTTGTTTGGGTAAGTACCAATAGTACCATTGCTGAATCATAGCGTTGATCTATTTTTAACTTTTGGAGTAAGCTCCATACTCATTTCCACAGTGGCTGCACCAGTTTGAATTCCCGCCAACAGTACATGAGTGTTCTTTTTTCTCCACATCTTCATCAACACTTGTTTCTTCTGTTCTTCAATTTCTTCCATCAATGTTTTATAGCTGTCAGAATACAGGTCTTTTATCTCTTTGGTTAGCTTTATTCCTAGGTATCTTATTATTTTTGGTATAATTGTAAATAGGATTGTTATCTTAATTTCTTTTGTTGGTTCATTATTGGTGTATAGAAATGCAACAGATTTTTGTACATTGATTTTTTTTATCCTACAAATTCATTTATCAATTTAGCAGTTTTTTGGTGGAGGCTTTAGGGTTTGCTATATATAATATTCATGTCATCTGCAAATAACGGAAGTTTTATTTCTTCCTTACCATTTGGATGTCTTTTATTTCTTTTCATTGTGTAATGATTGTGGCTAGGACTTCCAGTACTATGTTAATAAAAGTGGTGAGAGTGGTCATCCTTGTCTTGTTCTTTTCCTTAAGGGAAAAACGTTCAGTTTTTTCTCATTGAGGATGAGTTCAGTTGTGGGTCTTTCATATTTGGCCTTTATTATGTTGAGATATATTCCCTCTAAACCTACTTTTTTTTTCTCTTTTCTTATACTTTTAATATATCTATTTTTTTAATTAATTTATTTTTTCAGCATAACAGTATTCATTGTTTTTGCACAACACCCAGTGCTCCATGCAAAACGTGCCCTCCCTATTACCCACCACCTGTTCCCCCAAACCTACTTTTTTGAAGGTTTTTATTATGAATGGATGTTGTACTTTGTCAAATGCTTTTTCTACATCTATTGAAATGATCATATATTTCCTAACTTTCCTCTTATTGAGGTGATGAATCCTATTGACTGATATGCAAATATTGAACCACTCTTGCAGCCCAATCAAGCCTACTTGATTGTGGGGAATGATTTTTTTTTTGAATATTTTATTTATTTATTTGACAGACAGAGAGAGAGCGAGAGAGAGAGAAATCACAGGTAGGCAGAGAAGCCGGCAGAGAGAGGGGGAAAGAAGGCTCCCTGCTGAGCAGAGACCCTGATGTGGAGCTCCATCCTAGGACCCTGATCATGACCTGAGCTGAAGGCAGAGCCACCCAGGCACCCCAGTGAGTGATTTTTTAAATGTGTTATTGAATTCAGTTTGCTAGGATTTTGTTGAGGATATTTGCATCTATGTTCATCAGAGATATGGGCCTATCGTTTTTCTTTTTTTTTTTTTTTTGTGGTATTTTCATCTGATTTTGGTATCAGGGTAATGCTGGCCTCATTGGATGCATTTGGAAGTTTTCTTTCCTTTTCTATTTCTTTGGAATAGTTTGAGAAGAGTAGGTATTAACTCTTCTTTAAATGTTTGATAGAATTTTCCAGTGAAGCTGTCTGGTCCTGGACATCTGTCTGCTGGAAATTTTTTGATTATGGATTCAATTTCTTTGCCAGAAATTGGTCTGTTCATATTTTCTCTTTCTTCCTCCTTTAGTTTTGGTAGTTAATATGTATCTAGGTATTTATCCATTTCTTCTAGGTTGGCATATGGTTTTTCATAATATTCTTATAATTGTATTTCAATGGTGTCAGTTATTATTTCTCCTCTCTCATTTGTAATTTTATTTATTTTATTTACTTGGGTCCTTTCTCTCTCTCTCTCTCTCTCTTTTTTTTTCTTGACAAGTCTGGCTAGAGGTTTATCAATTTTACTGATTTATTTATTTATTTATTTTAGAGAGCCAGCTCCTGGTTCCATTGATCTGTTCTATTGTTTTCTTCAGTTTCCATTTATTTCTGCTCTAATCTTTATTATTTCTTTCCTTCTGCTGGTTTTAGGTTTGTTCTTTTTAGGTGTAATGTTAGGTGTTTATTTGAGATCTTTTTTATTTCTCAAGTATTCCTATCAATTTCCCTCTTAGAACTGCTTTTGCTTCATCCTGAAGGTCTTGGACTATTGTGGTTTTCATTTTCATTTGTTTCCATGTATTTTAACTTTATTCTTTTATTTCCTGGTTGATCTAGTCATCGTTTAATAGCATTCTATTTAACCTCCATGTATTTGTGGTCTTTCCAGTTTTTTTTTTTTGTTTTTCTTGTGGTTGACTTCTAGTTTCATAGAATTATGGTCAGAGAAGATGCATGATATGACTGATCTTCTTCAATTTGTTGAGGCTTGTTTGGTGCACTAATATGTGATCTATTCTAGAAAATGTTCTGTGGACACTTTTCTGTAAAGAGCATGTATTTTGTGTTTTAGAATGAAATGTTCTGAATATATCTGTTAAAACCAACTGTTCCAGTGTGTCATATAAAGCCACTGTTTCCTTGTTTATTTTCTGTTTAGATAGTCTGTACATTGAAGGTGTTAAAGCCCCTACTATTACTGTGTTTCTATTGGTTAGTTCCTTTATGTTTATTATTAACTATTTTATGTATTTGTGTGCTCTTGTATTGGATGTATCAGTATTTACAATTGTTTTACCTTCTTGTTGGATTGTCCCCTTTATTATTATAAAGTATCCTTAAGCTCATGTTACAGTATTTGCTTTGAAGTCTATTTTGTCTGATATAAGTATTGCTATTCCAGCTTCTTTTGACATCTATTTGCATGATAGATGTTTCTCCATCTCCTCACTTTCAATCTGCAAGTGTCATTAGGTCTAAAATGAGTCTCTTATAGGCAGCATGTAGCTGGGTCTTTTTTTTTTTTAATCCATCTGTCACCCTATGTATTTTGATTGGTATTTTGAGTTCTACTTATTTAACAAAATAGCTTGGACCACTGGGAGAAATTTTCGCTTGGATTATGTGTGATCTTTGAAGAACCTGGGACTTTTTCTTCTGAAACTTTGTCAAATGTCCCCTATCAGGACTCATTGCACCTGGTTAGGACTATTTTCTATTCTTGTGGAAGGGAGAGAGGATGAGGATAGCATCTTTCTTTGGATCTCTCTTCTAAGTCATTGTGGACTGTACTTATATCAGAGAGGTCGTCCTGGTTATTTTTTATTCTGTTCCCATTCACCTGTCATTTCCCAAGATCTGTTTCTATTCCTGCCAATAGAAAACAAAAACAAAAATGAAAACCAGCACCTAGAGATTTGACTCCTTATTCAAAGCTCCAAGTGGAGACCAGAGTCTTCATCTGGTCTTCATACACCCCACCCCGATATGCACACCCTAAAAGCATAGTTTTTTGTCTTATTCTTCTAAGTCCCTATTGTTGGAGACAAATCTAGGTAGTCCTAACATTTTGCCTTCCTTCTTTCTCTCAGCAGAACAATGCTCAGATGGAGTGCTAGGAATTACTTTTATCACTTGGAGTTCCTGTAGTGATAGGCACAGGGGTTGGAAGAGTTTTTATTACCTTTCCCAAACTCCTCACTGTTTGTGGGCCGTTTGTGATTATTCTCAAGTTTGTTGATTAGTTTTCTTTGCCCAGCACTGATCCTGCTAAATAAGCTGCCCCAGAATCTTTTTTTACTTCCCTGACTCGGCTGCCATTTTTATAGTTCATATCTTCATGTTGGTTGTGGTAGTTCTTTTCACTTTTCTTGTTATTGTTCTGTATTTCAGGGGAAGGAGAGTCTATGACCTGTTGTCTTTACCTGCCAGAGCATTTATCTTCTCATGAGTTACTAAGTGGTTGTTGTTGTTTTTACTAAATGTAGAGAATTTAGAGGTGTGCCTGGCTGGGTATTTGCAGCACTGGTGATAGTTTACTGATACGTTGATAAATTTGAGTTTGGAAAAAGTAAGGGGAGTTAACACTAGTGTTCTTGATGCAGGCCTCTGTGGGGTTGCCCAGAGACTTAGAAATGCTCTTCCTGAAAGTTCCACCAGGAAAAGCTTTCTCTGCTTTTGGAAAATATCCACGTGAAAATAGACATGGTTTGAAATCAAATGATGAAGTGGACAATGAATGAGTTTTGGGTCAAAGAGGCCTCAGTTAAATTCAGTGTCTACCACCCACACATGTGTGATGTCGGTCACATTCTTTAACCACCTAAAGTTTTAGATTACTCACCTTAAATGGGAACAATATCCCTTGTTGTGTAGCTTTATGGGGAGAAGTCAATGACAGGGCATATTCAGAGGATTGGGTCTATCACCTGACACTATTTAGGTGTTGGGAAGTGGTACTTCCTGCCTCTCCTCATTTCTCTCTTCCCTTCTCCTATGCTCCTTTCTGATCTGTAGACATGGCCATCTGATCTAAGCTAGCTGGGTACAGACCTTTTTGCTTAGTGAGGAAATGAGTGTAGGAAACTGGCATACGCTTACTTTTCTCACCTTATATCATCTTCTCCTGTGAGGTGAGATCAGGTGGTAGGGATGGTAAAGAATTTGCTTTCTGATCTATCCCTAGAAAACGGGTTATGCTTTCCTTTAAAATTCCTTTAAAATTTAAATTTCCTTTAAAATTTGTGTAAAACCCAGGTAGTCTTTAAAAATGATTTATATACTGAACTAATTTTTCCCCAAGGAGGGCTCTTGACAAGGCCCCAGCAAGAATTAATGCATATTGATAAAATATAGGTACAAAAGACTGAGGTATTTGATTTTTAGATGATTTACGGTAGGCATAACCTCCTCTGCTTGCCCCCAGTTGTCAGTGAGGAAAGGGAATCTCAGCAGAGAACTGAACAGATATAGGCCGTGGCAAGGAAAGCGAGGGTATGACTTGATTAGAACATAACACTTGTCTGCCCTGTGGAGAAGTGGAGCTGGTGGGATCTGGCCCTGATTGCCTCTACTTAGTGAGAGTGATAGACGGAAAGGTTCAAAAAGGGAGATGGAGAGGAGAAGGGAGTTGAGGGAAATTGGAGGGGGAGTTGAACTATGAGAAACTATGGACTCTGAAAAACAAGCTGAGGGTTTTGAAGGGGCGGGGGATGGGAAGTTGGGCCAGCCTGGTGGTGGGTATTGTGGAGGGCACGTATTGCATGGAGCACTGGGTGTGGTGCATAAAAAATGAATTCTAGTACATGGAAAAGTAATTAAAAAAATAAAAAATTTAAATTTAAAAAAAGGGAATGATGAACTTAAAAAAATTCTCTTTGAGTTATATAATGCATAATTTGAATTTCCTCCAAAGTTAACCCTGAGACAAGAATTTTGGTGCAAGAAGGTTTATTTGGGAAGCTAAGCCAGGAAGCGGAATTGAGTGGACAGGGTACTGGGCATGGAAGGTCGGAAAGCCAATAAAGATCATTCATGACTGGTTACCACTGCAGGCAAGTAGGGCTCTGTTTCAATGAAGCCTTCCTGAGAGACTTTACAGAATAAGCCTTAGAGTCATCCCATGAAAGGATGAGAAAGTTAGGATGTTTGTCTACCAGTTTCCTTCCCTCTTTGACTGAAGGTCACTGTTGGGGGCATTGACTTGCTTGTTTTCTGGCCTTTACCTTGCCAGTGCCCAAAGAATACCCCCGGACTCAAATGCTGGCAGCCCTCCGTTTTGTATGACAGTTGTCTGCAGGTGACCTCAGATTTGGGTGGAGGAGGCTTGGCAAGGGATGGGGAAGCAGAATACCAAGAACATCTGCTACATGAAGTAAAACCCATGGTATATTGATGCCACACATTTGAACTATTCAGGTATGTTGGATCCATGCTAAATGAACCCAGGTCACATGAGTTTTTATCTTATCTCTGGAATTATCTAGTTCTTCCATCCGCACTGTCACCATCTGGGTTTAGAGCACCATCATCTTTCCACCAATCAATGCTACCATCTTAAATGGTCTCTCTGCTTCCTGTCTTGCCCACCTTCAATCAATGCTCCATCCAGCTGCTAGAAGGAGCTTTCTAGATGGAAATAAAATCATGCCAGTCCCCTTTTAAAAATTTTTCAACTACTCCTTAAATTCTACTGTTTTAATGGTATTGTAATACGATCCATGATCTGCCTCCTTTCAGGCCCTTGCCCCCTCATAATTCTTGGGGAACTGTATGTCACAGAATCAGCCAGTCTTGTTTTCCCATCTCTAACCCCATCTCCACCCTCCCCCTGCCTTTCTCTTCTACCTCTCTCCTAACTTTTGCTTCTGGACTTCTAGGCACACAATCCTTTCTCTGCCTTTTCCCCTTCCCGCACCCTCATCTTCTTGGACAACTAACTCATACAGACTCTTTATTCTGAGCCTAAGAAGCCTTTCCATTCCCTGGAGCTGGTTAACTCTCCCACTTTTGTGTTGCCACACCACCTGCACATTTTCTGTCAAACCTCACCATGCTTTATTAGGCTTCTCTGTTGCATGACAATTAAGCCATGGAAATATCAATCTAGTTTTTCCTTGTATCTCCAGTGACTAGCAGAATACCTGGCACATAGCAGGCACTCAGTAAATACATTTGAATGAATGAATAAATAATTGGTCAACACTTGCTTTATATTCCCTGAAGGAAGTGTTCAGGAAGAAGAAATGAATTACAAATAAATTGACTTGCTACTTGGGTCAACTCTAATAAGAAGCTGTGGAATATAGTATCTGTGTCATTCTGGTCCTTGCTTTGCTATGGATGGGAAAATATCAAATAAAGAGGGCTCTTGAAGTCCAATTGATTTGCTATCTTAAAAAAAAAGATATTATGATGTATAGAATTATTTTCTATAAACTTGATGGCCCGAACCACCCCCTTAAATGACCTGACATCATTCTTTATCCTATTTGTACTGCTTTTACTTGTAAACCTGGTTAATATTGGTAGACAGGGGCTAAATAGTAAAATCTCTGACATGCTAGAATCAGAAAGAATGTGTTGTGGTTCATAAAGAAAGAATCCTCTTTCTGCTCAAGGCAGAGATGTATTTTTAGTTTGGGCTTAATCTGAAAGCTACTCTTTCTGTCCGCAAAGAGGAGAATGTCAGATGCTTTTCCACCGAAGCAGAGGAGGTGAAATACAGAAGCTTTCAATGAGAGAAATACAGAGATGGAAAATAAGGCCAAAGAAGGGGAAGCCATGCCTGAGACAAGGAGCAACCAGCAGTGAGAGTTGAAACTACTCTTAGAAATAGTTGATGAAGGCTCTGCATTTAAAATCGTAACTTTGATTATTCATCAAGAGGCTGGAAAGTTTCTACCAGTTGTGTTAAGGCAGCCCTGCTAGGAAGACTGTTTCACCACAGAATGATATTGAGAAGAGGCTCACCAGAGCCTGTATAGTCTGTGAAGGTTGCATATCCAAAGCAGACCTCATACAGAGCCTAGAGCCTATAAATTATTATGAATTCCTCCATGGAAAATTGTGTGGTGACAAATGCAAGGTCATTATTACCTACAGCCAGCACCCGTGACTCTTTTCTTAATGGTACCCCAATTTTCATTTAATTGACCACTATTTCCCCAAACAAACCACTTATTTGGAGAATGGGAAGCTTAAGTCATCAGTATGTTACATTCTCCTGGCCCCAGCATTGGCTCTTGGCTGGTCATATGGTCTAAGTGATCAAAAGAGAGCAAACCTTCTAATATTTGCATGGGATTTCTGGACAAAAGCATTTTCTCTCATCCTCTGTAACTGTGAATGTGTGATCTGAGAAGTTAAAACTATCTCGTGATTTGAGATCAAGAGGAATAAGACAGAGCCAGAGTCAGGGATAAAACCACCTGATTATTATATTGCCTCTCAAGTCTTCCAAATACACAAGCCCATCAATTTCTGATCGTTTAAGCTAGTTCATGCTCATTTTTCATTTACTTACCACCAAAAATATTCCAACATGGCTGTCTTATATATTGGGTAGTAAAAATTGTGAAAATTCTTTTGAGAGTAAAGCATATGTAAGGAAGAAAACCAACATATGATTCATTCATTCAATAAATATTTATTGAGAGTCTATTATGTACCAAGCTCCGTTCTAGCCTCTGGTATACAATGGCCAATGAGATAGATGGGAATACAGATAATTAAACTAGCAAATACAACGTGGAGTGCTAACAGTAAGTACGGGCTACTTGTGGGCACATAATGAGACTATGTTATCTTGTTTAGGAGATGCAGGGCAGGCTTCTCAGCAAGAGGGAAATTTCTTGTAAGAATATAAAAATTAGCATGTGTATGTGTGCATGCATACACATGCTCCTTGAGGGAATTCCCAGCACAGGAAACAAATAGCATGTAGAAAAACTCAGAAATAGGAGTCGAAGGACCTGAACAAAATTCAGTCTTGTTAAAGCACAGATAGGGAGAGCTGGAGAGGGTTGTAGTGTGAGACCAAGCAAGAAAGGTAGAAAGGAGTGGATAAAGAAATGCCCATGTTAAAGAGATGAGACAATCCTGGGAGCCATAAGAAGGTATCGAAGAGTATCAAGCAGAGGAACGACATGGTCTAATTCCGCATCTTGTTGACCCAAGAAAGACAACATGGAAGTAATAAACTACTGGGGTGACAAATTCAAGACCAGTGGAGGGAATTATAGAAAATGCAGCAGTTAGGGAAATGGGGCTATTAGGGGTAAAATAGTATTGTACAGATTTGACAGAGGAAGTTGGAGAGTGAGCCCAGGAGTGAAAGGGAACAGGTTTGGATAGAGACACACAAAGCAGGGATGGAAGTGCCGGGAAGAGCCACACAGGGTGGGAGAAACAGAGTGCTGAGGGGTTATCCCTGGAGTCACCTTGCTTTTGGAGAGAAACGGGTCAGTTTGTCAAATGCAAGCCAGTTGTCACTGTGATGCAATTACAGATTCACACCATGATGAATGCGTTTGATTTAGACTGTTGCTCAAGTTAAAAAATAGTTTTCTTCACCTAGGTCATTCTCTCCATTGAATAGATAATTCTTTGCAAATGTCTATCTATCTACACGCATTGCACATGTTCTAGAACACAGCTGAGAAAGCCAGTTTAGTTTTATCACATTTAAATAGTATGACATTGGCTTGTGTCGGTTTTTCTTCTTGTTTCCATTCTCTGGGAAGGGGATGTAGTAGAAAGAGTGGAGACCTTAGATTTATTCAGTCCTTGGACTGAATTTTGACTATCCTCACTTACTGACTGTGCAGCATTGGGAAAATTACTTAATCTCTTCGTGTCTCTATTTTCTTATATCTTAAACGACTATTCTTGTATCAATGCTATTGATACATCACAAACCACCTCCAAAACTCAGTGGCTTAAAATAACAAGCATTTATGAGCTCACCATTGTCCCCTGGGGTCAGCAGTTTTGCATGTCGCTCATTTATGTGTTTATGCCAATTGAGGGTTGGGCGGGAGCTGCTCTGCTGATCTTGCCTGGGCTGTCCCACATGCCTGGGCTTCAGCTGTAATGGCTCAACACTGACCCATCTCTCACTCGTCCTCCAACAAGACAGCCTGTGCTTGTTCTCATGGAGGCTGGGTGGAATGTGCCATACCTCTTAACATTCTAGGCTCAGATCTGGCTCCACGTCCCTTCTGCTGCTTTCTCTGGGCCTAAGCAAGTTATAAGGCTAGCCTTGTGATTCAAGAGGGTGGAGAAACAGACTCCCTTGCTTGATGGGAAAAGCTGCAGAGGCACGTCGCAAGGGGTGGGGATCGAGGGAGGGAATGAACAGTGATCGTTTTTGGACTCTGCCACATGGTTACTCTGCACAGGTGGGAGAAATCGAGGAGAACATACTGTAAGGGCTAGTATGTTGTCTGGTGTCCATATGCTCAGCACCTGGTAATGTCTCCCTTCCTACAAAGACAGCAGCAAGATTGGACACGAAGCAGATCCCCCACAGCATGCTGCTACAGGGGGAGGTGGTAGAAACAGAGCAGATAAACTTTTTAATCTAAGCCTCAGCATTATCTGCGCCTTTCCCAACCGGCAAGTGTTTTTAAAAAAGATTTTCAAAAGAGCAAAATTATAGGCCTTGCTTTTAGAAAAAGTAGGCAGTGTGGTCTCTCTCTTGCTCTTCTTTCTTTTTTCCCCAAGAATACCCTCAGAATGATAGGACTTCACCTTCTCTTCTCTAGAGGAACAATGCGTTATTTTGGTTTGCCTTTGATCACCGGTGATGCACTTTAAAGGCAGCGCTACTGGAAAAACGCAGAGAGTGGAGTTGCAATCAGAAAAATGACTATGTAAAAAATGGCATGTTCTGACTTTCTGTCTTTGTTTCCCAGAAGGTTTTTGGAGTTTTGTGTCTGTTTTTTTTTTTTTTTTTTGGTCACTTCTTCATTGCTTTACCAGTTGAGAACCAGCAGCCAGGCTAGGGAAAGGTGGGCTGGGTCGTAGGCTGTTTCTCATCAGGCGTTAACTGGGGAGCACCTTCCTGTGGAATTTGTGGAGAAGACATTTGACCTAAAGATGACAAGCAGATAAAGTAAGGTTTTTACTTACAAAATAGGCCAGAATGATGGATTAAGTTAAATTATCATTCTGGTAACATCACAAAATGTATCAAAACCCTGAAAATTATAGAGAGTTTTCACCTCAACTAGTCTAACTTTATCCTAAGAAAACAAGTGAGAAAGTTTCGTGTGGTGTGTGTGTTTAAAATAAGTCTTTAATTTGGGATAATTTTAGATTTACAGAAAAGTTGTGAAGATAGTACAGAGAATTTCCATATCTTCTCACCCATTTTCTCCTAGTGTTAACATATTATATTACCATGGAACATTTGTCACAAGCCAGCACTGGTATATTACTATTAAGTCAACTCTAGACTTCATTTAGATTTCACCAGTTTTCCCATTAATACTCTCTCTGTGCTAGGATCCTATCTAGGGTACCATATTCCATTTATTATCATGTTTAATATCCTCTGGCCTATGATAGTTTCTCGGTCTTTCTTTCTTTTTTTTTTTTTTAAGATGTTGACAGTTTTGAGGAAGACTGGTGGAGTATTTTATAGAATGTCCCTCAATTTGGAGCACCTGGCTGGTTAAGTCACTTAAGTGTCTGACTCTTGATTTATCCTTAGGTCATGATCTCGGGGTCCTGAGATCAAGCCCTGTATCGGGCCCCAAGCTCACCAGGGGGTCTGCTTGAGATTCTCTCTCTCCCTCTGCCCCTCCCCACAACTCATTTTCTCGCTCTCTTTCTCTCAAAAAATTTTTTAAAAAGTCCCTCAATTTGTATTTGATACTTTTCTTATGATTAGACTGAGATTACGGATTTCGGGGAAGAATACCACAGAGGTGCACTTCTTGGTATTCTTGCCATATTACATCAGGGTACATGATATAAATACTCATTGAAGCATTATATACAATAGTGGGAAATTGGAAATAAATGCCCCAAGAGGATTAGTTTAGCATATTTTGTTACACCCATGTATGGGGATCACTCATAGCCATTATAAATCATGATGTATGTTAATATTTTAATTTTTTAATTTTATGATTTTATTTATTTATTTGATAGGGAGAGTGCACAAGCAGGAGGAGCTGCAGAGGAAGAGGGAGAAGTGGACTCCCTGCTGAGCAGGGAGCCTGATGCGGGGCTGGATCCCAGGACCCTGGGATCACGACCTGAGCCAAAGGCAGACATTTAACCAGCTGAACCACCAGGCACTCCATTATTTTTAGATACTACCTACATGAAAAGCAAAGCAGGATATATAGTAAGATTGAATTTCATAATTAAAAATATCTTTATGTATACATGGTTTGGAAACTCTGCACATGGCCCCACAAGAGGCCTATAAGGAAGACACTTCCATTGTAGAATCTGGCCCTGAGGGCCTTACGGATGGGCCCACTCCTGTTATAGCAGTGTACCTTCCTCCCATAGGAGCCGGTGTACACTGCCATACAGGGTCCACACTGTGACTCCAGAAGCAGGTGGCCTTTCTGAGGCAACTGTGCACATCGGAAAGTTACATCCCAGGAGAAGGAGTACATGTTTTTCAAAGGTATGATATACACAATGGCATTAGTGATGTCTCCTAGAATTATTGGAAGGAATAAACAAGGTAACACAGAGAGACAACATGTTTGAAAATATTTGACCCATGCTGGCCAACCCTGAAGAATTATAGAGAAAACAGAGGCAACAGGAGGAGTATGTCTTAAGAGGAATCGGATTCTGCTGAGGCTAATCCCCTTCTTCCTTTAAATCTGCTTTGTGGACATTTGGATTCATTCTTCCAGAGATAACCCTCTGGTGATTGCCTGAGTTTACTGCCCAGAGGTCCTTTTTAATCATTGACGTTAATGGGAGCAGATCTTGTCTTTAGTCTATGGGATGGAAGTAAACTCCCATTCAGGGGGTTTCTGTGGATTATCTCTGTGGTGTTCATTTTCTGTTCTGTGCTTTGCCCTGGATTATATGATCCTAAAGAATGAGGGTAGTCAATGTGTTTGTCAACTCCAGGACCTAGGATGGTGTTTGGTACAAACTAGATGCTCAAAATGTGTTAAGTTAATAAAAATAACAAGATAAGTCCTCTGTCCTGTTGAAGCCTCCTCACATCCCTTTCATCCTTCCTTTCTCTTTCTCCTTTTAAGGATTTTGGTGTGGTGTAACTGCCTCTCTTGACCAAACTCTTAAAACTGACCATTAAGAATATAAATAATTTTCCATCTCCCGGCCTTTGCACTTGCTTTACCCCCCTTCCTCCTGGTCTACATGCTGCTCATGTCTTACTTTTTAGTGTTCAGATCAAATGTTCTCTCTGTAGGGGGTCCTTTTTTGGCAACACTATTTAATATTTTCCAGTTACTCCTGTCTCATCACTCTTTCTATCTTTCACAAGGCTTATTATAATCTATAGTTGTTCTTCCTTTTCTACTTTTCTCTCTCACTCTCCTCTCTCCCTGACTCTCAATCTCATTTTCTCTTTTTCATTTCCTGTCTTCCCAACTTGATTGACAACTCCGTGAGGGCAGAGACCTTTCCAGTCCAGTCCATCATTGTATCCCTAACTCTACAATAGTGCTCAATAAATATCCAATGAATGAATTCAATGAAAAGACACCTTGCTCTAGGATGTCCCCAGCTCTAGTATTTTCCCTCTCTAATCTGCCTCAATTTAACACTAATATCTGGTCACCACTTCCTGTTTAACATTCTTCAGTGTCTTCTGGCTGATTTCTAAATTTATTGATTTCATAGAACATACCCTAAAACACATTTCTTGGTTTGTCCTTGGCTCATAAATACTTATATTTTACCAGGTAAAGACATTTAAAAAAATGACAAGCCAGGGCACCGGGGTGGCTCAGTGTCTGACCCTTGATCTCAGCTCAGGCCTTGATCTCAGGCTTGGGAGTTCAGGCCCTGTGTTGAGCTCCATGCTGGTTGTGGACCCTACTTGAGGAAAAAAAATGGTTAAGACCTCACAAACAATTGATGATAAAACTATAGTGACTGAGATTTAAATGAAAAAAGAAATGAAGAGACCATCTCAAAAATTTAGCTGTTCAAAAACCTTATTTTTCTCATTCCACTGTGGATTAAGAAAAATGTTGGAAACTCAAGATTCGGGAATAAATGACTCATGGAATAAAATCAAATCTCTGTAAGTAAGTCTTACACGGCCCTTTGTATAGGCCCAGCTTGCTTATTTGCTTCAGTCCTTGCTCCTTTGTCCCTATTTTTGCCCCAGATGTAGCAGATTACTCAGTTATCTCAGGTTCCTTGACCAGGCCATGCCCGCTCTTGACTTGGAACATTTGTGTTGTTTCCTTAGCTTTTTGCTCTATACCTGCCTAGTCAATTTCTATAGCTTATGAACATAAATACTATTAGTCTTGTCTGTGGTGGAAAAAGATGAAAACCATGAGAAAAGTGATACAGAGAATGGAATGAGAGCCTTGACATAAGCATGTATGGACCAGAATCTGATGACAATCACCAGGAGAATTTCATTACACAGTTGTGGCCAGAGTCAAGTAGCCTGGATTTGAAACTCCTCTCTCTAACTAACTAGCTATGCAGATTTTGACAAGGGACTCAGTCTCAGCATTAACAAACAAGACAAAACAAAAAAGATGTGATATTCACCTTGTTAGATTGCCATGAGACTTAAATGTGATAGTGTTAAATCATTAAGCCAAGTTGCTGACACATAGAACAGGTTCACATATTATTTTCTTTTTCTCTAATCACTTATCAACCTCTTCTTCAGGAAAATGAAGAGCAATGGCTGTTCTTCAGCCAAACTATAAAATATGGGATAATTATTTTGGGTACCATTAATGTCCCATTTTCTCCCTTTTGGCTCATTTGGCATATTGAAATGAATGATTAATAATTATCTCATTGTGGGTACATACATTTTTTTTGTTTCTTTCAGCCAAGATCTTGTCCTGTACTCTGTCCAAAGTAAAGGAAACTGGAAAGAAAATTGTTTATCCAGTCACTAATAGAAAATTGTTCAGGTGAGTTTCTGAGGGCATATCAGTTATAAATAATACTTGGCTGTTACAAAAAGCTGAAAACAGTGGCTCATACCAATTGGCAGTTTTATTTTTCTCCTAAGAAAATTGGTGATAATGTGGTTGACTTCATGTCCCCAAAGACCCAGGGTCCTTTTATCTTTCTGCTTAGGCTGCCTTGGCCAGTATTGCTGCTTCATAGTCACATGATGGCTGACCTACTGTCACCTTCAGGCAGAAAGAAGGGTGGGATAAGCAGGTAAGAAAATAAAGGTACATGTCGACTGAGTCAGTATGTTCTTCCCTTTTAAGACTGTCATAGAAACTGTCCTATAACTTCCACTGCCATCTCCATAGCTAGACTGGTGTTGCTTAGCAAAAATTTCCGTGATGATGGAAATGTTCTGTATCTGATCTGAGATGGTTAGCCATTTGTGACTATTAACATTTAAAATGTGGCTGGTATGATAGTAAAGAGAGCCATCAACAAACCAAAAAGGGAACCTACAAAGGGTGCCTCAGTGGCTCAATTGGTTAAGCATCTGACTCTTGATTTCCACTCAGTTCTGATCTCAGAGTTGTGAGATCCAGCCCTACACTGGGCTCTGTGCTGGGCATGGTGCCTGCTTAAGCTTCTCTCTCTACCTCTCGTTTGCACACACTCTTTCTCTGGGGAAAAAAAAAATTTTTTTTAAATATTTTATTTATTTATTTGACAAAGAGATCACAAGTAGACAGAGAGGCAGGCAGAGAGAGAGGGGGAAGCAGGCTTCCTGCTGAGCAGAGAGCCCGATGCGGGACTCGATCCCAGGACTCTGAGGTCATGACCTGAGCCGAAGGCAGCAGCCTAACCCACTGAGCCACCCAGGCGCCCGGGAAAATGTTTTTTGAAAAAGAAAAAAGGCAACGTACCGAATGGGAGAAGATATTTGCAAATGAGATATCCAAAATATGTAAGTAACTTATATAACTCAATACAAAAAAAAAAAAAAAAAAAAACCTACAAAAAACCAATCTGATTAAAAAGTGGGGAAAGGACACAAAGAGACATTTTTCCGAAGACATACAGATGGCCAATAGACACATGAAAAGATGCTCAACATAACTAATCATCAGGGAAATGTAAATCAAAACCACGGTAAGGTTTTACCTTACACATGCCAGAATGGCTAAAATGAAAAAGACAAGAAATAATGAGTGTTGGCAAGAATGTGGAGAAAAAGAGACCCTCATGCACTAGTGGGAGGAATGTAAATTGGGGCAGCTACTGTGGAAAACAGTATGAAGTATCTTTGAAAGATAAAAAATAGAAATATCATATGGTCCAATGATTCTACTACTGGGTATTTACCTAAACAAAACAAAAGCATTAATTTGAAAAGATATATGTACCCCTATGTTCACTACAGCATTGTTTATAATAGCCAAGATATGGAAGCAGCGTACATGTCCATCAATAAAGGACGGATAAGGAGGATGTCACACACAGAGAGATATTACACAGCCATAAAAAAGGATGAGATCTGGTGACGGATGGACCTAGAGGGTATTATGCTAAATGAAAGAAGTGAAACAGAAAAGTATCATAGGATTTCACTCATATGAATCTAAAAAACAAAACAAGTAAACAATAAAGCAGAATCAGATGTATAAATACACAGAAGAAATTGATGGTTGTCAGAGGAAAGGGGGGGATAAGGGGTGAAGAGGAGATGGAGATACAGGTTTCTAATTATTCAGTGAATACATCATGGCAATAAAAGGCACAGCATAGGGAATATAATCAGTGATATTATGTTAACATATAGCGACAGGTGGTCGGTACACTTGTGATGGGCATAGCATAATGTGTAGAGATGTTGAATCGCTATGCTGTACACCTGAAACTAATGTAACATTGTGTGTCAACTCGACTTAAATGAAAAAAAAAAAAAAAAAAAAAAGACAAAGAAAGAAATTGACCCTGCTGGACCTTAGTTGGAGACAGCCATCCTACAAAACTGAGAAAATAAATTTGTTTTTCAAGCCAAAAGTAAAAAATTTTAAACATGTGACTAGGATGACTGAGGAAATGAATTTTTAGTTTTATTTAAGTGAATTTTAATAAATTTAAGTTAGTTACATGTGTCTGGTGGCTACCATATTAGTGCAGGGCTGGACCTTTGTCACATGGCGATCTTATCTGCAAGAAAGGCTGAGTAATGACGGTTTGGGGATGAGCACATTTCCCCCTGCCTGTGACATTGTGCTTTTCTTCATAGGGAAAAACAAACAAACAAAAATGATTACAGTCTAGGCAGATAGCAGTCTCTGCAACAGAGTGATAGATACATACTAACACTCATTAAACCAGAAGAATGGAGTCTTTTTTTCTTTTTAATATTTTATTTATTTGACAGAGAGAAATCACAACTAGGCAGAGAGGCAGGCAGAGAGAGAGGAGGAAGCAGGCTCCCCGTGGAGCAGAGAGCCCTATGCAGGGCTCGATCCCAGGACCCTGGGATCATGACCTGAGCTGAAGGCAGAGGCTTTAACCCACTGAGCCACCCAGGCACCCCAGAAGAATGGAGTCTTAATGGGTTTATCACAAATACGAGGAGTGCTGTGGCTAGGCAGACATTATGTAACTAAAAAGCAGAATCCCAGAGCTAGAGTTTGGACAAATGCCTTCTTTTCATCATGAGGAGACTAAGGCTTAGAGGGGTGACTGAGAGTCTTAATTAAGAGACAAATGGGATAACCTTCTCTGAAATAAGAGCTGATTTAGCATCCTTTCAAACATCACCCGTGGTATCATGCAAACTCTCAGAAAATGCTCTCTGCCTCTTTTATTTTTTTTAATGTACTGAAGAAAAGCTAGAGGGATTTTGATGCCATCTATTGGTAGACAAAAGTATAAGGCACCCCTTCATAGCATAGCTTGTTACTGATGGGTGAGACCCCAGAGGTCAAACAGGGTGCCGTCTAGAAGCAGCACAGGGGAAGGTCTGATCCCTGTGTCAGCTTGGAACCAGTGCATCACTTCTCTTCTGACTCTTAGCATCCCGGAAGGGCTTTCTTAGAGCTTTCCCTTCTGCTTTCCAGTAATACAACCTTTCTCAGGCATTTACAGAAACACAGAGGAAGACCTATCAGTCAGTTCTCAAAATCACATGAAAAAGAAAAAAGAACACATTTTTTTTGAGCTATAAATAACCCTGGGGGGAAATGCAAGGTTTTTATTTGAATCAAAGCCTCAAAAATAAATCCTGTTATTTACAGCCATCCCTTTGACTCGTTGAGTATGTAACCATCCTACAGCTTGAAAGGAAAAAAGAAAACAGAAATTCAGTTTCAAAACAAAATGCTCACCCTGACTCACTCAAGGAAGGATCCAGGGTTTTTAATGCAGGGCATTGACTCTGCCTGTTTTTCCCCTTCATCATCTGCTTCCCTTAAAAAATGGTATCAACTGCATTGGTAAGAATTCACATTTCTTCCCTTTTGTTCCCTGGCTCCATTCCAGCATTTCCCTTGTCACACTGATGGGTGGGGTGTATTTCATATTGGCATAGGACAGTGAGCGGATGTCTCCCCTTATGTTAACCAACAAAGACCCGGCGAGGGGGATCTACTCAGAACTGGAGCCTCCTTCGCAGCTTGGGAACACCAGTGGCACCGTGACTCTGTGGCTTGGATTTAGACAATTTTGATGATGGCTGTAGAACCCAGCAGCTCAGAATCCACGAAAAGGAGAATTGGAAGGAGGTGAGTGATACAGATAACGGGATGTCGATGTCACGATGTTGAAGGGACTCTGGCTGGTGAGCAACTTGCTGTGGGGGCAGTAACTGCAACCATAGTTCATTAGCAGGTTATAGATCTTCTTTTACAGAGATAAGCTATTGATTTCATATGAGAGGTGGGGGTAAATTCTCCTTTATGTGCCCTGAGAAGAGCCTCTTTGAATTTACCTTCAGTGTCATGCCTTGAAAAAAAAAAAAAAAAATCAAGTTTCTGGAAAAAAAGCTGCATGTGTGTTCTGCACACTGACTTGCAGGCAACTGTTTCTAATTAGGGAGCTGAAGCCGGCTGGCAGGGGAAACCATATTTGTCATAAGTTGTGGCATTGCATTTAGTTTGTGTGTCTGTGCTTTTAACATGGGGGCCAGAGATGATTGTACTGGATTCTTCCCTATGGGTTCTGACTGTATTCTTCGTTCTTTTCCATGGTTCATGTGTTCAGTCAATCTGCCTTGTTCCTTCAGAGCCTGCTTCCATTAATACTTCCACTAATAATTATATTAATTGTATTAAGCATTAATTGTAATACTTCCATTGATTACTTCCATTAATACTCCATTAATACTTCCTTCCATTAAAACTTCCATTAATACTCTCCTTAACTAGTTATTAACTAGTTGTGTTCCCCAGTCTGGACTTTCTGACCACCCAAACCCCAGGTTTGTAGAAATCATGAAACCTACCTGGGCAGATTATTGAGAAAATTAGATGGGATGGTCAAAAGAGTGCCTAACAGATTGCCTGGAAATAGTACATGCTCAGCATGCCTCGAAAATAAGGGGTTTGTGTTAAATGATCTCTAAGGTAGTTTTAAAAATCTAATTTAACTAACGTTTATTGACTGCTAAGGACAGATGTTGAACTCGGCATTGGGGTCACAATCACAAACAAGACAACAAAACAGACCTTTGCTTCACAAGACTTAAATTTAAGGGAACAAAATCAACAGGCAAATCACTTTCTTTTATTCCCCTTCATCTTTGCAAATTCAATCCAGCTCAAACTTCAAGTTCATTACCGAGGCTGCTACTTTTTTTTTTTTTTAAGATTTTATTTATTTACTTGACGGAGAGAGATCACAAGTAGGCAGAGAGAAAGGCAGAGAGAGGGGGGGAGCAGGCTCCCTGCTGAGCAGAGAGCCTGATGTCGGGGCTGGATCCCAGGACCCTGAGATCATGAACTGAGCGAAGGCAGAGGCCTAATCCACGGAGCCACCCAGGTGCCCCACCAAGCCTACTTCTTAATTAAACCTGCAATACTTTCTGACTTAATATTTTCATATTTAGTAAACATAGGCTGATTTTATGTGCTCAGCATCAATCCCCCTATTCCCCATAGGAAGATCTTGAAACTATATTGGAGAGCTATCCCTATGTTTCACTCTGAGTTAATGTGGATCAGGTGGTGGTCCACTCTGGCTCCAGGAGCGGGACAGAGCACACGGAATGCTCCCAGACACAGGAGAAGGCCTGGTGCTTCAGGGCGATCCCATATCCTGGGGTGCATTGATTGGCTTATGTTTAGCCACATGATCCAAGCTTTTTAAATGAAAGTGAATCAAAGGAGCTTCGGTGTATAGGCAAGCTCCCTAAGATCCTAGGGTCAATGTTTAGTGTTATCTACTTCAGAAGGTCTTGAGCGCTGAGCTGAGGGAAGAAATATAGTATTGGTTTTTTCATTCTGAAGACTCTTCTCTCACATCTCAAACATCTTCCTAATTGCCTTGATAGAACCATTAGTGGGGCACCTGCTCCTTATTGCATTATTTCTCCATCTCTGCCCTTTGAAATTGAGAATTCTGGTTGGTGAAAAATTCTTGGCTAATAACCTCTTCACATGAAGAGCAGCCTTGTTAAGAGGATGGGGAGGAAGAGCCGCCTCTCTCCCTGCATTCCTGTCCATATTATATGGTATCATCCTCCATGTCAACCCGATGTCGAGACAGCCTTTTTTCTAACCCTTAAGGATTTTGAAGCCCAATATGTGATTCTGACGATACCTGAGAGGTATGGTGTGGCGATATGCTGACAGGTAGTTGTCTAGTTTATCTGCTGTTGCAGAAACAACAAGACACAATGCGCAGGAAGTCTTTCTACTGCTCCTTTATCTGAATTTGACTTTGAATAAGTTTTGGAACAGGAAAGCCATACTTTCTTCCTAAAGTGCTTCATGGCATGTGGCAGTGCTTACCCCTGACATAAGACAGCATGCTTCTGTATATTTTAAAAACATAGTACTCTAAGTTAATTTCTTTATCTTATACTGATTTGTGAGATGGATGTATTCAGGAACACGTGTGATGAAGAAAAGCCCCCTCCGTTCAATTATTTATGCATTTATGTACTAAAAAAATAAATATTCGGCTCCTACCATATGCCAGGCACTTTTGTGCGACCCCGAAGATACGGAAGTGGGCAATATCATATCTGCATGTTTGGTGGCAGTTGAACATCCATTCAAGAAGTTTCCTTGCATGTGTGCAAGAAGACGCACGGCTCCCACGCCCACCCAGATATGACCGCGTTATTCTGAAGCGGAGATGAGGTCTAAGCATTTGGAGAACTCAGTTACGGTCCCCAGGAGCCCGGCGCTCGCGACGGAGCCCGGCGGGCAGCACGCCCCCGCATCCAGTGCCCGCGCTGGGCGGGGCCGCGGGCTCGCGTTCCCGGGGCAGGGCTCGCCTCCGCCGGAACCCCCCAGGGGGCGCTCGCGCCGAGGTTTCCCAACTAGTATCTCGCCGGTTGCCGGGCGCATGGGTTTCGTCAGAAGGTGGAAACCTCTCTGCGAAGCTGCCATCTCCCCACCACCCTCGCGTCCCCGTCTCTTCCTCCCTTCCTTCCTCCCGTCTCCTCTCCCTTCCCTCCGGCTTCCTCCCCGTACCTTCCACTTACTCTCTGAGTTTACTGAGAGCTCAGCCTCCACCTCCAACATTTTCACCCTTTCCCCAGCCCCCACCTCCAAGGATGGAGTCCGGGTTTCCGGAGAGACCAAACTCCCCTCTCTGCATCTTTCCCGTCCGCTGTTGCTAAAGTGGCCTGAGAGGACGAGGGGGAAGGGCGTCCGACCCCCCCTCACACCACCACCAACTACACCACCAACCACCTCCACTCCAGAGCCGGATTCTGCATCCTAGGGGTAGGACAGACCTCGTCCCAGGCTCGATTCTCTTGCTACTCTTCGAGGTTGGTACCTCCAGGTAAGTAGATGCCAACTCTGCATTCCCGTGTTCTTGGGGCGTTGCGATGGCAAAGTCCTTCGGGGCTGCTGCGTAGCAAGACCAACTTTTGAGGTGCGCTGGGTTTCGCTCGGATTTGCTTGTTTATCATTGCTGCTGCTGTTTTAAGAAGCAGCTGCGAGCCCCGTCTTTAATCCGAGGGAACTTTGATCCCATGCATCTCGTCTTCTGCTGTCCGCTCAACTCGCCCCGGTGGGGTGGGGCGCGCAAGGTGGGGAGCGAGCCCGCGGAGGGGACAGCAGCACACCTGCCGGGAATCCGGTCCCGCAAGCGGTGGCGGGGGGAGCGGGCATTGCTGTTTCAGAAATCGGGGAGGGGGAGGGGAGGAGAGTCCTGGCTGAAGTTGCAGCCTCCCCCTCTGACAGTGAGAACGCTTTGGGAAATTGTAGCGGTGGTCAGTCCTTGATCTAGCTGCTGTTGGATTTAGCCTCTCAGCTTCCTTCCTCCACCCGCCTTACAATAGGTCCCAATAGTATGTAATTGTGGCCGGGCCTCTCGGGCTTAAAACTAATCAGTAGGCTTGCAAGTCCTTTGATTCAACCAAGTCCCTCAGCGCTCCTTCTTCTGTTAAAGTAGCCATGAGGGAAAGGGGGCCAGGGGTCGGACTGGAGGGATTACCAAACAGCTAGCCATGTCCAACTAAAGAGATCAGAACCCCTTGTGGGATAAGAGAAGCCGGTGGATTGTTAGGGCAGAATCCAGGGAGACAATTTGGAGGTGATCCATGCCAAGTCTCAGTGTTGATGACTATCCAGTGGGGAGCGGGATGAAATACTCTTAGGAAGATGCACTCTTTTCCCTTGAAAGAAGTGGGTGGGCTTTAAGGCTCCAGTTCCCATCCTGCCCTCCAGATCCCACTGCACCCCCCAGGTGTCCTTGCAAGACTGGCTTCCAGTCCCAGAACTTGGGAGTCTCCAAGAAGTATCACAGACTGCAGCGGTGATCCCAGGGGCTCAAGCTTAGGAAATGCGGGCTGTGGGGGTTCCCGAGGTGGAGGGAAGAAAGATGGCCAGAGAAGTGGTGGTGGATGAGTTAGGGAGGGGTGAGTGTCCTGGGAAACTTTGTAAGAGAAATACCGGGAAAGAACAACCCTTCCCCGCCCCTCTCCCCCATCATACATATTGACCCACTGATGCTATAGGATTTCAGTGTCTTTTGGGAGGAGATGCCTCATTCCTCTGCACCTGTGTTCAAAACTATGCAAAACCAACCCTCATTCCCTTGTTTCCTCTTGTTGCTTTGCCAGGGATTTTTAAAGCACTGCTCTGATTGTTCTTGGCTCACGTGGTTTTCATTTTCCTAAACAGCATTTTTGAGCTGTCCAAGGTATTTAAAGTGTCCTTAAACAGACTAAAGCCTAGTAGTCTTAGTGAAAAATCATCTTAACTTCAAATGAAATAGTTTTCTCCTTGTTCCTTCCTTCGATTGCCCTCCTAACAACCCCTATTCTCAAAGATGCTTGTGGGGTGGGGTTTTTTGTTTTGTTTTGTTTTTTTTTTTTTTTTTTTGGCTGTACATCAAAAAAACCTCTCTCCCCAGGAAACCCGACTTTCCTAGAGCATAGATGTTTTGAATCCATGACAATGTATTGTAGTTAGTATACACTGGTTAACCTGCATTAGCACACCCCCCCCCCACACACCCCCCCAGCAAGAGCCAGAGACAAACAAGTATTTTACTTATTTGATGCCCTTCAAGTTTAGGAAGGTCCCACTTCTTTTTATTACTCAGCAGATAAGACAGAGCTCAGGATGGCTATTGCTGTGATTAAATAACTTCTGATGTTTTCATTTCCCTTACTAAGCTGCCATTTCTAGGTTAAATTCATTTTATTGGCTTGTCTATTTTTAAAGAGAGACTGACAGAGTTGCTCTTGCAGATCAGGGGTCTGAGCTCAGAGTAGGTCAAAGGTATTCACATGCAGGGAAGTGGATCAAAACAGAAGGGCTGGCAAATGCAGGTAGGACGCCTGTGTTAAGTGCCTACTAATGAAGACCAGAATCCCTCATTTATCTCTGATGGGAAGATTCTGACAGATTTACAAGATCAAACTCAAATCACATCAAAACTAGGTGATGTTCCCTGGGCATTACATAAAAGGAAGTCCATAGCAGGAGTGGATGTTGAATCCTGGGCAGTTTTGAATGGTTAGGTGAGGAGAGCTTGCCTATAATGGAACCCAAGGTCTACTCATGTGTTACCATGTGAAAACTCTCTTGGCCGTCAAACTTTACCTTTCCTGTGAGTGGTCAGCCTCATTATTATCCTTCCAGACACTCTTCTAGTATAATTTATTGGAAGCGGGCACAGATGGGGTCCATCGAGTTTCCCAGCATGAGACAACCACTTCACTAGAGTTTCTAAGTATTTCTTTCAAAACAATAGCTCTGAGGTTTGTGCATTGTTTTTAAATTGTACTTAAAAGACTTCCTGTTTATCTCTAGGTCTCTGGTAGCAACATGGCATTTGGCTTGAATCATTGTTTTTTTTTTTTTTTTAGGGTAATCCTGCTTTTAGAGGTTTTAATTAAAAAGTCTCTTGTATTAAAGTGTTTCTTGATCTGAATGTGGATTTCTGATTAAAACATACCTCATTCCAGTTAGTAGGGAAAAGGTGTTAACCTGTTTCCAAAGAAGTTTTATGTAGTATTCCAAAAAAAAAAAAAAAAGGAAGATTTGATTCTTCCTATCACCAGATGATTTGAGTCCACCATGACTAAAAACCTTAAGATTTTAGTGTCTATAAAAAATAACCACAGAGAAAAAAGTGGGTCAGTAGTGGAATCTTTGTTCTAATCTGTGTTTGAATCTTTTGGAACCCAACTGAATGTTTTCCCATGGTTTGCAGCAAGCCTTTTTATGTACCTTGAAACATAATACTCTGGATCATTATGACCACCTTAATCCATATAAAGGATTTTTCCATTTGGAGGCAAATGTGTTGGAGGTGAACAGTTGATGTTATGTGTCATTAATGCTCACACTTTCAGGGGGATTTGAATCCAGAACAAAGAGTAAGAAGGGCACTTTGATGGCATCAGCCTGACAGACTGGGAAAAAGGCTCTACACTAGGAAAGTCACTTCATGAATCTTTTATTTTTTAGCCAGAGATATGGCCAGAAGATCTGTATTTCATTCATTTTGAAGAAGAAAAAGGCTAAATTTGTTCTCTATGTTTGATCTTTCCATTTTCGTTTTGTTAATATTTTAAAACAAAACAAAAACCCCTTTGGATCCATATGGTCACTCAAAGTCATATTGCCTTGGCAACAGTAGCCAGTAGCCCAGAATCACAAAATACCCAAACAGGACATTTAAAATGCATTTAAAATAAAAAATGTCACATGGTTCAAGACCATTCTATGGTCTTGAATCAGAACCGACCTTCCAGCCTACAATAATAGAATTCCATTTCACTCTCCCTTTCTCCGGATTGAATGTAGGTGATAAAGAACAGTTTATAGGACTTTAATTTCTTTTTTAGGATGTCCTAAAAGTTCTATAATGGTTTTTCTTTTGAGGGAAGCATGTTATGTAAATGAGTGGTGGTGTTACAAATCCATTCTTTGAATAAAGGTGTTTATGTGGAAGTTGGTGAAAGTCCAAAATCAAGCTCAATAATTGGATCAGGCATGATGTGCTGTCTTTCGTGTGATATTGGAAGTAGATGATAGATAGTAAGGCCTTGATTAGCACTAACTTCACTGAGTGGATGCCTGCTAACACGTGTGACCGCATAATAAAGTCATCGTAGTGCCTGCATATACTTCTCATCTTTTCTGCACAAGGAATCTCATTTATGTGGGAGCTTTCTGTTTCATCTATGAATTACTAAATATATATGATACAGTATATGTTTTCCCTAAGTTGGCAAAGCCCGGAAAGTCCTTTCTTGGGCTCTTGTATTCTTTGGAAAGCCTCTTGACAACCACTAGCTTTTAGGTCAGTAAATATTGGAAGCTTGAAAGGCAGTTTTGAAAAGTGGAAGAGAGTGGTAAGGATGCCTTGTTTGGAAAGGTTTATTCCAGTTCTCTGGTTTTAGTACACTCCTGGGTCGCGGGGAGCCAACTTAGAGTTGGCCTGTGGTGGGCTCATTTCTAAACTGTGAGCAACAACTTTATCGCTTTGTATCTGTGACTCTCCAAACTGGAAGAGAGCTTGGGGATCATCTCTTGACTCTAGCTATTTAATTTGACAGATGTGGAAGCTAAACTTCAGAGAGGTGACTTGGTCAAGATCAGGGGACTCACTCCACAACCCCCCGATGACTCCTTTCTCTGTATAGAGACTCAGGTTCCCTGGAGATAATTACTGTGGTGGTGCCAGTCTCTAGTGCCACGGACACTGATAATTTTTACTGAGTTGAGAATAGTGGGTTGAGTGGCTCCTGCCTCTAATGGAGTATTTTGTCGAGCAGGCTTGGGACTTACAACTTTGTTCTCTCTTGGAGCCAATGCAATATTTACCCAGTAGATGTGATTAAATTTGTAGAAAATCATTGTCTGCAGCCATCTCAGTTAATGTGCATATTTTGTGAAGAATTGTTCATGCACAGTCTTAGTTTTCTATTTTAAATGTCATAATTGAATCAATAAAATAAACAAAGAGAGTTTATGAGTGGGTACACTTCCAGGAACTCACAGGGGAATCTTTTATTCTGTTTTCAATTAAAGGTCCATTCAAAAAGAACAAACTCTAAAACGTTGTTTTTCCATCTTTGGCTCAAAATGTAATATTTCTTTTTTTTTTTTTTTTTTTTTTTTTTTTTTAAAGATTTTTTATTTATTTACTTGACAGAGAGAAATCACAAGAGAGGCAGGCAGAGAGAGAGGAAGGGAAGCAGGCCCTCCGCTGAGCAGGGAGCCCGATGTGGGACTCGATCCCAGGACCCTGAGATCATGACCTGAGCCGAAGGCAGCGGCCTAATCCACTGAGCCACCCAGGCGCCCCAAAATGTAATATTTCTAACTTTGTATTTCTTATTACTTAAAAAACGAGAAACATTTCTCCTTGGAAACATCAGGGGAAAAATACAGTATTTCAGGTTAAGCCTAGAAACCGTCTCAGGTTTAAGGTGTCTTGACTAAAAGACCTTTCTTATCGAAGAGATTTCAAACCTCTGCAGGACAATTCTTCGCGCTTTGAGGGAGAGGAGGAACAAAAATAAGTGAGCAGGGGCCCAAGGGGAAGGACCCGCCCCTGGTAGCTGTTGAGGCAAGGGGGAAGGGCTGGAGCAAGTTGGTTTTAGAGTAGACGGTCGCTAGAGGGCGCGCGAGCACCGGCAGAGCCCACCTCCTGGGACCATGAACCCGACTTCTAGGCTCAGCGATGGGGTTTAACTGAACCCCAAAGCTGTGCTCAGGTATGAAGTATTGGTTTTACCAGCGCCTCTTACTCTCCAGTCCAAATTGCCTCAGAGAGAAGACAAAAGATGTTGCCTTCGGAATCCGGTGGGGCGCTTGGGTTGCCCAGGAACTGGACAGCCTGCCTGCTCTTAGGGTTCAGCCTGATGCGCTGTCCTGAGTTTGGCCACCCTCTGTTTCCTCACACTGGGGCCTCTTACCAGTGGAAGAAGTCTGGATTCAGAAATACCTGGTTTGAATTTGGGGCTTACAGTTTTCATGCTGCAGACAGAATAAATTCCTTCACCGGCATGGGTGTTAGCATCCGGAAAATGGGGCGGGTAGTAGTTGTGAATGTGGAATGTTTAACAGGGTCCAGTAGCTTAGTGGGCAGGCAAAGGTTAGCTGCCGTGTCCCTTCTCTTAACAGTTCCCTCAAAACTTCATCCTTTTCTTTTCTTTTTTTTTTTTTTTTAAAGATTTTATTTATTTATTTGACAGAGAGAGAGACCACAAGTAGGCAGAGAGGCAGGCAGAGAGAGAGGAGGAAGCAGGCTCCCTACGGAGCAGAGAGCCCCAGGATGCGGGGCTCGATCTGAGATCATGACCTGAGCCTCAGGCAGCGGCTTAATCCACTGAGCCACCCAGGCGCCCCAAAACTTCATCCTTTTCTTAACACATGAGCTTCTTTCTCTCTTATCCATGCCCCCACTCCCTCAGCAGAAGGATCTCATTTATCCATCTGTTGAATAATAATTGATCACAAAAGCATAACAAAGAACACGGTGGACATTGGGAGATGGAGAGGAGAGGGAGTTGAGGGAAACTGGAAGGGGAGATGAACCATGAGAGACTATGGACTCTGAAAAACAACCAGAGGGTTTTGAAGGGGCGGGGGTGGGGGGGAGGTTGAGGAACCAGGTGGTGGGTAATAGGGAGGGCACGTACTGCATGGAGCACTGGGTGTGATGCCAAAACAATGAACACTGTTATGCTGTAAATAAATAAACAAATAAAAAAATAATTGATCACAAAACCTGTACTAGGCACTGGGGATAAACATGACGTTCGTATCGTTGGAAGCGGCAGGCTTGCGGGGAGACAGGTGCATGAGAACAGATACTGAAACTCATGGAGGTTAAGTGCGAGGAGCGAGATGAGCAAGTTTTGTAGGTTGAGAGATCTGGGAATCCTTTGCTTTGTCTCAGAGAACCTGGGAAATGGTCCCTCAAGCCCATTATACTCAGGTGTTTTTGCTTCTCCCTGGATTATCAAGGAACCTGGTCTGGGGAGGGTGATTCTGAGGGAGAGGAAGGAGGAGGGGAGGTGCGGGGTGGGTGGGCGGGGGGAAATCTCACTCAGTGTGCACTTAGGTTTGCGTGTCTGTTTGGCTGTGCTGATGGAGGCCCTTAAATCCAGTCAGCTCCTACCACCACCCTGTGGATTTTAGCTTCATCTCTATCATAAGATAAGTGCCCATATAACTGACTTAATAATCCATTTAAACAGGAAAGTGATTTTTAGAGGAAACATGAAAGAAGTATAACAACACAACAAGGAACGCATCACTGAGGGGTGGGTCTGGAATAATCTAAATAAGGATTCTGTTTTTTAAAATACTGAAAGGTGTATTCAATAGAAATATCAATAAAAATGAAAAATAATAAGGGTCGTAGTAGAATGGTTAAATGAAATGTTTTATCATCATCTTTCAAGTGACAGAAAAGCTTTTAACTTACTTGGAGACCCTGGGGGCATAGGGGGCCTGCTCTGATGTCTTTGTTACGTTTTGTACTGTTGTTTCAACAAGTCAATTAGAGGCAGAAATTCCAGTGACCAAATGGAGAAGTCAAGGAGTTTTGTCTGTGAGAACTTGTGGTTGTGACACCACAGCCAAGGGGCTGGGCACGTTGGGGGAAAGTCCTGATAAGAGGAAAAGGGTAGAAATAGTTGGTTTGGTCTGGGAGGGGCCAGTGAGTAACATTCATCACAGCTCATGGCCCGACTGAATTTTATAGAGACAGGAAAGTAAAAACCTCTTATGAAATCAGAGAATGTGAGAGCTGGACAATCCTATCAAATTAGGTACACCTCTTTCCCATTTTTCAGATAAGAAAACTGAGTCTCAGCAGGGTGAACTCATTCACGCAAGCTGTTTGGTGGTTGAGTTAGGGCAAGACAGAGGATTCTGTACCCTTTGTCTGGGCCCCGCGTGCTGCATGAATCTTTCCTCCCCATTTCACGGGAGCACGATTGTCCCTGCCTCATTCACTGCTGGACCCCAAATATCCAGGCATCCAGCCGTTGCTCAGAAAGCTTTGGTTGACTGCGTGGCAATGTGGCTTCCTTCCTCACTCTTATTTAGGAGTGTGCCAGGAAATCACTAGGTTGCAATGCAATTTGGTAATTTGCATTTAAATTTGCAGACAAACATTTGCATTTAAATTTGCAGACAAACATTTGCTGAGCTTTGTTAGGAAGTGGCTTCAGCTTTGAAGGTAGACAGAACTTGTTCGAATGCTGGCTTTGCCATTCAATAGCTGTTTGGCTTTGGGAAAATTACCAAGTCTCTCTGAGCCTTATTACTTTGTTTGTAAAAACGGGGATAAAGCAGAGGACCTGCGTCATAGGTGTGCACTAAGTGTTACTTATGTCTTAGCCTCCCACTCCTCCTCTCCATTCTTCCCAGAAAAGATGTAAAGGAGGATACAGTACCTTTTCAAGAGTGAGTTTAATTTATTTGAGATAATGCACATTTATCTCGCATAAAAAAATAAATTATTCCGCTGTATAAACATAAACACGCACATAATCACTACAAATACATATTCTGTGGGTTAGATATCATTAGTCCTACATTATAAATAATTGGGTCAATGCCAAAGCACTAGCAACAGGGGAGGACTCAAATCTAGGGTGCCCCCACCCCTCCAGAGCTGGGGTGTTTTGTTCAAATCCCTGTTCCGTATCTTTGTTTCTTCTCCATCCTTCTACAGCTGCTTCTCTCATGAAGGCTCAGATCCCCTTTTCCAAGTTATCTCATGGCCTGGCTAGGCCCTAGCTCCTGCCCTGTAATGTCACCATGCATGGCTGTGCCCACTCCCCTGGCTTTGCACAAGCTTTTCTGGAAAACAGCCGTATAGTGCACTTCTTGTGATAACTCCAGAGTGCCTAGAATCTTCTGGAACGTACGTAACTCTCTGTCACCCTGGGTGCGTGTCCACTCCCTTAGCATGTATCCCGCGTGAAGCCAGATTTGTGAGTGGCCACAGTGGACATTGAACTGGCTCAAAATCAACTCTACACCCTCTCTCATTTATTAAAAATACTCTCACTGTATTTTGATTATTCTACATTGTATAATCTAAATTAATGTTTGAAGTGATACAGATCTCTTACTGTAGACATTGTGTATGTAATACAGTATATGTTGTACTTGATGAACAATTTATGGGATTTTTGGGGGGGATTATTTTGAGTCTGTGTGAATTTTACTTCATTCCTTGAATCATAGCCTCTACCCAAAATGTGCTCCATTATATTCACAAGGCTGTACTCTGTGCTATATATAGGTACGTAGAACTTTTAGTGAAAAGCATAAATTTTTAGTCAGGCATTTGTGGGTTTGAATCCCAGCTCTGCTACATCTCTCAAAGTCCAATTTCCACACATGTAAAATGAGTAATGGTAGTGCCTGTACCCTAGGTTAGCGGGGAGCCTCGAAGGATACGGTGTATATCCGTAGTGCCCCAAGTGCCCATCGGATTGCAGGCACATGGAAATTATTCAAATTGTCACTGGTACTGGCTGGTGACGCCCCTCAAAATTTAGAGCTTACGAGTGATTACCCAAATGGTAGTGGCTTGCTCTACTGTAAGGGAGTTGTGAAGACTAGGAGTGTGTTTCCAAAGGTCTGATAGAAATCAGCAATAATGGGGCGCTTGGGTGGCTCAGTCATTAAGCATCTGCCTTCTGCTCAGGTCATGTTCCCTGGGTCCTGGGATCAAGCCCCACATCAGGCTCCCTGCTTGGCCAGAAGCCTGCTTCTCCCTCTCCCACTCTGTCTGCTTGTGTTCCCTCTCTCACTGTCTCTCTCTCTCTCTGTCAAATAAATAAATAAAATCTTAAAAAAAAAAAAAAAGAAATCAGCAATAAAGTGTGTGCCTCCCACAACCACCGACAACCATTTACCTTTCTCCCCTCCCCCGTCTCTGTTCCTACCCACAGATTTTTGTGCCTAGCCACAAAGATGACTCAAGGGTTATGCTGGGGTTTCGCTAAGATAAAACTTCCTCTGTCCCTGCTGGTTCCAGCTTTATTTCAGATGCAACGTACGGTTAGCGCTGGCCCCCAGATACTCAGCCAGAATGCAAAATCAATCACACTGCCCTGCAAGGCCTAGCAACAGACATTTATTACAGTTGACTCTATGTATCTTCTACCTTTGCTCAAGGAAAGATTCCAGGCAGCCAACAGCAGACATAGTAGGTACTCTCTGCTATCAAAGTCTAAAATGCTACTCGCATAAAATACTCTTTTCAGAGAGACCCAATGCATGTCTCAAAGCTGTGGTTCTCATACTTCAGGACAGAGTCAGACTCTACTGGAAAACTTGTCACAACACAAATGGACATCTTCTAGCCCTTTGCCAGGTTCGGATTCGGTCGGTCAGGCGCTGGAGCCAAGTCATGTGCTGACAGTTTCCCCGGTGAGGCTGATGCTGCTGGTTTGGGGACCACCCTTTGAGAACCAAGTCTTCAATATTCACTTCCTGCAGACAAGCTGTGCATTTGCTCTCCTGTGTGATGCAACTGAGAACAGCATTAGTGGTAAAGAAAGGGCTCTGATATTTACTGAGCCACTGTGACATTGGCTAGATGCCAGGCACCTCACCGGTCACCTTGTGCATATATCTTATTTAATCCTCAGAACTATCCAGTCTATCAGTTCATAATTATTTGTTGAGACCCTATCATGTATCATACCATGTGCTGTGCTAGGCTCAGGGGATCTGGCATGAACAACACAGACATAGTCCTGACCTTCTGGATATCATCTTTCAGCAAGGAAACCTGCTGGAGCAGAAAATTATAAGGGTAATTAGTCTGATCCATAGAAAATGGAAGCCCAGAGAAGCTGAGTAACTCGGCTGAGGTTACACAGCTAGCGGGAGACAGAGGAGACAAAACAAATCTGAAAACCATCTTACTCCAAAATGCGTACTCCTTCCACTAAATCAGGAATTCTTAGACTTTTTGGTCTTAAGGCCCCTTTCCACTCTCAAAAATTATTAAAGACCCCCAAAGAGCTTTTGTTTGTTTAGGTTAAATCTGTCCACATTTACAGTATTAGAAGTTAAAATGGGTCACCTTTTGGGAATTGTACTAACCCACGATGCAAATAGTACCATTTTTCTTAGATTCTCAACCCTAATTTGTTTCGATGACCTTTGTAGCCAGCAAAGATGAGACATGTCTCATTTCCTCCTAAATGTTTTATGTGTGTGCGCATGTACGTGTGTGCATGTGTGTTTTAGCCTTAGACTATATTTCTAGTGATAGCAGCTTCCTAAAGAAAAGGCTGACCTGCTTTGGAATTGCTTTCTTACATTTTTACGTGTGTAAGTATGTATGTGTATGCACATTTACGATAAAGAAAACTGTCTCTCCCAGACCAAACTGAGATGTGGCGACTTTATTATTCATCGGAGGATCTCTATCCCAGCTGAGGGCATTTATGAAGACACAGTTCATGCATGTTTATGACGTGTGTTGCCTTCAGGGTTCCCCAGGGCACGTGCCTGCAAAAGGGAAGCCCAGGGAAGCAGCTGGGGGCTCAATCCTGCTGCCTCGTTACGGTGGGAGGAAGAGATGAACGATCAGACTCCAGAGCTGTGGCTTTGTGTCCTGTTGGCAGCCGAGTTGTGTTTAATTGTGGACTAATGACCGAAATACTGCCCTTTTCCATCATTTTTATTCATTATCTAACGGGAATGAGAAGTCCTAGTAGATACTTTCCTTTGGTGTGTAATGGTCCGTGGTTGTTCAGACTCTGATGCTCTGGCTGGCTCTTAATGCTTTATGGCATCGTTAAATTTTACTGAGTAAAATCAACCAAATCAGGGCTGACATAACTCAATGTAGTTCTCAACCGATGATCAATGAATGAGTTCAAATCTCTTTTTATTTTTGTAGAAACCAATGAACCAAGGGAGATGCGGCAACAGGGTTAGGACGGTGACTGGGTTGTAGAAGAGGCTTGGATGAGAAGCTGGAAAGAGGGTAAATCTTCCAGCCCTTTGATTCTTTGGTCTTTTTGACAATAAACACCTGGATCACTGGTTCAGACACACTTTAAAAATGTTTACCCAGATGTTTGGTGTCACGGAGGCCCATCCCGCATCCAAAACAAATAGAGAAATATGATGCAAGGAGCTCACTTGTCATTTCGTTCAGAGCTGAAATTTGACACGAAGCACTTCTGTGAGTTGACCAGAGGTGGCGTGGATTCCTTGATGGGCCTACATTCTGCTAGGCGGTTATAACTTTGTAAAGGAGTTCCCTTTCTGTAAAGCGGCAGGCAGTTGGAGGAGAGCCTGGGGCATAATTGGGCGTACCTGCCAGTCCCATCTTCTTTTGACTCACGTCAAACAGGAGTCTGTGTGATATGATCCGGGAGGGTCATCTGGGAACCCTTTCAGCCAAGTTTTTGATGCTATTTTTAAGTTGTGAGCTTTTTGCCCCAAATTCTCAAATTCAGACTCAATGGCTCAGGTGAGCAACACTCTCTCAAGTGATGAACCCTGTTGGTTTTGCAGCTGGCTGGGGCCACTTTTGAGATCCGCTTTCTCTAAAGCAGACACAAACAGGGAAGGATGCTGACCCCCCTGCTCCTCAACCCACCCCCACCCCATGCCCAGGGAATGGGCTCAGGGAAGATCAGACCTTATTGACCCTTCGAGTGCCCCAAGTCTGTCCCGTCAACCAAGCTAAGCAGCCCAGCTTAGACTTGCCTCCAGCAAGAATGGATGGGAGTTATTGCCTATAGGGACAGGATGATGGGAATCTGCCTAATATCCTAGGAACATCATCTTTCCTGAACTGGGGAGAAGAGATGATACCCAATTAGGGAGGCTCAGCGTTTGGTTATGTAGATGAAAACTTCCATCCCTCTTTGGTTGGATGGGCAGGAGCAGTTCCATTTATCACTCCTATTCCTTCCCTGTGCTTTATGGGTAGTTGTAATAGCTGGCTACAGGTTCATTCTCTAAACTCCTGTCCTGTGATTTTTCCTTTATATATACTTCTTCGCTTCTATGAATCTAAGAGAGGTTTGCGATTAAATATGATCTGATTAGGGCAAACTTAAGATCTGCAGCCCCAAAAGGTCATTGTCAAATGAGATTCACTGAAGGCAGGTGTCAGCAAAGTATAGCCTGTGGGCCAAATCTAGAAGGCAGACTTTTTTTTTTTTTTTTGTAAATAAAGTTTTATTGGAACACAGTCACGCCTGTTATTGCTGATAGTTACTTGCATACTGCAGTGTCAGCACTGGGTAGTTGTGATACACCCTGTGGCCCACACAGTCTGCTGTCTTGCCCTTTGTAGAAAAGTTCGCCAGTTCCTGTGCTTGGGATATATTTCTATTTGACCGTCTCTAGATGGGAAACTTGCATAAACTTAAAAACATCCAAGGGAGGAGTATTCTGAAATTTGGGCCATAGGCCAAATATCTAAATGATAGAATTTTATTGCTGTGCATTGCAAAGATCTTGTACACGGTAGGTGTTTGCTGGATGAATGATTGTGAGTTGCTAGATGAATGGTTTATGGTCTGGATTCCATTTCCCCATTTATAAAACCAAAGTATCTGATTTGATCTCTAGAGGTCCTTCTTGCAGGAGTATTTTACGTATGAGAGAGAGAGGAGGCAAGAAACCCTCGGCGCCTTGCACCCCAGTCTGCCAAAGTGACGGCCACAGCCTCTTGAATCACCATCGGTCATACTCACTTAGCATCAGCTGGAATTATTACGCAGGGTCAAAAGGCATGACGGTCCCCTGTCACAGTGTTATTGGGTGTCCTATGTGGAGAGAGACATGGGGATTTAACAGTTGAGAGCATCAAAATCATGCCAAATGCTTTTTCTGAGTTGGATTATGGAGATGGGTTTAAAGAACACGTTTCTTGTTCACGCTCAGCAGCTCTTGGTATAATCTTGGGCACATACCAGATATGCCTGATGTTCCTCTGCTCAGGCACCAAACTCAAGGGGAAATCTCATACAGGTGGTTGGAAAGCTATTGATTGCCTACTTGGTTGGGGGGGCTGGAGGAGGGACGGGTGATGGTAATCTCCTGGCTCTTACCGGTCCTCCGCCCCTTGGGGGAGGGGAATAAGAGTTGCATCACCTGGGAGAAAGGGGTCATGCTCTGTGGTGTGATCTGGGTAGCCAACTCCGGCTTCAAAGTGTAATTGTGTCCCTCTCAGGCACCAGAGTTCCCACTGTCCCCTTTCCTGAGGAAATAGCCAGGGTTTCCATGTGCTATGGAAAATCCACAGATCTGGCCGAGGAGTTATTTATTAATTCATTCATTTGGAAGGGTGACATGCTGCCTTTGCTGAGAGGCAGGCAGAGCCTCAGCCTCCGTATCCACATCCCAGGCTGCACCCGAGTTTCCTTTCAGGCACCCCAGCATCCAGAGCCCTGGGCGCAGACGGAGCAGCCCTGCCTGCCTTCCCTCATGGTAGTAAGTGCCTTACTCACCGGCAGGTCGGACAGCTGAGAGCAAGCAGCATCCTGAGCAGCCCTTGAGGAGGGGAAAGCCGGCTCCCAAGCTCTTGGCTTTGACCTGCAGGACCCAGACCGCTGCCTGTTCAGAAAGAGGAGGGAAGGGCCGGAAAGGGCTGGCACCCCGCTTCTGACTCTGGTATGCCGAAGCTCCGTGGGTGAGGGTGTGTTGCATGGAAAGACTGCCCGGGCCTTCTGGCTGAGGAACGGAATTTGTTCCTTCTTAGGATGTTAGTTTCCGAGAGCTCCTAATTCTTAGAACTTCTGAGAGCCACGAGTCTCAGGACTGGATGCAGAGTGACTGTTTTTTGGTCTGCTGAAGTATGGCTAATGTCGCAGTTCAGGAATGGCAAGGTTGGGTCAGGCGAGAGCATTGAGGCACATTTTCCTGAGCCCCGAATTTCATACTGGTTGACTCATTCTGTTTTTAAAGTAAGGACACGGGAGCGCCTGGGTGTCTCAGTTGGTTAAGCGTCTGCCTTCATGTCCTGGAGTCCTGGGATGGAGCCCAGAATCGGGCTCCCTGCTCTGTGGGGAGCCTGCTTCTCCATCTGACCCTCCCCCGTCTCATGCTCTCTCTCTCTCTCAAAAATATAAATACCATCTTTAAAAAAATTAAGTGGGCAGTCATATGCATATGATTGTAAACATTCCTTATTCCTTTATATGTGTGTGTGTCTTCATAGGTCCCAGTTACTGTATATTTGCCTTCATTCATCAGATTTATTTTTCAGATGTATGGTTACAGACTGATGCAATGCTGTCTTTTACTTTGAAACAAATTCACTTAAATCTTTCGTCTAAAACAAGAGCTATCTGAGTATTTCTGCTATCCCTACCTAGGACTTCGATTTCATGCGCTATCAAGGCAAAGTCTTAGAGTTCAAAGTTCCTTTGGGTTAGAGATGGCACTGTTCCAGCAGCTTGGAAACGAAGATGCTAATATTCAGCTTCACAAAATTGGACATAATTTAAAACTTGAACATACTTTCCCGCTTGCCTTATTTGTAAATGTTGATCCTGGCACAGAGAACCTCAGAGCTTTTCCTATTTTCTTGTTCCACATCTCCTTAGGAACGTGCAAAAGGAAAGGTAATAAAGGACAATCTTTTCAAGATGAAACATGATTCATAAAGGTGACAGCCGTGCCATATGTGAGCAGTGATTAACAGCTGCAGAGTCTGCTCACGGCTTTTTAAAAATAAAGCGATAAAGCAGATTTTCCCATTATTTCGTGCTTCGGTGCTTGCTCAAGTGCGTCGCCCTGGTTTTTCTCGGCTTCGTTTTATTGTGTAGCAATCGAATCACCCTTCACGTCCCTGCAGTGCTGTGTTATTTCACATACATCCCTGGTTATTCTTCCAGTGATATTTTAAGTTTCAAGATGATGCGGTATATTACAACTGTAACCTCTTTTAAAACCACTTGTTTTATTTCTGTAGAATGCGTTTGGGTGGACAGAAGGGAAAGCGTTTCAAGGCTTGCTCATTTGGAATTGGTTTACTTTAATTTGGAGTTGTGATGGCAGTGGGCATGGGCGTAATGAAGAGTCATGAGTTTAAATGGCCTTCCCCTGCCATTGCCGGCAGATGCGGGCTGCAGGGCTGGTGCGTACGGACAGGCACAGAGGACTGTTCACTTCTGAGATGTGGGGTAGAAGGGGAAGAAGGCTTTTATGTTAAAGTTCACTTGTCATTTTAGTGAAATAAGTTAATTTTAGGAAATGCATTTTCATGAAATTCAGTTGTTTTGGGAACACTAACAGGGCATGCTTTTCCTGATTGATGAGCCCCCAGCAACTTGCCTTACATAGGGTGGTAGTTTTAATCTTTGTGGGTCACTGTTCCCTTGGAGAACCTACTGAAAGCCATGGACATTCTCACCTGAAGAGCAAACACATCTTTTTGTACCAAGTCTGCTTCTAATTTCAGGGGTTTATGGAGGTAGACCACCTTCTTTTCCCATCAAGCACCCCTTCATTGTCTCCTCAGTGGATGTGTTTCCGATGGCAAATTTCTTTTTAAAAAAGTATGTATATGAACACTTATGACGATGTGGCATTTCTGTTAGAGGGAAAGGGGAACAGTAGAGCTGGAGACTTCTTGGGAAGCCCGGAGCTGCCTGGGATCTTTTTTGGGGGTTACCACAAAGAGCTGTGCCTTTGTCAAGAGTGAGACTCCAGCCTTCCTGTGTTGTCCAGGGCACAGTCCAGACTGAGTGTCTGGGTCTTCAGGGGTGGATGGAGGAGGCGCAAAGGCAGCGCCTCGGGGGGTTGGCAGTGAGGGAGGCATGGCTGGATGCCAATGAGAGGCATTCCCCTGCCTCTACCCCGTGGAGCCTCCGAGCTCTGATTCCCTGATGGGCTGCCCAGGGAGCCAGTGGACTGAGTGAATCATGTGACACCTTGGCACAGATAAGAGGAGAAGACCTCCTCCTGCAACTCCTGGTGGTGCCTCAGCCTTCTGCCCGGACGTCCTCCGGAGCTCTAAGTCCTGGGTCATGAAATGCAGCCTTCCTGGGGCTGACTTCCCCAGATCAATGGCACTGTACCTGTAGGAGATGGCGGGTGCTGGCCAGTGAAGCAACTCGGTGTTGGAGGCCAGTGAAGCAAATCAGAGGTTGGAGTTTTATGCAGGAGCACCGGCAAGCCTGGGACTAGGTGCTGGGTGCCCTGTAAGGCACTAAGAGATATTTTGGAACAAGAAAGAGAATAGTATAAAAATGGAAGATCCAGAAGTAAAAGGGTAAGACTTGGCCTCTGCCCCTTCCTTTTGTTTTATTCTACCTTCCTTCCTCCCACCCTTTCTTCTGTTTTTCCATTTTTCTTTCCATTGTTCCTTTCTTCCGTTCTGCTCTTTTCCATTTTTCCCTCTCTCTTTCCCCTCTTTCTTCCCATTTTTCATCCTTTTCTTCCATCCATCTTCCTTTCCGTACATCCTTCCTTTAAATCAATACATGTATCCAGGTGTCTCTCGGGTGCTCTTGGTTCTTAGCTTGCATGGAATTCTGATTCTCTCCCTAGTACAACAGGTCCACCGTCATGCTACTGTGGGGCATTTTTGGTCCATGTTACCTTTCCCCTACTCTTTCCTTCCTTTTTCGTCTTCCTTAATCACCAGCATATATTGAACACCTACCATGTGCAGTTTACTGCCTTAGAGAAGAAAGCTAAAATAATTATGGACTTCCCTTTCAAAAGAGTTAAGATCAAACTTAGGAATCAAGGCTTGTATGTGAGAAGCCAGATTGTAGTGTAACAGTTATACGATGTCACAAAACGAGAATGTGAGATGATGCAAGACAGCGTGAGCATCGTTGCTAGATGGATAGAATGAGAGACATTTTGAGTTCAGGGAATGGAACAGTTTTTGGGGGGAAGCTGGGTTTGGGAAAGTCTTACAGAGAAGTAATGTAAACTGGGATTCCATATAGGATTTTAATATTTGGAGACGAGAAAATTTCAGTTCAGGAAGGGGAATTGATGTGAGTAAAGCCCAGCAGCACCCCCAAACCCCACTACACTTGCCTTCATTTTCCAAAGAAAAGTTCCAGGGGAATCTGTTTTCCTCTCTTACGACTCCTTTAGCTTCTCCTCTACAGTTTCCTTTTTCTTTTTCTTCGTCCCAGGTGCCACTTCTCTTCAGCTGGCAGTGGGCTCATGGGAGTCATTCAGTTTATCTCAGACCCAACCTTGATTAGTAGCTTGGTCAGTTTTTGTTGCATGTGAAGAGCCACTTGGAATGCAAGTCGGAATTGAGGAGAGGGCATTTGAAACGTATTTCCCAGTCATGGTTGAAATTCCAGCCTTCAGTTTTTGGCAGCTGTTGGGTGAGCCAAAATGCCAATCTTAGGGAGAATGTCTGATGTGTTGGGAATCTCAGAGAGCCAGGAAGTCAAAGATCTCATGGAATTCCTGGTGTGGCTGATCCAATATGGTAGAATCCAACCCAGGATTCAGTGCTTGGCGTGTTGTTAGATTTTTGTTTGCTTTTTATTACAGCAGCTCAGGGTCGAAAGGAGCTTAGAGATCATCTTGACTTTTACACAGTTCAATCTTTTAAGTCTGGAAACTCTCCTGTTTTTCTTGCTCCTTGATATGTACATTTAACCTGTTTTTGGGTGTTTCCATAGTAAATGTATGTCTTAGGAGTTGAAACCAATTCATACTACTTATTTCCTATATCTGCAATCCATGAAGGAGTATTTTATTTTCGGGTGCTTGATGAGCCCTGATCCTAGCCTGATGTCTGGGTCTTTCCTGGCAGTGACTTGAATGAAATCTGACTGATACACTATGATGACAGTCTAGCCGTGGAAGTTCAAGATTCTGAATTTGTTCATGCTGAGGCTGGCATTTCTCTGTGATTGTTCCACGCGATGCATTTAACAGCTAACCCTCAGCAGCAGCATTCCTTAGGAGATACAGTGTGGTTCGAATCCCCTCACCTTGTGGCCTTTTGATTTTTGCCCTTGAGTAAAGGAAATAATCCCCTTGTCAAATATTTTCTGGCTGCTCAAAAAAGATATTTTCTCATTGGCACATTACAACTGATTATTAAAAATTTCACATTCAAGTGTCGTGTGTGTGTGTGTGTGTGTGTGTGTGTGTGTGTGTGTGTCTGGGAGTTAGAACAAAGAATTCCTTTTCCTTCCAAGGACTGTGTGGTAATGCTTAGGGTCTATTTGATTTTTTTTCCTCCTTCCTTCATCAGATGAAATCTGGTTAGAAGGGTTATCTTGTAGCAGAAAGAAAGAGGCAAGATGGTCCTGGTGGTAAATGGAAGCCTTACCTAAGCTATCCTAGACTGGTATTGTCAAAAAGCAATTTTTATATTTTTTCAAAAAGATTTTATTTATTTACTTGAGAGAGAGGGACAGAGAGAGAGAACCAGCAGGAGGAGAGGACGAAGCAGACTCCCACTGAGCAGGGGGCCCACTGGCTCCATCCCAGGACTCCAGGACCATGACCTGAGTCAAAGGCAGACACTTAACCAACTGAGCTACCCCAGTGCCCAATTTTAAAGTGTCTTACTCAATTCCATGTTATATGTGGGGGGAAATGTATGTATAGAGGAATGTAGTGATTTGGGCCAAAGTGATTTGAACAAGATCTTTAGCAGATTAAAGAAAAATCAGGATCTGAATAAAGATTCTCTGACCTAGGAAATTATTTGATACACAGAATTTTTGTACCCTATTACCAAAATATGTTAGATAAAGAAAGCAATGATAAAGAAATTAAATATTTGCTCAGCAGAACAAATAGTTTTATTTCACATTTCATTAGGAGTGATTAACAGAATTTTGAAGAAAGAGTTTGAAAATGGAGGATGAACTGTTTTTCAAGAATATAGAGGTTTTTCACAAAAATAGATAAGGTCTGTTTGAAAAATATTCTCAGTTAAAAAAGCAATCATTATTGCACACTGTCTCATAACATGATATAATGACTTTGGAGGTATAGAATACTGAGCTAATTAAAAGCTATTCAATTGCTCAAAACTATTAAATAACTGTTTTGTGAAAGACAGAAGCCAAGAACACATTAAAAACCAGCAGAAGTGTGACCCTCCCTATAAACCGTGGGGTGTAATCAAAACTGTAATCAGACTACATTTCCTACTCCCAAATGCCAATGTTAGACAAGAAAAACGGATTAAAATAGCTTCTGAATCAAAAACATTTTAAGGAAAGAAAAGAAAAGCCAAAATAATCTGGGTATCGAGGAAGGAGAACCCAAATGGTCTAATGAACAAGACCTTCCTTTCTGGCCCCTGCTAGTTAGTGCCTCTGCCTCCTCTTTCTCCTCAGTTGACCCTAGTCTTCACCCCAGTTACTGGGAAATTCAGAGGGCTTGACCCCTGTATTCCCCAGAAGCAGGATCTTGGAGAGATGGGGAAATGGCAGTGGGAGTTTGCCCAGGGGCCACTTTCTCTACCCTGTCCCCTTAGAGAAGGTTCTGAGAGTGCCTAGAGAGAGCATCATTTCCAGCTGTTGGCTTATTTCCACGGCATTCCAGTCTGATGCTATTGAAAAAAGGGCTTTCTTTACAGAGCTGCAGACCTGTCTCCTTATAGCTCTTTCAATGTCATCCACCACTCTTAGGATACGACTTCCCTTTGGGAGGGGACAAGACAGTGCCGTATTGCCCACCTCAGGAGAGAGTGGCTTGGAATGAGTCTACTGGCAATTGTGCACAGTTTGGCTTAGCTTCAATTTGGACCTTGTTTTTTGTTTCTCATCTCGAGTCACTGTCATTGGCCCCGAACATTTATCGATCACCTATATCGGTTGCATTATTAGAAGCAGTATTACATAGAAGTTAAGAGCACTGGCTGTGGAGCTGGGAGAGCAGGGTTCAAATCTGAGCTCCCTCACTTGCAGCTGCACGATCTCGGGCAAATTACTCAATCTCTTTGTGTCCTGGTTCCGTTATTTGTCAGTTTGGAATAATAAAAAAAGTGGGCCCTGAGTCATAGGTTGTTGCGAGGTTATTAAAAGAGAAGGGCCTTAAAGCACTCTAAATAAGGCCTGACATTGTATAATTGTTCCTCAGATGTTAACAACTACTATTTTAACCTGTGGGGACACTGGGCAAGGGTGTAAGAATACAGAGAAGTGCAAAACACAGTACCTGTCCTGGAGGGATTGTGGTATAATCTGGAAAACAATATTTTTTACTCATGAAGAAGGAACTGGGGTTGTGTTCTGCTCTCTAGTAAAGGATGAGTTGTTATGCCTGGGGATGTACACTACACTTCCCCCTCCCGGTCTGGCAAGCATGGAGCAGAGGCTCCCTGTTTCCTAAGAAGAGGTAAAGCCTCTAGTCATGTTAACGGCTTCCAGATCTTAGGCCTCTAAGAAATCCTGTTTAGGTTGTTGATACAGCCATATAATGGGCTAAAGAAATACAATATACATGGATTCTTAAATATGCTCCTGTTATCGAGGCCTTCTTTTTGGTATCTTGGGAAAATGCAGTGGAGAGACCAGTATGGTTTTCAGAGTCTTATACTGATTTGTTAACCTCATGATGCCCAGACAGATGCCATGGGAACTAGCATTTGGGGCCTATCTTAGATCGAAACATCCGTGCTGCATATAAGTTCCTTCTCTTACTGCATGATACCAGCCTTCTCTTTTTAATCTTCTTCCCAACTCTTTAATAATCAAGGGTAGAATCAGAAAAAGGATTTCCCACCCTTGCCATGTTGAGTTCTCATTTCTGTTTGTCCAGGAGCATCCCATCTTGGTGGCTTTCCAAACTTGTCAATGAGCAGGGACTAAGGTTCTGCCCATGTCATGCTCAGTAGGGGACAGCAGACAGTGACCAGTGGTCCAATCTAGCTAACCTCCAATTTTTAGAAATAAAGCTTTATTGGAACACAGCCACAATCATGAATTTGCATATTGTCTATGGCTGCCTTTGTGCTACAATGGCAGAGTTGAGTAGTTGTGACAGAGACCATATGGCCTACAGAACCTAAGAAATGTGCTATCTGGCCCTTTCTACCAAAAGTCTGCTGACCCTTGACCTATAGATTAGATAGAGGAAGAGGGGGATGTTTTTGTCCCAAGGCAATAGAAGGGGGTTGACATCATCAACTGGTTCCCATTCAGGAAAACTGATGTTGTTTAAGTTGTAGTATATAATAACCCATCTAACTCCAATTGAAGGTGCCCCTAATAATATGCCATGTTTTTCTCATCACAAAAATAACATGAAATACTCAGATGGTGGGAAAGTTAATGGGCTTCTCTGAAGTGATTTCCCGTTTTCATAGCTATGCTATGCTGGTCGTTACAATTTCAAAACAAAACCATCTTTTGAGAATTGACCTTGCATATTTAAGTCTTGACTCTGAACTGGGTAGTTGAGTTCCCCTTCCCCAGCTACTGAGCCCCTTTACTCCTTTAGAATGTGTTGAGTTTCTCTGGGCCACCAGCTATGTATAAAGTATCCTCAAGGAGCCCACATCATGGCTAGTTGTCAGCCTTTCCCCCTTTCTGTCATTAAAGGGGCCACAAGGTAGCTGGGTTGTGAAATCCACTTTCTGACCAATAAATCTTGTTTTGCAAGGACAGCAGAGAGTTCAGGAGCCACTCATTTTCCATATATAACTGACTCTACTAAGAAGTTGTTCATCTGATCTCAGCTCTGTGACAATTCATTTTTGTGATTTTGGGCAAACTCCTTCCCAGAGCTTTTGCAGAGGATTGTTCAGTGCACAGTGAGACCTGTCTTGACCTAAGATCTGGGCCACTTGAACTTGTCAGGCTGTGTATTCACCTTGGCTCAGGACTGCCCTCATCCAGATGGGTGCCATTTCTAATTTGCACAAAGGGACCTGATGGGCTATTGGCAGTTCTGGTCCCTTCTTTCTGAGCTTCGGTTTTTTTTGTTTTTGTTTTTGTTTTTTTTTTTAGGTTTTATTTATTTATTTGACAGAGAGATCACAAGTAGGCACAGAGGCAGGCAGAGAGAGAGGGGGAAGCAGGCTCCCTCCTGAGCAGAGATCCCAATGCGGGGCGCGATCCCAGGACCCTGAGACCATGACCTGGGCTGAAGGCAGAGGCTTAACCCACTGAGCCACCCAGGTACCCTCTGAGCTTCAGTTTTAACAGCAAGGGGAAACTCTGCTAGATGGTTTCTAAGGTATCTCTGATCTCTTTGATTTGAAGCCTTTGGAGGCAGCCTGTGTGGCTGGCTAAGCACTTCTCTTCATGCTCTGTGGTGCTCCCCTGCCTGGGGTGCCTTTGAAGCCAGCAGGGAAAACCACGCGCCAGGAAATGGGGCTTGAAGAGAGGAAAGCTCCAGGGTTGCTCTGAGGACAGGGCTCTGAAGACTGGAAGTCACAGCATTGAGACAAATGTTGGCTATGAGAGGTCATAGGGGTGTCGGACCAAAGGCAGGTGTGGCTAAGTCTGGCCTGATTCTGCTCAGTACTGGAACACCACAGAAAGACCAGAGTTCCTCTGGCTCCATGAAGAAGGAAAATTCGTGCCTGAGTATCAGGTACTGATAGTCTTCACTTTGTGACCAGATCATCACTGTGGTTAGGCTTGGCCTGTGGCAAAAGAGATCTGGACATAAGAACAACCTGGGCTGAGCAGTGGGACAGTAATAGTCCAGGATGGCCAACAAGGTGGCCTGTGGGGGGTTAGTACACAGTGGTGGGACTCACTGGAGCCAAAGAACCCTCTAAGGAAAGAGGCAGCAGGTCTGAGCATCCTTGAGATCTTTCTAACTCAAATCCCAATTTTCTCAAATTACCAAGATGCCTGGTAAATTTCTCTTCAAACCCCATTTTGTTCTATTTTGCCTTCACTTTGTTGAGCCTTAATAATGATCACTCAGGAATTTGTAGCTGGGTGTTGACGTGGCGCTAAATACAGTCTTATCATCATCTCATGTAATTTAAACTTTGTCCAGTTAGGGGTAGCCAGTTCTGCCTGTGTTGGCAGAAGAGGAAACTGAAGCTCACCGAAGTTAGATATCCTGTCCAAGCTTGTAGAGCTAGAAAGTTCTGCGCCTAAAATTTAAGTCTAGATCTTACGCTCAGATGATATTGCTTTTAAATACTATGCCCTGATGCTTCCCTACACGACCCTGGATGCAACTAATTTAAGTATTAGTGCAGTGAGGTTGCAGGGGACAAGGGAGCTTTCTTACCTGTTAGTGTTAATTACCCCAGTGTTTCTCAACCTCAGCGCTATTGACATTTGTGGCCAGAGAATCCTGTTGTTGGGGACTGTCCTGTGCACTGTGGGATGTTGAGCCTTATCCCAGGTCCCTACCCACTAGGTGCCAGTAGCACTCTCATTTCTGCCCAACTGTGACAACCCAAAAAATCTCCACACTTTGCTCAGTATCCCTGGGGAGAGAAAATTGACCCTGGTCAAGTGAGAATCACTGACATAAAGTAATGTTAATTTGTCATTTAAAAAAAAAAAACAAAAACCCTACATATATAATTTCTTTATTGTCTTCCTTAATTTTTTTTTCTTTTGCTCCAAAATTCTGCCCTTCTCTCTGCCTGATGGACATTCTGAACTGTGTCCCTACTAACCTTTACCTTGTTGGCATCTTCCCAAACTCCCTAGACATCCTCTCTTTGAGCCCAGATTCTCCTGGGGAAGTATTAAGAGCCAACCAGCTATGAAAACAATGTGCTCCTCCTTGTGCTAAGTGCCTCTGCTCAGGCAGTAAAATGCTTCAGTGCCATGAACATATGGCATCAACATGGCCTCTGAAAACCACGCTGGGTGTCTAACAAGCATGGAGGGAAGGGGACAGGCTGTGTTGAGCTCTGGAAGCTTATAGAACAGACTCCTCCCCTACAGCCAGGAGCAGCTGAGCGGGGGTTCCTTGGGGATCTTGACTCCACACAGGCCAAGGCTTTATGGAGAAGAGGGTTGGTGTCTTGAAGGCATTGCATTTTGTTCCTTTAATAAAACACCCTGCAGACCTTGACATCTGCCACAGAGAAAGACCTAGAGCAGCCGTGTGGCCCAGTGCCAGCCCTTACATTTGGCTCCAAGCAGGCATTCTGTTGAGCTCTGCCTTCTTTTAGGTAAGAGGACATGGGCAGCTCAGCAGTGACCCACTGTTTTCTGAGTGCAGAGCCTCCAGAGAGTTTCAGGTCAATAATCATCCTAGGGTATTGCTCACAGAGTAGGCATCTGAATGTTCAGCCTCCCAGTTTAATAATCCCAGGATGCAGAAGGTTAGGGAGGTCAATGACATAGTTCGCCAGAAAAGTGGACTGCTTGTGAATTTTCATAGTCATGTGTAGAGTGAGATGTCTCTCTCCTCGGTCATGTCATCATGGGGATTGATAATAGGCTTCTTAAATGGGCGATATTTTTTTTTTTTAAAGATTTTATGTATCTATTTGACAGATAGAGATCACAAGTAGCAGAGAGGCAGGCAGAGAGAGTGAGAGGGAAGCAGGCTCCCCGCGGAGCAGAGAGCCCGATGCGGGACTCGATCCCAGGACCCCGAGATCATGACCTGAGCCAAAGGCAGCAGCTTAAACCACTGAGCCACCCAGGCACCCCATTAAATGGGCAATATTTTAAGAACCTATATGTTTTGGAGCTAAATAAAGTTACTACAAAAATCTCTAGAAATTCACTTCAGTGAACTTTTCCTCATGAAAGGGTTTACGGGCGTATCCTGAACTGTAGCCACAGCGTGAGATGTACACATGCTTGGACCTTCATGTCCCTGTGCACACTTGTGCTGATTTCTCCATACGGAGAGATCAGATGAGCCTGTTTTAAATTCCAGTTCCATCATTTCCTGCACATAAGGCATGGATGAGTTACTTAACATCTCTGAGCCTGTTTCCTTGCCCTTAAAAAAGGAATGTGTGTATATTATTGGTAAATTTCTCTTAAAACCTCATTTTATTCTGTTTTGCCCTCATTTTTTTGAGCTTTAATAATCATCACTTATTAATCATCACTCAGGAATTTGTAGCTGTGTGTTGACATGGCGCTAAATACATTCTTATCATCATCTCATGTAATTTAAACTTTGTTCAGTTAGGGGTAGCCAGTATGTATGTCTATATATACAGAAATATGTATGTATGTATGTACGTAAGTATGTACGTATGTATATTATGGCATGGTTGTGAAGGTTGGTTATAATGTATTTGAAGTTGCAAAGCATAGAAGGCACTTGAAAAATAGTGTTAGTATTATTATCACAATATCAATTTATGAACCATTAAGAAGAACAGATACCAAGTCTGGGACAGAGCTGATTTTCTTGGACTACTCTTCAATTATTAGGCTGTTATACCTGATACTCCATGTGACACTTGGAACTCAATGTAGGTGGTTTCTATTCCAAAATAAATTTCTTGTAATCCTTATTTGATAAGTCATCTTTCAGGGCTCCTATTTCTACTTAACATTTCCAAGGTCTCAAGCTTTTCATTAATTCCATAAATATTTATTAAATACTTATTATGTATCAGAGAGTGATCTAGAGGTTAGGGGTTCATAATGAAAGCAGAGACAATGACCCTTTTTTGCTGGTAGTTTTCAAGCCAAGTCGGCTTCAGCCATGCTATTAGGAAAGACATATGTCATTCATAATCAGAAGTATCCATTGTGAACAGACTTTGTGCCATGCTCTGTGCTGGGTCTTGGGAAAGCAGGATGTAGCGATGAACAGAAATACTAGGATATGGCAATATGGTGGGTATGTTGAGTGATTGACAATTACTCGGTTGATTGTGAGACAGAAAATATAAAATCATGACAAGTGTCATGGCAATCCAAGAATTTATTTAGAATAAATTTATTGGAGAATAATTCATTAAGGCTTATTAAGGGAGGTTGAGAGAATAAATAGTGCCTAGAGCATAGTTTGTGAATGTTTGAATGAATGGGACTGTTGAATGAAGGAAAAGGGCTGCCATATGTGGTTGTATAGGTTTTACACTGCACAACTTTAAGACATGCCATTCAAAATGTGGAGATAGTGTTCAACTTGCCTGGTCATGTACAGTGGTTCTGCCAAGGACTTCACATATACATTCTCTTTTAATCTTACTGACACTCCATTCTATAAGTTGTGTTTCCCCATTTTGCAGGCATAGCATTTGGGACTCAGGGAGATTGTTACTTGCTCAGGTTCACAAATTGAGTCAGTGGCATGGTAGGGTGGAGGGAGGGATTCACAGCTGGAATTCAGACTCCTCTGACTCTAGAGTTCCTGCTTGGGAAATAGGAGAAAATACTTTCTTGAAATTAAACTTGATGGCTTGGGTCTGATCTTGTCTTTGAACCGAATATTTAGGTCTTTAGGGTCAAAATGGAGAAGTGAAGATACTGAAATTATTACTTTTCCAGGTCCTGGGCTTCAAATTGCAAACTCTGTAAGACCCTCACTGTTTTCTTCTACCTGATCACATCATGCTCTTGGCACTTTTTCCTCCTCTTTGTGAGAGAAGCTTGGATCAGACATCTGAGAAAAACCCACCTGGTAGAGATGGTGGACATACCATTTGTATTATTGACAAAAAGTTAAAAAGAACAGATCTAGATCAGCTGATGTGAGAAGCTGTTGAAGTAGGAGCTGTTGAAGCATAGGTTCAGCTTCTCTGGCAGGAAGATTTACCCAGTTCTTACGTCCTGTTTCTTCTATAACTCACTTTTAATATCTCCATCCCTGAGTTAGCAGTAAACCGGTCACGTTGGTGTCTTCTCAAGACTTGCTGATTATGATATAACAAGTCCTTCCCCGTGCTGTCCCCCTGAAGTCCTAGCACTCCATGCCTCTCTGTGATAACAGAAATCCGTAGGAGGTGGGGTTGACTGCTCCTGATTGCTTGTTGCTGGTAAAGACAGTTTATTTCTCAATCAACTTTTTAATACAATAGCTCAACTCATAGAACTACAAAGGTAAGAAAAATTTGTATTTGGTTAAAGAAATGTGGGTAACAATGAATACAATTTTAAAGTTTCAGGAAATGGAAGGTTGTGATTTATAGGAATTTGGAAAGGGAATTGTAGTATATACAGCTTTGCAGTAGGATACTTAGGGACAATCTCCTTACTGTTGTAAAGAGACTTTACATCTTTTGTTCTGGTTATCTTTCTTGAAGAAGGCAAGGAGTGAGGAAGAAATTTGTATTTCTGACTTATGCACTTGATTTCCATAATACCTTTCAAGAGTCCTGAAATGATGATATTATTATCTCAGTTTTATTGATGATAGAACTGAAGTCTTCAAAAGTCACATGACCCAGGATATGGGTTCTAGTTTTTCATATCTGGACTGTCTGCTGCATATTCCATGCTTTTTCTGTAGTATTGTATGTATTGTATATTTTAACACTCAGGAGGGAGGAAGGGACTACTTTCCTTGAATAGAAGGAGAAACAATTCTATGTTAATAATAATATTCCAGATAACTAAAAAGTGAATAAAAAACAACAGTAGTAGGTATTTACTGAGTTACTACTCTGTGCTAGGCATTGTGCTAGATGTTTTATTCTCATAGCACTTCAGTGAGGAAGGTACTGTTTTTAATCTCTGTTTGACAGTTGGTGAACCTGAGGCTCAGCAAGGTAAGTGACCTCCCCAAAGTCACACAGCTGTTAGAAGCACCCTATCTTTGTACTCTTATGGTTTTCTTCTCTGTTAGAATTTACATTTATAGAAGGCAGGGACTATCCCTGATTAACTTCTTTATTCCTAGAAGCCCCTGCTAAGCAGTTTTTCTCATAGTAGGTCCCCACTAGACTAGACTAGACTAGACTAGACATAGTAGATGCCTACTAGACATAGGAGGTCAATGTCAACTGACCCTGAGATCTGCTCTCCCAGATCCATGCTTTTGGTCCCTTCACACACTCTGACCAACCTTGTTTTATCAGGTGGACAGATGGGGAAGAAGAGTGCCTTAACAGATTGTTGCCTGCCGTATCTTCTGTAAAGCCTATAGCTATCATGCGTATGTGATAGGACATATGATCAGAATAGAACATTCTTTTTTTTTTTTTCCTTTCTTTTGGTGACTATATTAGTATAAGATAGATTAAACTAACTTAACAAATAACCCCGATGGCTTAGTACTACTGAGAAGCTCTCTAGAGCAGTTGTTCCCCATTAGCAGTGATCCAAGGCATTGCCCTTAATCTCTGGCTCTGCCATTTCAATACAAGGCCTCCTTTATAGTCACCACAGCAGGGCAGCTGGTGTTGGCACTGTCTTGCAGTGGTCACTGAAGAAATACACATTGCTTCTGGTCACATTCTGTTTGCTGAAATTGGTCATATGCTCTCAATTTGCTAAGAAGGTAGAGCAGAGGAATTCTCTCTTGAGCTCAGAAGGAGAGGAAACGTAGATATGTGAGCCCCAGAAGACTCTACCTTAGTGGTATTGGTTCTTTATTTTTTTTCTACTACTGACTCATGGAAACGATTAAAGGTAACAGCTATAATACCAAGATATTTCTTCAGAGTAGTTTCATGGACTTGCACTTCCATCAAGCATGTGATGTTAATTTTAACTCCATTTGCTTAACCACAATGACTCAAGTCCTGATTCGGCTATTTGAAGTTTCTATATGTTGGCTATACCAGTAGGTGCAATTTTTAAAAAAGGATATTTCTTCTAAACCATCAAGAATATGCTGTTTTGAGAAATTGTTTTATTTTCTTGATTGCAACTCAAGGGAGATTTTTTTCTTTGTCAGTGTAAAAATATTTTCTGTCAGATTGTTAAATCCTTCATAAAATGTCACTAAGGGAACTTAATAGAATATAATATGTATGCATTAATAGAAACTATTAAACTATGTGCATTATGATCCCAAATTTCTCTGTTTTTGTCTCTCTGACAATTGCTGTTTCTGTCTCTCTCTGCACACACACCTCCCCTCATACTGAAAATCAATACATCAAAATAGTAACAGCTATAATCTCTGAATTAATGGTTATTTTGTTTCCTATACTTTTCTGAATTTTACCAAAAGTTTTATACTGAAATTCAATTTCTAACAATTAACATTAGTTGTTTTGTTTAGATACGTAATATGCAAAAAACATACATTTTAGATACAGATATAGAATGATTATTTAAAAGTATGTATGTATTTTTGCAATCCTGTCTCACAGAATGGAATTAAAATGTGCTCATTATAGATCATTTCCTTGCTCTGTTTCGTTTCTGAAGGCATTTAGAACTTATAGATGGTGTTGAGAGAAGTGCACAGAGAGCAGGAAGGAAGAGAGATGCCATTCAGAGATGATGGGACCATCCTTCCCATCACAAAATCCAATTTAATTAGGGTCAGCCTGTCCCCACATCACTGTCCCCTTTTGCTCTTCCAGGTTAGTTAATTTGGTATCTTCTGATGAATGTCATCTTGCAATGAAAATGCTGGGCTGGCAGGTTTCAGCAGCTCAGTTTCTGTGGCCCTTCACTGTCAGCAGCCTTGCCTTTTAAATCAGGACCTGTATGACTCTCTTCCATCAAGTAACTTCTTATTTTCCTAGATCCCAATAAACTTGGATGGAGAAGAGAGATATTAGTTGAATTTTGATTTAATCACTTGCCTCTCAGGCTATGTGCTAAAAAGATACCATTAGGATGCTTCGAACAATGCCAGGATACCATCCCCACTGACACATCACCCCATATAGAACCCTCAAGGTGACCCTAAGGACGGTCACCCAGAAGCAGGATGTGAGGATGGCTTCCTTTGGAAGTGGGAGAGAGATGGCCTGCAGCTTTTGAGGTCATTGTATGCCTGTTGTCCTAGTCAAGAGAGGAGGAGAATCTGAGCTCCACTTGCCTATTCCCCAGGAACAAATTAGGAGGGCAAGGTGTCAGGGTCTGCAAAGTGGGAGCTGACAGGCAGGTGTTTGTGAAGAAGCTCATCAGACTATAGCTCAAAACCTCCTGACTAGAGAGAATTACCCAAAATAGATGGAGAAGTTGCCATCTTGATAGATGGCCCCACTGTTCCCTGACATACCTCTGCAGAGTCCCTCATGAGCAGCCATGATGTCATCCGTGTGGCCCACAGCCCTTCAGTGTAGCATGTACATTCATGGTATGCAGCTGCCAGTGATGAGTAAATGAGCAGAGTGTGTCTGTGACCATGAGTTCCATTCAGGACCCACAGCTTAGTCATTGAACTCAGTGCGTCCTGAGTCCCAGCAACTAATGCACGTTCTGCATCAGTAGATCTGGAGTGGGCCTGAGCATCTGCATTCTAACTAGTTTCTAGGAGGTGCTGAGACTGCTGATTGCAGAACCAGACTGAGTAATGAGGGTTTAATGAGTGGACCACTTTTGTCTTCATGGGGATCATTAGCCTATCAGATGGACATTGCTTGGTGCATTCCTCTAATTAAATTTTCGTTTATTATAAACAGTGATTTAAAAAAAATATTTATTTGAAACAGAGAGCATGAGTGGGGGGGCAGAGGGAGAGGGAGAGAGAATTTCCACCAGACTCATGCTGAGTGCAGAGGCTGCTGTGGGCTCCATCTCAGGAGCCTGAGATCATGACCAGAGCTGAGAGCAAGAGTCACTTAAGGGACTGAGGCATGAAGGTACCCCCAAGATAATTGTTTTAATGTGGCCTCTGAGATACGAATGACTCTTAAAGGGATTGATTCATGGTTGGATTTTTTTCTTTTTTTAAGTTGCTAAATGGGCATCATTGGCTAATTTTGTCTTTGCAGGCCTGACAGAGGCACGCTTCCTCACCTCAAATCTGCATCCCTCCTTTCCTAAACTGTAAGCTTCTGGAAAACAAGGGCCAGTGCCTCATGCAGACAGATGCTTCATAAAGACTTTCTTGTCATATTTCACATTTTTCGAATGTAATCTAACTTGGCCAAAAATAAAAATAATTTTAAAGGCTTAGGTATTTGGGTTAACAGTGGCAAGAAAAATTAGATTTCTCTGGAACGCCATTGCCTTGTATTCCTGTTTAAATCAATTCCTGTTCAACTCCTTACACAGACTCCCATAAAAGTGACAAGTCAGCTACACGTTAATGAGAACTTTGATCTGTGTCACTCGCCTTTTCTTCCTGGTCCCTCTGAGGCTTTCTGCCAAGGCATGGGTTTAATTTAATATCCATCTCTGCAGCAGTTGGTCTTGGGCCTTCTGAGATTCTGTTCTGAATGCCATGGTGTGCTATTGAGATGACTGATGGGGCAAATAAGAGAAGTCAACAAAGCGGCCATGGGAAGATGTTGCCACAGTGGATGTGGGTGTCAGAGGTGATGACAAGATGGGCAGCCTAACAGATTTTTATTAGCTGGTGCTGCTGTGACTGCAGTGATACCATCTCTCAGAAAGGAGCCCAGGACTCCCTGGGAACAGCATAACCTGGTTAAGGAAAATAGAAGTGTTTGGAAAGGATCACAAATGGGAAAAAAATCTTATTCAGCAGCTGCTGATCTAGGGAAGTTAGAAAAATGAGCTTAGTTGCATATGGGTTACCAGAATTAACATCCAGTGATTTCTTGCCCTGGGCAAGCCATAAATAACCTTCTATAATTTGGAGAGACTCAGCGGTGTGGCCTATAGGTGTGGGTTTTAGCCTGGATTCATCTCTTGAGTCTCTGGATATTCCTTTCATTTGTGGAATGCGTGGAAGGAGAAAGGCTTAAGGCCCGTGTTCCATCTCTTCATACAGCCATGGAGCTGTTTTTAAGAACTGTTGCTTGGAGTCGCATACTCAGTATGCACGGATTTTTTTTTTCTTCTTTCTTTTTAAATGCTGAGAACTGCAGGACTCCAGCCATTTCCTCTGGACCAGGTCAGGAGGCTTTGAGTTTCGGTTTGTAACAGTTGCTGCATCATGTTTGTGATGTACTTACAGTTTTCATTTGCAGACAGATTGCCTTTATCGCTTCATCTGTGGTGTATTGATTAAAGCAACCACATTCCTGACATTATCTACTCATCACACTTGGATAAGATTTTCCCTCTGTCACTTTAGGAAAGCATTTTATTTTGGTTCTTGGACAGTAAGATTAATCATAAACCTCATCTATTCAAATCAAGTCATCTTTTGGTCAACCTAGTTGACCTTCTTGTTCTCTAGCCAGCCGAGTAAATCACTTAGTAATCAGGGTTTAGTTGAATTTGCTTTGCTTTCTTGCTCAGGTTTTAATAGGCACTTAGACTTTTCTCTCTTGGTAACGCTTATGGTGCAAAGTGAAGATTAGAGAGACTATACTTGTACGTTAAAGCAACTTTGTTCTGACATGGTCATGACTAATGTCACTGAGGTTTTGTTTTGAGTTTTGAGCTATGTTAACATTTCCATGCCTTAGTTTTCTCATCTGTAAAATGTGAATGATAATAGGACACAGCTCACAGGACTGACAGCTGTGGGATTACATGAGATAATGTCTTCTCCATTTTTTAAAAGAAGATTTTATTTATTTTTGGGGGCACCTGGCTGGCATAGTTGGTTAAGTGTCTGTCTTCTGCTCAGGTCATGATCCCAGGGTCCTGGGATCGAGCCACATGTCGGGCTCTCTGCTCATTGTGGAGCCTGCTTCTCCCTCTCCCCGCCCCTCTCGTGTTCTCTCTTGCTTATTCTCTCTCTCTCAAATACACAAATACAATCTTAAAAAAAGAAAAAAAGTTTTTTGTTTTGTTTTTGTTTGTTTTTTGTTTTTTGTTTTTGTTTTTGTTTTTTTTTTTTTAGAGAGACAGATAATGGGAAGAAGGGGAGGGAGAGGAAAAAGCAGGTTCCATGCTGAGTGCAGACCCCCACATGGGGCTGGATTTCATGACCCTGAGATCATGACCCGAGCCAAGCCAAGAGTGGTACCTTAATCAACTGAGCCACAGAGGCACCCTTCCATTTTTTTGATGTTTAACATATTTGTAATGCTCCTGCCTGGACATTGGCACTTCTGATTTGTTCTGGCTGCCTGAAATGTCTTCCTCTGAAACCCTTATCATTGGCTCTCTATTCCTTTATGTTTTTACTCAAGAATTCTCTTCTTAATGAGATTTCCCTTATCTAAAATGTTTACCTTCACCTTAACATTTTTTTTTTTTAGTTTCAGCTGTAGAATTTAGTGATTCATCAGTTGCATGTAACACCCAGTGCTCATTACATCACGTGCCCTCCTAATGTCTATCACCCAGTTACCCTATCCCCCTTCTCACCTCCCCTCCAAAAACCCTCAGTTTGTTTCATATGGTTAAGAGTCTCTTATGATTTGCCTCCTTCTCTGTTTTCATCTTATTTGATTTTTCCTTCCTTTCCCCTATGTTTATCTGTTTTGTTTCTTAAATTCCACATATGAGTGAAATCATATGGTATTTGTCTTTGTCTAACTGACTTATTTTGCTCAGCATAATATGCTCTAGTTCTATCCAGATTGTTGCAAATGGTAAGATTCCATTTTCCATTCTTTTTGACAGCTGAGTAATATTCCATTATATATTCCATCATACATATATGTTCCATCATGTATATATATATTTCATAATATATACCATATGTATACACACACACATATATATGTTCCATCATGTATATATATATTTCATAATATATACCATATGTATACACACACACATATATGTACACTTATATATGTATGTATATATACCACATCCTCTTTATCCAGTCATCTGTCCAAGAACATCTGGGCTCTTTCCACAATTTGGCTCTTGTGGACATTGCTGTTCTAAATGTTGGGGGACGTGTACCCCTTTGGATCACTATGTTTGTATCCTTTGGATAAATACCTAGCAGTGCAATTGCAGGGTCGTATCACCTTAACATTTTATATCGTCCTTCCCTGTTCCATTCCTTGTCTTGGCTCTTATCACTGTCTACTAATGTGGATATTTTATTTATCTTGTTTATTGACTGCCACTCTGCCCCTAGACCAATTAGAGTGTAAGGTCCACTAAGTAAAACAACAACCACAACAAAACAAAAATGGTGCCCTGTTTTTCCCCTAGCACTTGGGGATAAGATAAGTATTAAATTAATATAATGTTCTTAGCATAGGTCAACACATAAAGTTGTTAAAAACATCACATTGTGACTGGAAGACTTCACACTGCCTTTTATCCACTTATTATTTAAATTCTGCAGATGAATCCAGGTTATCTGTCTTTGTGGGCCCACTCCAGTTTCCTCTTTGCCAATTGCTTTTTTCTTTAAATCCCGTTTTCATGGTAGCATTATTGCTTTATCTCTCCCAGATTGTTCTCTGAAGATTTCATACAAGTTGGCCCAATCTTCCCAATACTTTTGCAAGCTTCTTGCTAGCAGAAGTAAATACCACCTATTTCTTCCCTAGTTCTTTCAGCACAGTGCCAGGGCATAGGGTTCAGTATTCACTGAACATTGTTGCTCTATCAGTCTGCATTGAGGAAATGCTCTATGACTACAGGATTTATCATTTATGAACTAGAAACCATGAAACCCATTGAATGGAAGAAAAGAAGTATTATTTTTGACCAAAAACATAATAGTGAAATACTTTTCCTTGTGCGGATGAGTCAGTTAATACTTGTTGCCATCACATTAGGGTGCTCTGGTTGTACTGACCTTCTTTTCTTTCCCCAACTTTTATTATGGAAAAAATGGAAATATCAGAAAATTTGAAAGTATTTTACAGTAAACACCCATGTACCTATGAGTTCGGTTCTACTGTTAACAATTTTAGTTGAATAGATAACATATCTATCCCTTTGTTTACTCTTCTATTAATCCATCTTATATTTTGGTGCATTTCAGAGAAAATTGCAGACATCAGTACATTTTCTTCCTATTTTATCAACTAGAATCCAATGTTGCAACCACCATTCTCAGATTTTCTATCATAGATTTCCTTTTCCTCTCTGGAGCTTCATATAAATAGAGATATGCCATATGTACTGTCTTTTACATGAGACTCATTCACTAAACACAATGTTCCTGAGATTTATCCATGTCCTTACAAGCTCATTCTTTTTAGTTGCTGAGTAATATTCTTCTTCATGGCTATACACATTTTGTCCTTGTACCAGTTGCTGCATGTTAACAATAAGGCTGCTGTTCATGTACATTTGTGTACAAAGCTATTTTTTTTCACCCTAGATGAGTATCTAGAATTGAGATTTCTGGATTACAGAGTACATTGTTTTTCTTATTTGTCCTCAAATACACTGAGGTTTTTCCTGCTGTAAAGCCTCTACACTAGTTCTTTCCTTTGTCTGGAATGCTCTTCTCTGTGTATAAAATGCCTTTGTCCCTTATCATCATGTAACTGCCTCTTTGGTATCACTCAGATCATAGCCTTCCCTGACCACCCCTCCTATATAACCATAGTCTATCTTTAGAGCATCACGCTATTTTAATAATCTGCATAGCATTTCTTATAATCTGGTAAATTTCTTTTCATCCATTATAACATAAACTAGGGATAGGGCCTATCTGTTCTACTATTCTTATTCCGTAATCTAAATTAGTTGACAATTGTGGTCAACATTGGTATGATATATCATAGGCACTCAGTAAACATTTGATGAAGAAATGAATACAGGAAAGAATAATTAAATTTCTAATGGCTACAACTCCATCCATCTTACTCACTGTGTTATCCTCAGTACCCAACACATAGCAAGTGCACACTGTGTATATGATGAATGAATAGATGGGAACCATTTCTTAGTGGATCAGAAACTCTTAAGAAAATGCCACTCCAGAAGATTTCTTCTTTCCTGCCATTGTCAAATGAAGGCAGTTAATTCAATTTCTTAACATATTCAAAACCTGAATAAAAATGGGTCACAGCTAGAGATATGAGGCATCTGCCCTATGTGCCTTGATATGTAGGGAGAAATTGTTGGTAATTGTTGGGAAAACACACTGGTAAGCTGTCATATGACCACATTGGGTCTTTAATCTAATGTTTAGTAGTGCTAAAATATATTTCTCCCAATATAGTTCTTGGTAGTCATCCTAATTAAGGGGGTAAGGGTGAAGAAAGGAGCACTTACCTTACAGGGTAATTACTGCACACAGTGGGGTTAGCAATTGGACATGGTTTTCTTGTCTTGCTCATGGATTATTATCTAGGACGCCTGTAGCCACAGCAACAGGGGATCTTTGAAGTTCAAAGACAGGAAAAATCAGCAGTTTTATGCTCTTGGAGTTCCTGGAGTGGCAGAGAAGGACAAGAGAGAAAGAATGCCTGATGATATCTACCTTCAAGTCTTCCCTTTCTCAATCTAGCTGACCTTGTACTATGTAGGAGCAGAGAACTGAACTGGATCTCCTCATCATATTAATTGAGAAGAGAATCCCTGAATTGTATACTCCATGGAAGAAATGGACAACCAATGAGGACATTGGAATAGAACCTTCCAATAGAATAGAAAAGAATAGAATAGAAGCTAGAAAGCTTCTCTTTGCATTGGCCCCGGGTATGTAAGTGTCCTGGACATTATAAACAGAGATATGAAAAGAAGCAAGTTATAACTGAATTCGTACATATCCTCCAAACCATTGCTACCCCCATCAGTCCTAGTCTGATGCTACAGTGCCCAGTGGAGAATCCACTTATTTGGAGACCTAATTCAAGCAGCCATCTTCCATTGTGCCTTTCACTATTAAATAACTCAACACTTGGTGCTCCTCTCTCATTAGGAACTGCTTAGTGCATAATTTGAATCCAACCATGTCTGGTAAATTCCTTGGTTTGAGGAAAAGATAAATTGATAGTATTAAGACAATCTAGAGTAGCTTGATGAGGGATGAAGGGAAACTTATCTGGATTTCTCTTTCTGCAATAGACATACCACGGAAAAACCAGGCACCTGTGGAGGATTTTTGTGTGTTTGTTTGCTCGCTTTTAATCAGGCTATTGCAATTCAAATGAGGTGCCCGCTAATTTGTACCGTCATACTTTGTGAAGCAGAGTTTATCCTGTAATGTGAATAATCACCCCACTTTGTCTTTTAGAAACTTAGACTTTTATCTGTTCAATTGTATTTTATTTTATTTTTTAAGATTTATTTATTTGAGAGAGAGAGAGTGTGTGTGTGCGCGCACACACAAGCAGGAGAGGTAGGGAAAGAGGGAGAGAGAATTTCAAGCAGACTCCACGCTTAGCACGGAGCCCAAGGGGGGCCTTGCTCTCATGATCTGATCCTAAACCAAGAGTTGGATGCTTAACTGACTATGCCACTCAGGTGCTCCTATTTGAGTGTATTTTAAAGATTTTTGAGTTTAAGGGCCATGTTAAGATAGGGGATTATGGAAGATGGCAGCCTGAATGTGTATCCTTCATATCATTTCCTCTCAACTCCCATTTACTTCTACTGAGCCAAGTGGCATTTGGGATCAGCAAGCTGGCAGACATTAGAGGTATAATTGAGGCTACTTTCCGTGGAACTTCTGGATAAGAGAGTAAAGTCAGGACATTAGTGCCCTTTCAGCCACATAAGGTGTAGGAAATCTGAATGCAGAGAGGCCAAGGGCAAAAAACACACACACAAAAAAAACAACCAAAAAAAAAAACCCAGCCAAAATAGGCAAAAAATGTCTATGTTGATGTAAGAGAGATGAAAGTACCTTCTTAAACAAGGAGTTCAAGTGTGGTTTTTGATTAGCCTAATGGATCTTCCCGGACCCCGAGTGACTTCCAGGAAGTTAAGGGGACATGATGAAATCCTTCAAATTCTTGACTCCAGGAAACCACTAACTCTTATGATTCAGAAGGTCTGGGTGTAGAGAAGTTTCCCCTAGGAGAATGAATAAAAGATGAGCAGTTACTGACCAGTGCTTCACTGGCCCACAGTGACTGCCACTTATTCCACTGTTTGCTGGAGGGTAGGAGGAATAGGGAAGATTATCAGTTGTAACTGATCAAAAGAAATTATTGTGTAGCCCTAGGGAAGAGGGCCCAGTGGAGTATCTAGACTGATATTGCCTAGGGAAATTGAGCTATTAGGGATGCAAGATGACCAGTGATAAAGAGTATTTAGGAAGATTTGTTTATAGCATAAAAAAGAGTTATTGGAATTTTAAAGTTATTTTTTATGTTGATAATGTGATAGTTCAACCGTAAGAGAAAATAATTGCTATTAAGAGCTAAAGAGTGGCTTCGAAGTTGAATGGGAAGAAATATTTCAAAGCACAAAGCAAGGGTACAAAAATATTAAAATAATGAGGAATACTAAAAGACCCAGAGGATGGTCTGAGGACTTTAACATAGGCATTCCAGGAGGTCTACAAAAGAGCAGATGGAAGAAAGGCAGTTATCTAAAAAAATAATAAAGGAAAATTTCCTTAGTTTGAAGAAAAACTTGAGTCTATAAATTGAAGGTCCTTAACTGAGTTCTGAGCAGTCTTAATTAAAAAAATAAATAAAAAGGACATTCATTTAGCTTATGCTTTTAGAGCTCCTGGCTTTTCCCCAAATACAGATGAAACTATCTAAAGCTTCCAATTATGCAGAAGTTAATGGCGAGAGAAAAAGGGAATCGGATTGGCATCAGACTTCTCATTTACAACTCTAGAAGCAAGGGCATGGTAGAAATTACATCTGTGGAGAGTTTGGATTTTTATGTCTAATGTTGAACTTTCTGAAAAGAGATTATTTTTAGTTTGACTCTGTGACTTAGAAATGCTAATTGCTGTAGCAAGACAGAACTCAGAAGACTAGTAGGCACTACCACTGATAATCCCCTGCATTACAGGAAAAGTCCTTTAATTCCATTTTTTCCCAAATCTCACTCTTTCTTCTTAGGAAAACCCTTTTCTAGTATCTCAGAAAATAGTTCTTGAAAACAGAAATATTCGAGAGCACAAGACTTAAGATGAATCTTCTGTATTACCCGATTCTACCTCTTTCTTGGTAAAGACCAGGAAACTAAGGAATATTAAGTAAGTCAATCAAAATTTCACAGGTAATGAGTGGAAAAACCAAGATAAGAATCTAGATCTTATTTCCAGTCTAACAATTACTTCAGTCATGTTGAAGGGAGGAAATCCTTTATTTTTGTGACTTTCTTCATAAACTTCCAATAGTTGTCTTTGTTAAGTGGTCTTGAGTGGGTTTCTATTGCTTATAACTGAAGGATCCTGGATAATTAAAAGACTAACCAGTCTCTTAGTTTCAAGAATGGTATATTCTCGTGTAATTACTAAATTGATATTTGTAGGCGTGATCTTTTCCTCTGCTTCAATATCTCAAGTTTCCTAAGAAATATTTCTCTTTGTATGTGTACTCACTTTTCAAACTCGACAGGCAGCAAATCAAATTCACTTTATTATTTCCACACTGGCTATTTTCCTGATGTCCCTATTTCTGCTACTGATGTCACCATTGCTCCGGAAACGCAAATTGCTTTTCATGAAACAGCACTCTCATTATGCCACTTTCCTCCTCAAAAACCTTCTTTTCCTGCTGCTTGCAAGATCTTGTTTGCTAACACTGTGACCTCACATTTGGGTGCCTGTCAAATCTAACCACTTTATTGTCATTAACCTAATTTTTAAAATATTAATACCTGTCAGTGTACTGGACATTCCATCTAAAATGGCTTCCCTCTACCTATAAAAATGTTCTCCATATTGTATATAATAAAAGAAGCTCCAGCTCTGTGCTTGAAATCAAAGACATTGGGCTGTGTGTTGGTTCCACTAACATTAGCTATGGGTCCTTGAAGTGCTGGTCTTCTCATCTATAAAATATGTATCTTTTCTCTCTTCTAGGTAAGCCCTTTCATTATATTCATAAAAATAAAGAAAAATAAGACAGAGAATTTTAGAGACTTTATCGAGGTCATGTTGCTTCCAGACTAAGGAAAATTAAATGGATTTTAGATGCTGCATCTTCAAGTAGACCATTTCTCAGGAGCCCCTTTGCCTGTTGCTGCTTGTAGTATATTCAGCTCTGAGGACCCGTCTGTGCAGCAGGAAGGAGGAGGACTGTTTGGGCAGAATCTGATCTGTCAAATTTGTTTCCATGTTTAGGATAACAGTAGCTGTTGCAATGTCTGAAAATTTCATTCCCGAGTGGTTTGCCCTTTCCACTGTTGGTTAAAAACAGGCTTTTCATATCCTGGGAAAAATTTTTTCAGGCAAGTGAATCAGACAGTTGAGGGGATGTTAGAAATCCAAAGACCTTATATGAAAATAGGTTACTTACATCCAACCACGGTGGAGGGAGGGAATCTTCAGGCATTTGCAGTTATAATATTAATGTCAGCACTTATGACAACCCCTTCACCCTAGACCTATCCCTGTGTTATTATTTCCGTGTAAGAGTATTTGTTGTGACCTAGCCATTCTCATCATCAGCAGGTCGGGTCCTGTAATTTTTTGAGCAGATGCTTTGGACATTTTGGAATGTTTCAAAAATGCTGGTACAAACTTTCCAGACCTCCTGAAATTTGGGTTGCTTTATTTCTGGACAAGAAGATACTTTCCAAAGTGATGCAGCCATGCCTTAATTATCCTCTCCTAACTTAAAAAAACAACAAAAAAAAACCAAAAAAAAAAAAAAAAAAAAAAAACCCCCAACAGATCATGACTTGTAGAGCTATGACAGTGAATTCTCAGGAAGCTTGGGATTCCACGGTAACTCCAAACCATGGAGTTCTGCTGTCATACAGAACCATCAGTCCAATCTGATCAGATCACATCTGGTCACTGCAGGTTGACAATAGCAGAGTTGAGAGGCAATGACAAAGTACCAGACTGTAGTAAAAACCCTCACTGCTGGTGTGAGAATTTTCTTATGTGCCCATCTCTGGGCTCTCTCTCCTTCCTTCCTGTATGATTTTTTCCATTTCACTCTGACATTATTGAGTTTCTCCTTCTAGGGCTCAACTTTCTCTGTCTTCACCATGTGCACGGATTCCTTCCCCTCCTACTTGTTGACTTTTTCATCTCCAGCCTTTCTGCCTTCCTGCCTGAGTTCACTTTATTTTTAATGGAATTTCTCCTTTGGTTCTCTTCTCTCTCCTCCTACTCTCTGTGTCCTTCCACAATCGCCCAGCTATAAATAACCCAAAGCATCCAACCTTTTGCTCTCATGGAGAAATGAATAATTAAAACTCCAAAGGAAGACACGTGGATTAAGTCAGGCACTTAATTTCTTCCAAACACAGAGAGCATTTCATGGTATCCTCTGCAAATGGATGAGTCACAGCCAATTACTTCAAGAAGGGAAAAAGCTGAGGTTTAGCTTGATCAACAGCATATTACAAAAAATGGAGCATGCTGATACACATCAGGTATTGGACAGGAACGCCACTTCTCCCAAATTCAGCAGCAGATTACAGAGTCCTTGCTGTAACACATATGTTGCTGACAGTTTACTGACCAGTGGTTTCTACATAATGTTTCGCTATAATGTTTCTTTTACATCATCAAATACCACGAATTCTGAGTTGCTACTTGCTGAATGTGCCACAATAGCAATTCACTGGTTAGAAATAGTATTTTTTTCTTTTTTAAGATTTTATTTCTTTATTTGACAGAGTGAGAGAGACAGGGAAAGAGGGAACACAAGCAGGGGGAGTGGGAGAGGGAGAAGCGGGCTTTCCACTGAGCAGGGAGCCCAACGCGGGGCTCAATCTGAGGACCCCAGGATCATGACCTGGGCCGAAGGCAGACGCTTAACTGACTGAGCCACCCAGGTGCCCCTAGAAATAATCTGTTTGGTGAGGCAAAATTGGGCTTCTCTTAGGGACCATGTTGAGGTGATGGGTATATGGAACTATTTAATAATAAGGCATCAGAAAGCAGTCATCATGCGTTGTGTAGATAATGTTTCAGGAATGGTTAGGCCATGAGGGAGGTTGGGAAGATTCCCATGACACAGGGCTCTTGGGCCATTTCTGAGTTCTTCTCAGGCTCTCCAAAGACTGGCCAGTTTCATTCCAGAGCAGTCCTGTTTTTATGATATCTTCTCTCACCGTGAGACATCCTGCATATGTCAAGGACAGGAAAGTGTAGGTATCAAGATCCAAGAGGCCAGAACCTGTTCTGCTCTGTGAAAGTCCATTCTGAAGGAAAGCAAAGAAGCGTATTCAACTCCAGGACCTTTATATGGGAGGCAAAAGTCCTCTACAGAATCCTGAGGAGAATGTAGCACTCAGAGACCCATGAGAAAAGGTCTGGACCTGAAATAGCCAAGTGTTGCAGCTCCCTTAAAAGAGTGTGCATGTGTGAATTCTGCTTTGAGAACAGATAAAATAAAAGCCACATCAGAATAAATTATTCTGTGAGGTAGGAATGAAGAATGGCATCTTAAAAGTTGAACAGTAAGGAGGGCAGTGCCCCTATGTTTTTATTTAAAACTTATTTGGCATCATGCTTTTGGTTAAAATCCTTCTTCTCTTTTAACATTGATTAACTGCTTTTCTCTACAAATATCAGTTTTGTTATAGAAAAAAAACATTTTTTTTTTCCCCAATGGAGTGTCTGCCCTGAAGTATATATGCTACTCCTCTAGAAGTTTAGGTCCTTAGAGAGCAGTAGGTGTTAAAAAGCTAACTAGCGGGGCGCCTGGGTGGCTCAGTGGATTAAGCCGCTGCCTTCGGCTCAGGTCATGATCTCGGGGTCCTGGGATCGAGCCCCGCGTCGGGCTCTCTGCTCCGCAGGGAGCCTGCTTCCTCCTCTCTCTCTGTCTGCCTCTCTGCCTACTTGTAATCTCTCTCTCTGTCAAATAAATAAATAAAATCTTAAAAAAAAAAATAAATAAAAAGCTAACTAGCTGCTTTAACTCCTTCAGGCCTCAGAGATAGTTTTAGGGGCCCAGCATAGAAGGCTCTCCCAAAGATTCAAATTAAAACCATATTGAGATATCACCTTACACCAGTTAGAATGGCCAAAGTTAGCAAGACAGGAAACGTGTGTTGGAGAGTATGTGGAGAAAGGGGAACCCTCTTACTCTGTTGGTGGGAATGCAAGTTGGTGCAGCCACTTTGGAGAACAGTGTGGAGATTCCTCAAGAAATTAAAAATAGAGCTTCCCTATGACCCTGCAATTGCACTACTGGGTATTTACCCCAAAGATACAGATGTAGTGAAAAGAAGGGCCATCTGTATCCCAATGTTTATTGCAGCAATGGCCACGGTTGCCAGACTGTGGAAAGAACCAAGATGCCCTTCAGTGGATGAATGGATAAGGAAGATGTGGTCCATATACACAATGGAATATTATGCCTCCATCAGAAAGGATGAATATCCAACTTTTGTATCAACATGGACGGGACTGGAAGAGATTATGCTGAGTGAAATAAGTCAAGCCGAGAGAGACAAGTATCATATGGTCTCACTTATTTGTGGAGCATAACAAAGAACATGGAGGACATGGGGAGATGGAGAGGAGAGGGAGTTGAGGGAAACTGGAAGGGGCGATGAACCATGAGAGACTATGGACTCTGAAAAACAACCTGAGGGTTTTGAAGGGGCGGGGGTGGGAGGTTGAGGAACCAGGTGGTGGGTAATAGGGAGGTCACATATTGCATGGAGCACTGAGTGTGGTGCAAAAACAATGAGTACTGTTACGCTGAAAAGAAACAAAACAAAACAAAACAAAACAAACAAACAAAAAAAACCCCCAACAACAACAAAAAGAAGGCTCTCCCAAAGAAACAAACCTTCGAAAGAATTTAATTAATTTCCTTTACCGGAACTTTGCTGCCTAAATAAGGGAAGAGTCTCTGGAGAAGAGTGATTTGTTTGGGGGAAGGGCTGGAGGTGAAAATCACACCAACTCCTCAGACTGGAACGTGCATACAAACGGAGTTGCCTGGAAATCTTGTTCAAAATGCAGATTCTGGTTCAGCAGTTCTGGAGTGGCTGCCAGATGGTGCAGCTGCTCCTGCTGGGGCAGGAGCCACACTTTTGAGACGCAACAAGCTGGCATTTCAAACTGTAATTCCATCACACTTGAAGCTTGGAGTTCTCGTCAACTTTTTCTTATATAAGATAATATATTTTACGAAATGTAACCACAAAACTCACCTTACTGGTATTTTGATTGGTACCCAGTTGAATCTACACAATGATATACGATCTTCCAATCCACCAAAGGGACATAAACATTGCCATTTATTTATGTCTTGGAGTTTGCTCTTTAATATTTGATAATTTTCAGCATATAGGTCTCAGTCCTATCTTGCTAGATTTAGACCTTCATCTAAATTTAGATCTCATCTAGATTTAGATTTCATGTTTTTGGTGCCACTGTGAAGAGTACTTTTAAAAATGTTAATTTTCCTTTCTATGGCCAGTATATTGGTATGCTGTTGATTTTTGAATATTGTCTTTGTATCCTGCAACTTTGCTAAACCTGTTTTAGTTCTAATAGCTTTTTTGTAGACTCCTGGAATTTTCTAGGTACATAATCGTGTCTGAGGATAGAGATAGTATGATTTTTCTTTTCTAACGTGCACGCTCCTTTTTTTTCTTATATTTTTGCACTAACGAGGGTCTTTAGGGTGATTTTGAATAGGAGTGTTTTAGTGGTTCTTTCAAAGCTAGGAATATTATTTCAAGTAACAAGTGTGGTGTCTTAAGCTGAGAACACATTGCCTATTAACATACTTTCAGGCATTTTTGTCATAGTTACTTTGCTGCAAAGAGAAAATCTCTGTGGGTTAGAAACCTCTCTTGAGCTCATCCTCTACCCAAGGGTTTTGTTTCTACTTCTGCTTCACTCTAGGATGTTGGAGTTGACCTAGACAGTCCCACTTTGCATAGACATGACTAGTGACTCCCTGAACTTGAACTTACCACTCAAGTCAATCCCAGAATGCTTGTGATTTCCAGAACTTGAGTTTACTACTGTCTAAGTTATGCTATCTCTTGCCATTCCTATGTACAAAGCAGGAGTGTTTTCTGCTCAGGCAGCCCACACGTGAATAGCCATCACTAACAGTATTTCTTCATGACCATGTTTGCTTTTTCAAAAGGATACTGAGCATGACATAAAAATCCTAAGTTATTTGTGCCCTTCAAGACAGGTCCCAGACCTGGATAGCAGTTACCAGTAAAGGAAGGCTTCACACAGCAAAGGAAACAGCAGAAGTGTTCTTCCTTTTGTATGTTAGCACCATCCATGATTCTTTCATGTCAGTGTGGTGGAAGAGAACAGAACATCTTTGTCTGGGTCTGCCTCCTTATTACAGATCCTTAAACCTCGCTAGGTCCTTTGTCAAGGGACCTCTCCCAGCTCTGCCATGTGAAGAACTTTTCCTCCATAACCTTTTCAATTTCCATTATCCTCCTTTTCTGTCATTTTCTGTGGAGATCCTGGACAAATAAACCACACTGGAACAGAAAGAGAAAAGGATACCTATGAGTATTTTAATTCATTTTGAAGTATACATTTACAAATCAGGTATCTATTTTACTGTAAAACATCAAATAAATTAAGGAAGCCCACATCTTCCCATATTTCATTCTGTATTTGTATCATGCTATTCTAGAGTCAAGTAACATTTCTGTTATATTTTATTGACTATGTCCTTGGAAAGCTTTGTACATTTGCTTTGTGTTTGCTGGGGAATGTTGAAGAGATAAAGAACTTAAAACAACATTTACTCCACATGCAAGACACTCATTCCACCGTTGTTCGACAATGGCCATTTGGATTTAGTCACTAAAAAATTAGTTAAAACTCAAAGCTCAGCTCAGTCTTCAAATTAAGACATTTTCAGGGGGAAAAAAACTACTATATACACAATCAGAATTTAGATAGTGAAATTATGCTTTCACAAACCATACCCTCCCCTTACTGGCTATGGCTTTTTTTTGTTTTTTTTTTTAAGAAATTTGAATATAGATAAATTTTTCTCCCTTGGAGGTGTGATCATATAGGTCTACAGAGACTTAAATGATAAACAGAAAATGTCTCTTTGATGTATGAAGTTGTCAGTGAGACCTTGAGCATCACAATTCAACAGGAGAAAATATGACCTTCGACTAAAAGTTAATAATACTTTGATATTTGCTTGTTTTCATCATCCCACAACCCTTCTACTCCATAACCTTCGATGGCTTCCCATTTCAGCCTCTTTAGCACTGGATTCTGTGCCCCCCGTGCTCATTTCCAATCTCACCTACTCCAAAGCCTGAACTTCACACCAGACTGCTGTTTTCTAAAATCCAAATGCAATTTTTCTTCTTGATGTTTTGGACACAATATAGGGCTTTTTTCCTCCCCCCAAAATATCTTGGTTCGAAAGCTGAGTTGTCTTGGGCTGGGCAGGCTTTTTCGGTCTATTGAAATTTTATTTATTTCCCAGGCAGCACCACCTTAAATTTCATTGTCTTTATAATGCCTTTCCTGTCTTCCCAGTAAGAGAAAATATATTGTTCCTTTATCTTTCACAAAAATTGCATCTCTCTCTTCTTGGCACAATTTCATTCTATTTGGATTTTCTTTTGCTCTGTTTCCCTGGTAGATTACAGTTCCAGGAGGGTAGAACTCTTGGTTTATGGATCCCTAAACTCGTGTTCTTTTTTGACCATTGTTAGTGCTCAAGATGTATTTTTTTTCAAAGATTTTATTTTTTCATTTATTTGAGAGAGAGGAAGGGAGAGAGAGAATCGGAAGTAGACTCTGTGCTGAGCATGGAGCCTGACACAGGCTTAATCCCATGACTGCAAGATCATAACCTGAGCTGAAACCAAGAATTGGACACTTAAGGGACTGAGTCATGTGGGATCCCCTCAAGATGTATTTTTTAAAAATAAGTGCATTTGTAGCAAAAGCCTCTGGTGACCCACCCACAGTGATGGTCAAAAACTTAATATTTTTATGTTCCAGAGCAGCATTTTATGCCTGAAACAAGCCTGAGTGCTTTTTGGGGCATTTAGTTAACCTACAGAAACCACAGTCAACTCCAAACCCCCATGTGTTGGTGTTGAATCGGATCTCGATAGCCACCAAAAGGTTTCATTTCCTCTAGATGTACAGTAATGCAACCAAGTGTGCAGCTTGTCTCCTCGAAGTCGTGTTTATCATCTACCACCCTTGGGGAGACATCTGCAGTCATTCAGGCAGGCAGGCTCTGCATGTACTTTTAGACTGTGGACTCTGAGAAACAAACTGAGGGCTTTGGAGGGGAAGGGCATTGGGGGATGGGTAAGCCTGGTGGTGGGTATTATGGAGGGCACGGAGTGCATGGAACACTGAGTGTGGTACTTAAATGATGAATTCTAGAACACTGAAAAGAAATAAAATAAATAAAATGTATGTCATATGCTTAAATAAATATAATTTGTATTTGTCAAGTACACCTCAGTGAGGCTGGAGAAAAGCCCCACTGTTTCACATGCCAAAAATACATTACCCTGGGAGTAAATTCAGCACACTGCAAGTCAGCAGAACACACAATTATAAGCAATTTCCTAAGTGTGTGTCTCGATATGCAGTAGTCTTTGAGCAGTAACGGGGAGAAGGAAGGGAAGCCTGAAGAGAAAGATGATTTGAATGCAATTTTTGAGTTTTGGGACTTTATATTCACAATGAAACCTGAGTGGTCCTGGCATTAGAATGATGCATGGCTGCGTGATTCTACTGCACCTAGGAAAAGGGCTCTGCTGACCTATTTTGGAAAGGAGATCGCGTTCTTGGCAAACTTTTTTTAATTTGTGAATTTATTTCTAGGAAAAATTTATATTTGGTAAATTATGTTAACTGGGAAATAATAAACTTGCATGAAACTGGAATATTTTTGGTAAGCCTGGAAAAGATGGAAACAATAAGGATGGTGTTTCCCAATTTTGTGAATGACACCCCCCATTTTTATAGTTGTGTGAATGAGAAGACTCAGAGTATATCTTTGATACCCCCCCCCATAGTCAAGTTATCATCAAGACCTGTCCATGTTCCCCCAAAAGTCTCTGGAAATCATGTCCTACTCTGTGTAGCTATCACCCTTGTCCAAGCTAATAGCATCTCTCCTTCTGTCTGCTGGACTAGATTTCTTTCTGGCCCCCCTCTCATTGGTCCTACACACTGCAGTTAGAGTGATTGTTTTAAAAATGCAAATCTGATTATGCCACCCGACCCCTGCTTAAAACCCTTCAAAGGCTTCCCACTGCTCTTAAATAAAGACCAGAATCCTTAACGAGACCCTCATACCCCATTTTCTCTGGCCTCTGCCTGGATCAGCAAACCCTGCTTACCACTTGCCATATCTTCTCACCTTTCAGCACACTGGCCTCCTTTCAGCAACCCAATTTCACCCAGCTTTTATAGCACTTTTCTCAATTGGGGTGAGTAAATATTTGTGTACTTTCTGATCTGTCATCTATAAACTCTGGAGGATGGGATACAGGCACCTTGCTTGATGGGTTCACATCTATGTCACTTGCTTCTGGCACACAGCAGAGATTCACTGAGATACTTTGAATCAGTGAATGAATTTGTTACACTAATTGTTTGACCTCAGCAGATGGACTTCCTCAGGGTACGCGCCTGAGGCTTGTTCATGGGCTTCATGTTCTGCACCAACTGGGCCTAGCCCTGTGCCTGGCACATTGTAGCACCAGGAAACATTTATAGCAAGTTGACTTCTAAGTAACCCCTGACTCTAGTCTAGAGCCTTGAGACTCAAAGTGTGGTCAGACCAATGGCATCAGCATTGCTTGGGAACTTGTTAGAAATCTAGAATCTCAGGACCCACCCAGACCTGCTAAATCAGATTCTGCGTTCCTCCCCTCCCCTTAGTACCACTATTTTATTGTTGACATATACCATATATACAATAAAATGTATAAAATGTAGTCAACTTAAGGCTACAGTTTAATGCATTACCCGAGTTCCACTTTTCAGACCAAATGTAAAACATTTCCAGCACCCAAAATGTTTCCTTCTTTCTCTTTCCAGTTAATACTTTCTCAGAGTCTTACTTCTGTCACTATTAATTAGCTTGTTGGCTTTTCCTGCTCCTGAACTTATAAAGCGCAACGATTTTTTATTTACTGTTTTCAGAACTTGCATTTTCACAAGATACCCAGGTGAGTGTTATGCACATTCAAGTTTGAGGAGTGTTGTCCTGGAGCAGTCATGCTCACCCCTGCCTGTCATTCATAACTGCTGATGGCTGGTGCTGCTCCCAGGGGGTCTAGCATAATTGGCCTTGGGGGAGGCCTATGCAGTAGGATTTTTACACAGACCTCAGGGAATTCTGATAGGCAGTCACTGTTGAACACCACTATTCTGTATCTTCTAAGTCCTATATTACACATCTCCTCCTGTCTCTCTGATCTATGCTGGGAAAGAGCAGTGTCTACCTCTCAGAATGAGGCAGAGCTTGCCTGCTTGCCTAGAGCAGATTTTTTCTGCTTTCTCAGTTTACTGCTTTTCTCTTCTCCCAGCTTCCCTAGAACTTAAAGAAGACATATTTAAGCCTTTGGTTTCTGTTATCATCATCCCACGGGAGCAGTGGGTATGCTGGAGCTGGCTCACACTGCTTGTGAAGGCAGATTTTGTGCTTCTCTTTCCAATTATGCTTTCAACGACAACACATTGGTAGCTTGAAATTGGCCATGGTGGGAGTATTTACACCACAGAAATCAGTAAACACTACCAATCGGGCTCTGTTTCTTCGCCCATCTCCTGGAGACCTGGTTTGCTACCACACACTTCCCTATTGCTAAATACTACTAAGGAGGTGGGCTTAATCTAGCCAAAGTAGTTGTAAAGGGATTGTTCCAGTTGTCTGCTCATGCTTTCACTTTTGGCCAAACTTGACTTATCATTTGGCAATTAATATGTTTATGTTAAGTAATGTTGGCAATGTGTCCACATCTTTGAACGTATAAAAAGATGGGCATGAGTATTATGTTTTTGCCATCCAGCTTAGTTGTAAGTCCTTGGAATCATGCTTCTAGGAGTCACTATGGTCTGGTCTTACTTAGGTTATTATACACATTGTTCTGTTCAGTATATGGACAACATATCAGAAATCATTGATAGCACTCATGACTGCATCTCCCCTTAAGATTTGTTCTATTGAATCTGTTGTTCTCTTGGAATTAATGGCTGTATGACTTATTTGATCTCTATTGATCATCGAGTGCCACTGATTATAAAGTGATTCAAGGTATTTTGCAGACTCCTGGCATGTCAACCTGTGGGGCTACAATGACAAAGGACTATTGATTCTTGGTTAAGAACAAAACTTTGGAATCAGATAGATCTGTATTTGAATCATGGCTCTTCTCCTAGCTGGCTGACCCTAGGCAATTGGTATAAGTTTCATGTTTCTCATCTATAAGAAGAACATAAAATAATACTCTGTTGGGTTGTTGTGAGGATTGATTAAGATAAAGGAGACAGTGCACTAAGCTTCAAACCCAATACAGTGAAACTCATTCTTCCTTGTTCTCAAATCCAAGGAATGATCATGACAGATCATGACAGATTTGGAAGATGATCTCAGGAAATACTGGTGAGGCTTGGGGAAGTGAAGCAGGAGGAGATGAAAGAGAATAAAGGGTACATTATTGAGCACGGTGAGCAATTGGAATTTAATCCTACTGGGGAACTCTGATGATAGAGGAAGTTGATGCATGACTCCATTAACTCCCCATCAGTCATTGATTCTGAATTCCTGCCATGTGTATGAGCAGAGCAGGATCCAGGGACCAGAGAAAGCCCTTAAAGCAGAGAGATGTAGATAGTGGCAGTTGGAAGTTGGACTGACATACAGAGAAATAGTTCAGGGTCAAAAGGGCGGGACTCACATGTGCTGACTTCTATGGTAGCTCCATAAACACTCATTAGTAGTTGCTATATATGCGAGATTTTCTCATACCAGAAATTTGCTTACTGATCAGTTACTGTGAGAGAGGCAGGATGGTATGGTCAAAGGAGCATTAGTTCATCCCTTAAGGCTTGTTGCATCTCCAATTTTCACAAATATCTCATGGCATATTTCTTTGTGTTTACACAAACGTTACTGCTGTTGGATTAAAATCACACACACACACATGCACACACACCCTTATGCAGTTTTACTTTTCATCCTATGGTGATGAGGAATGGTACAGTTGCAGCCTTATATGCTACTATGATAAAACATACATTTGCCTAGAGACAATGTGGCTCAGTGGAAGGACCACAGAATGAGGAGTTAGGAGAACTTTCTGGAAGCATGGCTCAGTCACTTACCATCTGAGTGGGCTTCGAAAGGAGCAAAATCTCCCCAAGTCTCCATGAAAGGGAAAAAATTACCTGTCTTCTCAATTTGTTTTGGTGAGGAGCCCATGGAATAGTTCTTTAAAAAGGGGTTGTCTCAGATGCAAAGGTCTATGTAGAAGTAGCCAAGTTTTTCAGCAGCCACCTTCTTAAAGGAGAAAATGATGAGACAGTTACTTCCTAGTATCTTTAACTGCCTCATCATTTTTGTTTTGCAAATCAGTAATTTTCCAAATTCAGTATTTTCTAAATAAGATAATTTTTGGCCGAAGGCACAGTGATTCTCACAAGGCACATGAGACACATGGGTGTATATCAGCTGTGGCTCTAAGGATTCCGAGCAGCTCTTGTCTTCAGTAGACTGTGTGGCTACACCTGCCTTGCTGAGTGTCTCCTGGAAGACAGTGTTGATGTTAGTGTCTCTGAGATTCTGGAACTTTTCCTGGTCTCCTCAGACATGAAAGGAAAAGAATCCATGCCAAGTGCCTGAATAACTTCATTCCTCCTGTTTTTATATCCAGGGAATGACCATGTCAGATGTGGTGGTTGAGAAGGTGTCTCTGCCCTCGCCAATGCCTCCCACTTTCTAAATCCAGTTCCACTTGGATATATGGTATTGGTTTTGAATTACTGAACAAGTTATAACTAGGTAAATATTTAGGTTAAAGACTTTGGAAGTCTAAGAATTTACTGCATTATTTTAATTTTAAAGAGCTCTTTTTCTATAAATTAGGTTATCCAATATAAGTCTTTTCTTGCTGCTCCACACAGAAGCAGGAATTTATAATATGTACATATTTTAAAGATGCAATGTGGCATTCTAGCAATTAAACAATCTCAGTATGATGTAAATGTAAATTAGTCCTGTCAGCTTCTGTGTTTTAAATTGCAGTGCAAAATTATATACATTTTGAAGATGAACCTAGTGTTAGAGAAAAATAACTCTAGATATTTTTTTTCTTTAAAAAAAGAAATTTAGCCAAATATGGAATTAACAAGAGTTGACTAGGGTTAATTCCTAAGACCCTGATCTCAAGTATCTGAAAATTTAGGTATTTATAGATTAGTGTTTTTAAATCAGAAAATCTAAAACTGACCAAAAGTATTATTCAATATTAGTGTGGTTAGTATTTTCTAATTTCAAGTTTTGGAAAAAAATTTTGGTGAAGTGATTTGGAAAATAAAAATGATGAGACAAAGTTACTAGCAAATAATTATCTCATCTTTTTCTCCTTTAAGAAGCTTTTTTTTTTTTAAAAGATTTTTATTTATTTATTTGACAGACAGAGATCACAAGTAGGCAGAGAGGCAGGCAGAGAGAGAGAGAAGGAAGCAGGCTCCCCGCTTGAGCAGAGAGCCCGAAGCGGGGCTCGATCCCAGGACCCTGAGACCATGACCTGAGCCGAAGGCAGAGGCTTTAACCCACTGAGCCACCCAGGCGCCCCTCCTTTAAGAAGCTTTTGTTTGCTCAAATCAGTACTATCTATCATTTCAACATAAGTATAAATTTCAGGGCATCCATGAAGATAATGTGCATAAAATATTTTTAGATAGTTTCATTATAAGCCAAATCAAGGTTTACTGAATATTACATATATATGCATACATATATATGAAAATAAATCTTGGTCTCCTTTTTCTACCAGTGTGAATTTTTTAGTATGTAAACAAACAGAAATCTCTTACAAGCATGTACCAATAATATACTATCAGCGATCCTGGCAGTAGAACACACAAATAAACTGGAAGTTACGATCTTCCTTGAACCATAAACTCTAATCATGGTAAAAAGGTTGTTTACAATAAATCAACATATAATAATTATATCTGAAAAATCAGTTACTCCTTTTATATGACTTCAGTTTCTCAATCTAGCACTTCATTTTTGCAAGTTGAAGGACCTGCATATGTTTGCGTCGCGTGCATATGTGTGCCATAAATAACAGCAGATTGATTGGACTCTTAGGAATTTTGGTATTTTCTTTAACTTACCTCCATGAAAATTTACTGATGTTTTTGCAGCTGTTTTTGCTAAATTACATTATATACTTAAGACTTTTCACTCATGGGACGCCTGAGTGGCTCAGTTGGTTAAGCGGCTGCCTTCGGCTCAGGTCATGATCCCAGCGTCCTGGGATCGAGTCCCACATCCGGCTCCTTGATTGGCGGGGAGCCTGTTTTGCCCTCTGACTCTGCCTGCTACTCTGTCTGCCTGTGCTCACTCTCTCTCTCTCTCTGACTAATAAAGAAATAAAATCTTAAAAAAAAAAAAAATAGAGCTTCCCTATGACCCTGCAATTGCACTGCTGGGTATTTACCCTAAAGATACAGATGTAGTGAAAAGAAGAGCCATCTGTACCCCAATGTTTATAGCAGCAATGGCCACGGTTGCCAAACTGTGGAAAGAACCAAGATGCCCTTCAACGGACGAATGGATAAGGAAGATGTGGTCCACATATACGATGGAGTATTATGCCTCCATCAGAAAGGATGAATACCCAACTTTTGTAGCAACATGGACAGGACTGGAAGAGATTATGCTGAGTGAAATAAGTCAAGCAGAGAGAGTCAAGTATCATATGGTTTCACTTATTTGTGGAGCATAACAAAGAACATGGAGGACATGGGGAGATGGAAAGGAGAAGGGAGTTGAGGGAAATTGTAAGGGGGAGATGAACCATGAGAGACTATGGACTCTGAAAAACCACCTGAGGGTTTTGAAGGGGCAGGGGGTGGGAAGTTGGGGAACCAGATGCAGGGTAATAGAGAGGGCACGTATTGCATGGAGCACTGGGTGTGGTGCAAAAACAATGAGTACTGTTACGCTGAAAATAAATAAATAAATTTAATTTAAAAATTTTAAAAAAAGACTTTTCACTCATTTCAAATGGTTCATCTGTTAAGAGATCTGAATGGATAAAATCTTAGTGGCAAGGGAATTTATCTCATAAATTACATTGGTAAGTGAAGCTAAGGATTATAGATGTAACAAGTTTCTAGAGGTTTCAGTGATCATACAATGGACATTTTAAAGAACCGTTTTGGAGGAGATGCCTAAAACTAATAGCATAGCAGTAGTGTGTGTGTATGTGAGAGAGAGAGAGAGAGAGGGAGGGAGAGAGAGAGAGATTGGGGGAGGCAGTTTCTTCCTCAGGTGATTTATTGCCCAATATGACTTGATTGGATTTCTTCCATAGGATGCCACTGCAGTTGCAGGTCCTGGTTGAAGTGTGAGTTTTTCTTATCCTCTGCTACTTTTCACAGCCATGAAAGAAGGTGTTGTGATGGCTAATTATTACTGTATCTTGTTTATTACTGTAACAACAAAATGCTGTGTTGCTTGAACTGATCATCGCCCATGTAGTAAAAATTTTTTTCTCAGTGATTTGGTTTACATATTAAACAACTGAAATGCAACTTGGGGGGAAGCTCACACGTTTTACCTGTCTCTGCTGCTGTCAGTTTCTTGTGTGTGACAGGAGACTGGTCTTTGTCCCCCTCTTGCTGTGTCTCCTTCACTTTACCGCTTTAACTCCAGGATACCTGAACGTTGATGCTGCACAGAATTAGTTATACTTCATTTGCACCTTTACGAAGTTTGTTGGGGAAAAGAGTAAAGTAGGTTCAGTTAAAGTGAGTTTATCAAGAATGGTACTGTTTTTCCTTTATCACTTGCTCATTTTTTAGTGTTGGATGTTTATTCCTTTCGGACATTCAGCATCTAGTTGCCAAATCCTTCACCAGCCATTACACAACCAGATCATTTGCTTTAGCTCTAACTCAGAAGTAATTTCCTGGATCATTTGTCTGATTCCTATCCCCCACCCCCACCACCCTCCAGCTTCCTTCAATTATTTTTCCTCTTGGGTATTGTGCAGCTTGATGATAGAGGTAATTTTATTACCCTTCCTCTCCTTCCTTTTTCTTTCTTTCTTTCTCTTCCAAGATTTTATTTATTTATTTGAGAGAGGGAGAGTGCACACATGAGCAGGGGGAGGAATAGGAGGAGAGGGAGAAGCAGATTCTCCACTGAGTGGAGAGCCTGACATGGGGCTCCCTCCCAGGACCTTGAGATCATGACTTGAGCCTATGGCAGAAGCTTAACCAAGGGAGCCAGCCAGGTGCCCCTAGATATAATTTTCTGACATTCATTTTAAGAGACTACTTCAGGGGAAGACTTTTTTCTCTTTCCTCCTTCTCTTCTTCTCCTACCCTACTTTTCCTCTGGCCCTTTCTTTAGAAAACAAAAAAGAAAAACAAAATTTAAAAAACCCAACCAATAAACTTCTTTCTCTTACAGCATCTCAGACCCAGATTGCCACACACTGGCTGATCTTGTAAAGGAAAAATAGCTTAGGCAAACTTTATTAAAGTTTTCTGTTCTCATTATTGAGTTTTCACTTATTTGCTTTTTTTTTTTTTAATGAGCCAAACTTTTTTGATTAAGAGTGTAAACAATGGTCATAGTATAAAAAGATTTTAAACCTTATAAAAGATAATCTCCCTTCCATCCCAGGCTTCTGACCCAGTCGTCTTCCCCAGATGCTCTTGCTGAAATGATAGATAATGCTGATTTGAACAAACAAAACCTTCTTAAAGGAGAAAATGATGAGACAGTTACTTCCTAGTATCTTTAACTGCCTCATCATTTTTGTTTTGCAAATCAGTAATTTTCCAAATTCAGTAATTTTCTAAATAAGATAATTTTTGGCCGAAGGCACAGTGATTCTCACAAGGCACATGAGACACATGGGTGTATATCAGCTGTGGCTCTAAGGATTCCGAGCAGCTCTTGTCTTCAGTAGACTGTGTGGCTACACCTGCCTTGCTGAGTGTCTCCTGGAAGACAGTGTTGATATCAGCGTCTCTGAGATTCTGGAACTTTTCCTGGTCTCCTCAGACGTGAAAGGAAAAGAATCCATGCCAAGTGCCTGAATAACTTCATTCCTCCTGTTTCTTACATCCAGGCAATAACTGTGTGGTCCAGAAGGTGTCTCTGCCCTCACCAATGCCTCCCACTTTCTAAATCCAGTTCCACTTGGATATATGGTATTGGCTTTGAATTACTGAACAAATTATAACTGGGTAAATGTCTGGTGGAAGACTTTGGAATTCCAAGAATTTACCACATATTTTGAATTTTAAGGAGCTTTTCCATTATAAATTAGAGTATTTCTATATTCCAAGGATTTAATGTTATCTAGGAGAGAAGACAGGGGAGAGAGAAAGGATTGAGAGAGCATTCTCACCAGTGACAGCTTATTAGGGTTTCTTTCTACAAAGAGTATATCTTTAGAAGTCTTTATATTAATATTCTCAAATCTATTTCATTCTTTGTCATAGCTGCATAGTGCGGAAAAGTTATAATCTGTTTTACCTGCGTTTTTTCAGTGGCCATTTCCATTATCCCATTCATTCATTCATTCACTCACTCACTCATTCATTTATTCATTCATTTTAGCTGTTACAAGCTATGCTGTAATAATTATATTTATTTGTACATCATTTCTTCATAACTTGATGTATGTATTTGTTGAGTAAATTCCATGCATACTAGACAAAAATGCCTATGCATTCAAGTATATGTTTATAGCTACTTTATACACAAACAGAAACACTTAGAACCTGGAGTTTGCATCCTGATTTCCTCACTTTATGCAGTACCGTGGCATGTCAGCAGGTACAGAGGCACCTCATTCTTTTCAGGCTCACCCTGCATTCCCCCTCCATAGATGTAGATGTCAGGGTGTTTATTTCTGCAGTGTAGGCAATCAGACCATGCAGAAGAAGCATGAGCAGATTTCCCTGGACAGGAGATGAACAAGGCTGAAGAGGCTGGAGCCAGCGGTACCCAGGCTTGTCATAACGCAGAAGCCTAGGCTGAGAGCGATGGGAGAGATGACAAGGAAATCGAATCCAGCCCCTCATTCTCAAAGTGAAGGGACTGGGCATCTAGGGAAAGTCAGTGTCGTGCCTGAGTCACCTACTCTGGTGAGGAGCAGAGCCTCCTATCTTGTCACTCAGGGCTTTCTAGTATAAGGAAACCTGGACTTTTGTCCCTGTACTTCCTGCAGGCCGAGTCTTCTGCTGTTCCTTATTTCTCCTCATGACCTTGACTGGGATCTCTTGACTTAATTTAGAGTTGAAAGGGGCATTTAGACGCCATATCATTCCACCTCCAGGACCTAGTTAAAATTTGACATTTGCCAACTTCTCTGAGCCCCAATCTCAAGTTGACGGTGATTCCAAAACTACTGCTAGAAATTAATGATATAACTTGGGAAAAAAATGGATGGTTTTCTTCACTTTTGAACAGGCTGAGGTGACAGGGGAAACCATGGCCGGAAAGGCCCAGTGCTGTTCATACGGCATGGAGGAGGGGAAGAGCAAGCAAACGAGACTCTTCCTGCCAGCAGCAACCTTACTGAGTCAGATGACATGTACCTTGGCCCTTTTCTCATTAGACGCAGGGGAGAGAAGATGCTGCTTGGTGTTCCTTCTCGGCTGAGTCTGCTTCCAGGTGAACAGGTCATCTGTCAGAATCATGAGCTGAGAGTGCTATGGTGAGGATAAGTTGGGAAGTCAGTATATGTGTGTATGTAGGTGTTAGATACGTATGAGTGTGCATATTATGTGTGTATATAATGCACACTTACTGTATGTGTATATACACACATACATGGACATATATATTTATAAGTGTGGGCAAAGGCACATATATATACACACACAATAGATTTTACAATGTATAGCTGCAAAGGGAAGTGGAAGGGAAGTCTCTCTTAAACCTCTTCCAGGGAGAAAAAGAATAAACAACTATATTAAGAAAATCTGAGAACAGGAAGTTCTGACAAAAGCAAGGGTGTTTTTCTTCCTAAAGTGAAAGATCGCCTGCAGGACAGATTCTTTCCAAATACCCGCTTTCTACCACAAACAGGATTTTAATGACAGCCCGTCTCCTATCTGTTTACATGAGGTCATCTCCACTGACTCTTGTTGCTATGGTGATTTAAAGCAACTGGTTTGGCCGTGTAGTTTGGGATAACATATTTCGAATCGTTGGATAAAGAACGCAGAGAATGCACATTTTGTGGGCTGGTACCTTGCTAATCTGTGCTGAATTTTTAGGGTAAAAAAATCAATGCTATGCTTGGTAAACTAATTTTTTTTGACAAGATAAGTGCTTTGACACCTCTACTCTTCCCAAGTAATTGTTAAATAAATATACAGATTAAACTGACTTAGAGGTAAATATTCACACTCATTTCTCCACCATTGTAACTATTCAAAACATTCTTTCCAGATTTCTTTGGAATAGATTCCCACGTGGGGAGAAGTTGTTCAATATAGTGGGTTGAAAGCATTGACTCTGGAATCAAATCGCCTGGGTTTGAGCCCCAGGTCTGCTGCTTACTAGGTGGGAGACCTTGAGAAAATTACTTAAATTTTCTGAACTTCAGTTTTCTTGTCTGCCAGTGGGATGATATATTCTTTATCATTCAGGCTTGTACTCAAGAATAAATTAGTATATATGAAGCCCTGAGAATGCATGCCTGTTCCATACTAGGGGCTACATGAATGTGAACTCTCTTCCTCCTCCACCCCTTCTTCCTCACTACTTTTATCTGTTATTATTTCACTGAATTCTTGGTAGGGAAAACTGACATATTTTTTCCCCCATTCTACACTATGCTCTAGGGAGATGAACACAATAAAGTCCATAGAACAGAGGCTGGGTAGAACTTAAAATTACAGAAATTTTTCAAGATCACCTGAAAATCTCTTTGAGCACATTTGAAAATTTCCAACCTCTCTCATAAACTCAGGTTTTGGCAGCTCTTAAGGTAGCTCTGATACCACTAATGAGTTGTATCAAATGACTTTTCCCCAAGTAACCAGATGCACTTGGAGTTTGTGCTAAACCACACTCTGCTATTACAGCCAGCTGGAGTTTTGGAGCCAGGAGATGAGTTAGGGAGTGTCCATACATGATAGGGAAAAAGTTGGGACATGACCTAGATTGCAGACTTTGTTATACTTTAATTCTCTTCTTATATGTTAGACCTTTGTTTCTAGGCTTTCCTTGAAACCTGCAATCTTAGAATGGTAGATCTGGGGTAAGTCCATTAGGAACATCCAGTCCAACCCTGCCATTTATGGGAGAAAGAAGCAGAAGACTAGAAACGTGAGTGGCTTGTCCACGGTAACCTGGATGGTGGGAGGACAGGAATAGGATGAAAACCAAGGTTCAGTCAGAGCTAACTTTCAGAAGTAAAGACACTCACAGTTTGAGTTCTCTGGAGCATTTGACCTCCTCCCCATTGTCATATTCTTCCAGGTCCTAGTCTGGGATATAGGAGTGATATTTTGACACTAGAGGATTCTTTGCAGGGGTGAGGGACAGCGTTTGTCCCATGAGAGCAGCAGCTGCCTGTAGGATATAGTGTTCCTCCTGTGGTGTTCCAACAGGAAAGACCAGCACTTTGTATCCCCAGTAATGTCATCTATATATTTAAAAAGGAACCAGAAGTCACTGGGGATTGGCCTTTGTTCTGGTTCTGTGTACTTACTTTACCTTAGACAAGGAAACTCTGATTTTAAATCCTATGATATGGTTTGGAGTTGGCCAACTTAACTTGGGGAATTCACCCATCAGAGAGTCAGAGAGCTATAAACTTTTTTTTGGGGGGGGGAATCATACTGGAATATGTACGTAATGGTGGCAGTGAGACCTTTGTGTGTCAAGGGAGTACTGACATGTAACCCTCAGTCTTTTCATTGACTTCAAAGACGCTGAGAGAATAGTGTTTGTTTTCTTCTGAGGTGATAGGCATTTCTTTTTGGTTTGTGTTTTCCTTTTATTCTTTCTAGGATAGGATGATAGAAAGCCTCATTAATCCCAATTCTGACTTTTGGTTGTCCTGTGCATTTTCTTCTCTTAAGTATATGTGCTTTGGCAGTCTCTCATTCATTCCTTCATCTATCCATTCATTCTACAAACATTCATTAAACATCTACCAAGTGCCATGCACAGAGCTAAATGAATGGGCACTAAGGCAACCGAGAACCCACCCTGGACCATGAAAAGTCAACAGGTTAGTGGGAGAGAGGTAAGTAAATGGTTCCATTGTGTGCTCAGTAGCAGATAATGCTTCACAAATGTTTGGAAAATTCAAGTGAATCAAGTAGTCAAATTGAAATTTGGAGATTATTTGGTAAGGTATTTCAGGTCTGTAGTCTGAAAGACTATTTTATGTCTTCTAGTCCAAGTGAGGAAATATTTCAAATTTTCTGGCCTGTTGATGATCAACTTTTTGTAGATATTTTTGTTGTTGTTGCTTTTTGACATCAGGTCAGCTTATGAAATGAATTCAATAGTAATATCCTCATTGGTTTCAGATTAAGCAATATTTTGATATGAACACACACAAAATTCTAAGAATATACTTTTTACTCAACACTGCTCTCAGAGGTGCCTCAAATAGATTTAATTTTTAAATGTTTTAATGAAACCTGAATGCATTTTATTTTTTTTTCTCCTAAAGCTGCTATCCTAGACCTAAAGGGAGAGGAGTGGGAAGCGTTATTGAGAATAGAGAAAAGAATTATCTCTAGCAGGCAGTGCCTGATAGGAACTATGACCTCAGCCAAGCTAGAGGAACATGATCAACCAAAATATTCCAGAAGGGAGGAAGCTGGGTAATAATGCCTTTGCTCACTCTCCTTTTGCCCTACACTCTCCTGCCAGCACCTCCCATTAACTGCATCCAATGAGAAAGTAGAGGGTTAGGGAGTCACTGATTTGGCCAATGCAGGTCACACTTCTAGGGAATATAGCAAGGGAATAATGGTGGAGAGTGCATCTGGTGGAGGGGCAAGAAAATATCCAGAAGAGTAGAGTTTTTGCAAATGAATCCAAGTAAACCTTCTAGGGCCAAAAGGAAGACATTTAAATTTGAAAGGGAATTACTTTTTGCTCATTAAAGTTTATTATAGTCACTGGGGTTTTGGGATCCAGAGATTTCTTAGGGAATCAGAGAAGCAGTTAAGAGGTTCTTTTTCGCGGTATAAGAAAGATGTTTACAGATGTTTTGTTAGCCATCCCACTGAGATGGAATCTAGTCCTTCCCTATGAGCTGCATATAGACTAATTGGTCTTTTTTGGCCAATATATTTCAGCAGAAGTTTTTTCTGGGATTTCAGTGGCTAGATACTAAGAAGCCTTGCAGATTCTGCCTTGAAACACTTTCTGTACACCCTAATTTGCCATTTAAGAAATCCATTTAACTCGAGTCTACCATCTTGGAGCAGGCACCCCTTTTAACCTACCCAGATGAGCCCCTACCTTGTAGTTATCCCACCAAGGTTCCAGGTATTCAAGCAAAGCCATCTTGGACTCTGTAGACCCACTTCATCACCAGATAAATAAACACCACAGAGTGGCCTCATCTGTACCACATGGAACAGAAGAATCACCCAGCAGAACCCTTCCCAAATTCCTGACCTACAAAATCTGTGAGATACAATAAAATAGTTGTTGTTCTAACCCCCTAAGTTTTGGGGCAAAGATAATCAGGAAACCTCTCAAATTGATGATTTTAATTAATTCTATTTCACATTAGTATTGAGAGATAACAGTCATCCTCTATTAACTCCTATACACACATATGCTAGCTCATACAGCTTTATAGTTCTGTGATAAGAGATCTAGCAAGGTCATTGATTCTAATGTGAAGTTGTTGAATTCTGGATAGATTTTCGTTTCTGAAATGGAGAAAGCAGTAAAGAGTAGCACCACTAGATATCCTAGAAAGTGCAGTATGGGAAAGGTGATCACTCTTAACACCTTGAGTTGTCTTTAAATAAAAGTTTAATTTTAAGAAACCATAGTAAATTATAAGGTTCTTGCCCATAGGCCCCATCGAGGAAACAAACTTACACATTTTATTTATGTCCGAGAGAACTTTTTCATTAGACTGATTAAAAAAAATTCTTTATTTATTTGAAAGAGAGAGAATGTGCATGAGTGGTGGGGAGGGGCAGAAGACAATGGAGAGAATCTCAAGCAGATTTGGTGCTGAGTCCAGAGCCTGACAAAGGGCCTGATTTCACAACCCTGAGATCATTACCCACAATCTTTTTAAAAAAATTAATTAATTTTTTTGTGTAAATTCAAGTGATTAACATATAATGTATTATTTGTTTCAGATGTAGTGTTCAGTGATTCCTCAGTCTTATATAATACCAGAGCTCATTACATCACATGCCTTCCTTAATACCTATCACCCAGTTATCCCATCTCCCCAATTCACACTTCCCTTCAGCAACCCTCAGTTTGTTTCCTATGATTAAGAGTCTCTTATGGTTTGTCTCCCTCTCTGATTTCATCTTGTTTTATTTTTCCCTCTCTTCCCCTATGATCCTCTCTTTTGTTTCTTAGATTCCACATATGAGTAAAACCATATGATAATTGCCTTTCTCTGATTGACTTATTTCGGTTAGCGTAATATCTTCTAGTTCCATCCATGTCAATGCAAATGGCAAGATTTCGTTTTGTTGTTGTTGACTTAGTCCATTGTATATATATACACCATATCTTCTTTATCCATTCATCTGTTGATGGACATCTAGACTCTTTCCATACTTTGGCTATTGTGGACATTGCTGCTATAAACATTGCAGTGCAGGTGCCTTTTCAGATCACTACATTTGTATCTTTGGGGGTAGATATCCAATAGTGCAATTGCTGGGTTGTAGGGTTGCTCTGTTTTCAACTTTATGAGGAAACTTCATACTGTTTTTTTCACAGTGGCTGGGCCAGCTTGCATTCCCACCAACAGTGTAAGAGGTTTCCCCTTTCTCACCAACATCTCTTGTTTCCTGGCATGTTAATTTTAGCCATTCTGACCAGTGTGAGGTGGTATCTCATTATAGTTTTGATTTGTATTTCCATGATGCTGAGTGATGTTGAGGATATTTTCATGTGTCTGTTGGCCATTTATATGTGTTCTTTGGAGAAATGTCTGTTCATGTTTCTGCCCATTTCTTGATTGGATTATTTGTTCTTTGGGTATTGAGTTTGATAAGTTCTTTATAGATTTTGGATGCTAGCTCTTTATCTGACATGACATTTGCAAATATCTTCTCCCATTCTGTCAGTTGCCTTTTCGTTTTGTTAACTGTTTCCTTTGCTGTGCAAAATCTTTTGATCTTGATGAAGTCCCAATAGTTCTTTTTTGTCTTTGTTTACCTTGCCTTTGGCGATGTATTTAGCAAGAAGCTGCGGATGCTGAGTTGGAAGAGATTGCTGCCTGTGTTCTCACTGGGGATTTTGATGGATTCCTGTCTCACTTTCTTGTCTCCCATGTGGCATCTATTTTTGTGTATGGTGTAAGAATATGGTCCAGTTTCATCCTTCTGCATGTGGATGTCCAATTTTCCCAAAACCATCTGTTGAAGAGACTGTATTTTTTTTCTGTTGGATATTCTTTCCTGCTTTGTTGAAGATTATTTGATCATGGGGTTGAGGGTCCATTTCTGGATTCTCTATTCTGTTCCATTGATTTATGTGTCTGTTTTTGTGCCACACTGTCTTGATGATTACAGCTTTGTAATGAGCCTGAAGTCTAGAATTGTGGTGCCACCAGCTTTGGTTTTCTGTTTTAACATTCCTCTGGCTATTCAGGGTCTTTTCTGGTTCCATACAAATTTTAGGATTATCCCAGTTCTGTGAAAAAAGTTGATGGTGTTTTGATAGGGAATGCATTGAATGTATAGATTGCTCTGGGTAGCATAGACATTTTAACAATATTTGTTCTTTCAGTCTATGAGCATGGAATGTTTTTTAATTTCTTTGTGTCTTCCTCAATTTCTCTCATGAGTGTTCTATAGTTTTCTGAGTACAGATCGTTTGCCTTTGATTAGGTTTATTCCTAGGTATCTTATGGTTTTTAGTGTAGATGGGATTGGTTCCTTAATTTCTCTTTCTTCTGTCTCATTGTTGGTGTATGGATATGAAACTGATTTCTGTGTGTTGATTTTATTTTTTAAAAGATTTTATTGATTTATTTATTTTTGAGAGAGAGAGAAAGAGAGACAGAGGGAGAGGGAGCACACCCATGAGTGGGAGGTAGAAGCAGAGAGAGAAGCCAACTTGTCACTGAGCAGGGAGCCAGATGTGGGACTCAATCCCAGGACCCTGGGATCATGACCTGAGCTGAAGGCAGACCCTTAACCAGCTGAGCTACCCAGGTGCCCCATGCATTGATTTTATAACCTGCCACTTTGCTAAATTCCTGTATGAGTTCTAGAAATTTGGGGATGGAATCCTTTGGGTTTTCCACATAGAGTATCATGTCATCTGTGAAGAGTGAGAGTTTGACTTCTTCTTTGCTGATTAGGATGCCTTTTATTTCTTTTTGTTGTCTGATTGCTGAGGCTAGGACTTCTAGTACTATGTTGAATAATAGTGGTGATAGTGGACATCCATGCCATGTTCCTGACCTAAGGGAAAAAGCTCTTATTTTTACCCCACTGGGAATGATATTCACTGTGGGCTTTTTATATATGGCTTTTATGATACTGAGGTATGTTCCCTCTATCCCTACACTGTGAAGAGTTTTAAACAAGAAAGAATGCTATACATTGTCAAATGCTTTTTTTGCATCTGTTGAGAGGATTATGTGGTTCTTGTCCTTTGTTTTATTTATGTAGTGTATAACATTGATTGATTTGTGATGTTGAACCACCCTGGCAGCCCAGGAATCAATTCCACTTGGTCATGGTGAATAATCCTTTTAATATATTGTTGGCTCCTATTGGTGAGAATTTTTGCATCCATGTTCATCAGGGATATTGGTCTGTAATTCTCCTTTTTGATAGGATCTTTTTCTGGTTTTGGGATCAAGGTAATGCTGACCTCATAAAAAGAATTTGGAAGTTTTCTTTCCATTTCTATTTTTTGAAATGGCTTCAGAAGAACAGGTATTGGTTCTTCTTTAACTGATTGGTAGAATTCCCTGGGAAGTCATCCATCACTGGACTCTTGCTTGTTGGGAGATTTTTGATTATTGCTTCAATTTCCTTGCTGATTATGGGTTCAGGTTTTCTATTTTTTCCTGTTTTAGTTTTGGTTTTTGGTATTTGGTATTTTGGTATTTTTAGTATTTTAAACATTTCTAAGAATGCATCCATTTCCTTCAGATTGCATAATTTGTTGGCATATAGTTACTCATAATATGTTCTTATAACTTTTTGTGTTTCTTCAGTGTTGGTTGTGATCTCTCCTCTTTCACTTATGATTTTATTTCTTTGGGTCCTTTCTCTTTTCTTTTTGATATGTCTGGCCAGGGGTTATCAATTTTATTAATTCTTTCAAAGAACCAGCTCCTAGTTTTGTTGATCCGTGTTACTGTTCTTTCGGTTTCTATTTCATTGATTTCTGCTCTAATATTTATTATTTCCTTCCTGCTGGGTTTAGGTTTCTTTTCCTGTTCTTCAGCTCCTTTAGGTGTAAGTTTAGGTTGTATATTTGAGACCTTTCTTATTTCTTGGGAAAGGCTTGTATTACTATATACTTCTCTTTTTTAAGACCACCTTTGCTACATCCCAAAGGTTTTGGACAATTGTGTTTTCATTTTCATTTGTTTCCATGAATTTTTTCAATTCTTCATTAATTTCCAGGTTGACCCGTTCACTGTGTAGTAGGATGCTCTTTAGCCTCCATATATTTGACTTCTTTCCAAATTTCATCTTGTGTTTGAATTCAAGTTTCAAAGCATTGTTGTCTGAAACTATGCAGGGAATGATCCCAATCTGCTGGTACTGGTTGAGACCTGATTTGTGACCCCGTACATGATCTATTCTGAAGAATGTTCCATGTGCACTCAAGAAGAATGTGTATTCTGTTGCTTTAGGATGGAATGCTCTGAATATATCTGCGACATCCTATCTAGTCCAGTGTGTCATTCAAAGCCCTTGTTTCCTTGTTGATCTTCTGCTTAGATGATCTGTCCATTACAATGTGTGGGATTTTAAAATCTTCTACCATTATTGTATTATTATGAGTTTTTCTTTAATTTGGTTATTAATTGGTTTATATAATTGGCTGCTCCCATGTTATTAGATCTTCTTGTTGGATAGACCCTTTAATTATGCTAGAGTGTCCTTTCTTATCTTTTATTGCAGTCTTTTGCTTAAAATATAATTTGTCTGATATAAGACTTAACACCCCAGCTTTCTTTTGATGTCTGTTAGCATGATAAGTGGTTTTCCACCCCCTCACTTTCAATCCAAATGTGTCTTCCGGTATAAAATGAGTCTCTCACAGCCAGTATATCAATGGGTCTTGCTTTTTTATCCAATCTGATACCGTGTATCTTTTGTTGGGGCATTTAGCCCATTTACATTCAGAGTAACTATTGAAAGATATGTATTTAATGCCATTGTATTACTTGTAAAGTGACTGTTACTGTATATTGTCTCTTTTTTCTGGTCTATGTTACTTTTGGGCTCTCTCTTCACTTAAAGGATCCCCTTTAATATTTTTTGTAAGGCTGGTCCAAATTCTTTTAGTTTCTGTTTGTCCTGGAAGCTTTTTATCTCTCCTTCTATTTTGAATGACATCCTTGCTGGCTAAAGTATTCTTGACTGCTTATTTTTCTCACTTAGCATTCTGAATATATCATACCAGTCTTTCTGGCCTGCCAGGTCTCTGTGGATAGATCTGCTGGCAATCTTATGCTTCCACCCTTGTAGGATATGGACCTCTGTCCCAAGCTGTTTTCAGGATTTTCTCTTTGTCTCTGAGATTTGCAACTTTCACTATTGTATGTTGAGGTGTTGACCTATTTTTATTAATTTTGAGGGGGTAGTTTCTGCCTCCTGAATTTTAATGTTTGTTTCCTTCCCCAGATTAGGGATGTTCACCACAGTTTCCTCCAATATACCTTTTGCCCCCCCCCCCTTTTCTTCTTATGGGATTCCAATTATTCTAATATTGTTTTGCTTTTTGATACCGTTTATCTCTTGAATTCTCCCTTCATGATCCAGTAGTTGCTCATCTCTTTCTCGGAATTAATTTTTCCTCAAAATTGCACATTTTGTCTTCTGTATCACTACTTCTCTCTTCTGTCTCATTTATCCTAAAGTTAGAGCCTCCATTTTTTACTGAATCTTATTAATAGCTTTTTTGATTTCTACTTGATTAGATTTTAGTTCATTTATTTCTCCAGAAAGGGATTCTTTAGTGTCTTCTGTGCTTTTTTCAAGCCCAACTACTATCTTTGTAATTGTTATTCCTAACTCTGGTTCTGACGTCTTACTTATATCCATACTGATTAGGTCCCTGGCAGTCAGTACTGCCTCTTCTTCTCTTTTTTAAGGTGAGTTTTTCTGTCCTGTTTTTCTTGCAGAAAGTGGTCGCTTTTCTATTTATAGAGTGGTAGCTACTCTTTTCTTACAACTCCGGTTGAGTTCACAGGTGTTCAGATTAATTTAATAGCTATCTAGCTGAATTCCTGGGGTCAGACAAAACTAATGGTCTCCTACTCCTCTGCCATTTTGGACTCCTTCTAGACTAGTTTCTAAGAACAAAATGCAAAGGGAAATGTGCAGCTAATGAAAATCAGGAAAAAGAACTAGTATTTATGAAGCACAATATTGGTCAGAATATACTGGATCATGCCACTGTAACATGGCCCAACTCTCAGTGACTTTATACAAGAGAATTTTATTTCTTGCTCATATTATAGGTCCAAGTGAGGTTGGTGTGTGCTTGTATTCATGCTATGAACAACAACAAAAAAATGTGCTCAGATGCCCCAGAGCAAAATATAGACCATCCTTCTGAATGATAGCCACAGAAAAAAAGACTATGTTTTAGAGCTATATGTCAAATATTCTTTCCTTCTCTCTATTCACTTACTCAGCAGCATTTAATGATCACTTAATATTGGAAAGTGCTACCTAGGAACTTAAACATTTATAACTGAATATTTTATCTAAGCCGTGGAGTCTTAGAAAAAGAGATATCCTTGAAAAAAATTGTTTATGGACACTTAAAGGGCCCACTCATAAATGAATGCTTGCTGCATGTCTTGAAGCTTGAACAATGTATTTTATAAAAGAATAAGGATTCCTTTTATATACAAATAAAGTCTTAGAACTTGTTCCGGTATAAAGGTATGTTGTTACTCAGGGACACACGATAATTAAGGTACCATCTCAACTTGGGCTTTTACCATCTTCAGAGCATTGGAAAGGGAACTGGCAGCTCACACAGTGATCTTTTTTTTTTTTTTTTTTAAGATTTTATTTATTTATTTGACAGAGAGAGATCACAAGTAGGCAGAGAGGTGGGCAGGGGAGGGGGGAAAGCAGGCTCCTCACTGAGCAGAGACCCCGATGTAGGGTTCGATCCCAGGACTCTGAGATCATGACCTGAGCCGAAGGCAGAGGCTTAACCCACTGGGCCCCTCACACACTGATTCTTAAAACTTTGTTCAGAGTGCAACAGGTAACTTCCATTCCCATTTCACTGGCCAAAGGAAGCCTTGTGACTCCACTCTACTTGAAGGGAGCAGGGAGGTGTGCCTGGAAAAAAAGGAAGAATCAGAAACTCTTAGTGATCAGCAACATTTATGTCCATCAGTATCTGTTATGAAGCAGATACTTTACTAGGCATGTCTCACTGAATTCTAACAAAATTTTATTTTATAAGTAGAAAACAGACCTGTGGAAGTCAAACAACTTGCCCATGATTCTGGGAGAGAAGAGCCTGGAACCCAGGTCCTTAGATTTGTTTCCAAAGGTCATGTTTTGTTTTTGTTGTTGTTTTTTTGACACGATGCTTTTCATGCATATTCATATTATTTAAGAACTAGAAAGGACAAAGGGAAGTGGGGAAAATTTAATAGTTGTATTTGTATTTTGGAGCCACTTTCATCATAATGAGGCACTGTGCTCCCTTTTAGAGTTATGTTTTCAAGTCACAGAGTCCTGTGTTCAGAGCACAGTTCTTGGTCTGCAAGGAAAAAGACAAAAATCAGGGCAGAACCTCCAGTATCCTTGCAGAGTTCGTTATACTACAGGAAAAAGAGACATCCTTTAAAAAAAGGCTGTGGACACTTAAAAAGGGCCCAGTTATAAATTAATACATGCTGCATGTCTTGAAGCTTGAACAGGACATTTTATAAGAGAATAAGTGTTCCTTTTACATACAAATAGCAAAGTCTTAGAACTTGTTCAGGTATGAATGTATGTTGTTCTAAGCAGAGTTTAGAAAATGGTTCTTAAATTTTTTGAATCAGGGACTTTTTTGAGTATCTGCTGAAAGCTATTCTCTCTCCTAGGAAAATATATTTACACATTTGCAAATTCTTTTAGTTTTAGGGGCTCCCCAGATGCGTTCCTCACCAGAAACTCATCCATTTGCTTAAGACTCCCGTCCATTTGCTTTGACATATGACTATAATACGTAGTCTTTCTTTTTGTGGCTATCACTCAAAAGGATGGTCTGTATTTTGCTTTGGGGCATCTGAGCACATTTTTTTGTTGTTGTTCATAGCACGAGAATTGGGGCCAGAGGAACTAGGAGAAGATCAAACACTGAATGAAAATAAAGCAGTGCACTGATTATAACTGTCAGAGTTGGCCCTCAGAGTGGTTGCTGAAACATGTAACAAATTCAAAGGGAAAGAGAACGATGTCTCATCATTCACCCTTGACTGAGCACCTGTTAAGCACCAAGCCCTTATTGGGTGGATACTAGGGAAAAAGAAATTGAAGGGAAAATTCTGATCTTGGGAAGACCTTCGTCTAATGGATCGAACAGAAGGAAACAACCACCCATAATGCACTTTGAGAATAGTCATTATGGAAGCATGAGCAACTTGCTGTGGGAGCTAAGAAAAAAGGCAGGGCCTTGAACACTGACCAGAAGTAAAGGGTGTTTCTGGATTCAATTCTAACATGTGTTTGTGTGGGGTTGGGGGAAAGGACAGGCTTCTTCTCCACAGCAATGAGTCATTCTCAGGGAGGATGTCTGAGAATTCAACTCAACTCTGACACTACCTACCAGGAGACAGCATCAGATTGCACAGGTTGGGGCTCAGTCCCAGAAGACTGCCTCCTCTCCCACCTCAGACACCAGTGGAAAGTCCGGGTTATTATCTGTATTTCTGATGAAATAAATCATGGGTCCTCTGTGACCTTCTCCTTCCTTGAGTTTGATTAATTTGCTAAAGTGGCTCACAGAACTCAAAGAAACATTTTACTTAAGAGATCACCAGTTTATTATAAAATGATATAACTCAGGAACAGCTAAATGAAGGAGATGTATAAGGCAAGGTATGGTGAATGGGACAGAAATTACATGCCCTACCCAGGCATGTCACTCTTCCCCTGATCTCTGTGTTCACCAGCTTGGAAGCTCTCCTAACCCTGTCCCTTTGGACTTTATGGAGGCTTCATTACATAGGCATAATCAATTAAATTGCTGACTGTTGGTGATCAACTCCATCTCCAGCCCCTGTCCCCTCCCCCAGGTCAGGGGGTAGGAATGAAAGTTTCAACCCTCTAATCACATGGTTGTCTCCACTGGCAACCAGTCCCCATCCTCAGGTGGTTTCAGAAAGTCACTTCATTAGCATAAAAAAAGATACACTTATCACTCTCAAGGCTAGGAAAATTCCAAATGTTTTGAGAAGTGTGAGCCAGGAAGTGGAGGAATATATATGAATATGTGTATATTCATATTCATAAGTCACAAGGAATTTGCCACATCAGAAGGGGAGTCTGATCAAAGGAGACAGCAAAGGCATGGACACTTGTATATGCATGGAATTCTGAGATGTTCAAGAAATCCAGTGCTTTTGGGGGGGTGGTTAGGAAGATGATAATGACCTTTCATACAGAATGGATTATAGTGATAAGAAATGAGGTGCCTGGCTGGCATCTGACTGTTGATCTTGGGGTTGTGAGTTCAAGCCTCATTGGGTGTAGAGATTAAATTAACAAACTTAAAAAAAAAAAAAAAGACAGGAAGCCAGGAGACCTGTTGGGTGGTAATCAAAGTGAGGATATCCCCAGGGGCCAAGGATATTTTTCAATGAATACTCCTTACAAAGTCTAGAATGTAGGAGGTGAATTTGCTGGGTGAATGAATGAATGATGAATGAATGACACAATCTAGATTTGGCCAGTTGGAATGGAGATAAGTTAATGAATGAGAAACATTTTGGAAGTGGAATGGGCAGGACTTGGTGAAGTATATACAGTGGCAGATCTGGGTCTCCACAGGCAAAAGGGAGAGAGCGAGAGTGAAATGGAAGTTGCTTTGTGATATCTAGTTTGTATGATTCTTGGTGGTGTTGTTCCCATGGCCTCTACTCTTTGACCTCATGGTTTTTCTTTAAGGACATAGTTTAAGGACTGTAATAAGGGACCATAAGCCCCCTTTGATTCACATATTCTGCCTTCAGTCTTCTAGGTCTCAGTCTTGAGATCAGAAATAGGCAACAAATAGGAAAGAGGAGACTACTTTCAGAGAAACATGGTCTGTTTGCTTTTAATGGGTTAGTATACCAAATGCATATTTTAATGGCTGTTTTCTTTCTGCTGTGTCTTTGAAAAGGCTATACTTTAGCATACTCACTGTGTAAGTAGCCTGATTCCATTTCCTTTGGCCTTGGGATATGCATATTTGCTGAGCACTGCTTTGGGTGGGTTCTTGTGTCAGGCTGTACCACACAGGTTTGTTCCTCAGAGCAATGCTGAGAGTTAACTAGAATTCCCATTGTTTAACCAGTGATAAAGCTGAGGCTCATAGTGATTAAGTTACTGGCCTTGGGTCACAGAACAGTACACTGAAACTCAATCTTTTAGAATGCAAGGAAGTTTAAATTCTAACACAACACTCTGACATGATTGCTTAAGAAAAAAAAGAAATCAGTCTATGAGGCATAGTTATTTTTTTCTTTTCTTTTTTTTTTTTAAGATTTTATTTATTTATTTGACGGAAAGAGGCACAGCAAGAGAGGGAACATAAGCACGGAGAGTGGGAGAGGGAGAAGCAGGCTTTCTGCTGAGCAGGGAGCTCCATGTGGGGCTCGATCCCAGAACCCTGGGATCATGACCTGAGCCGAAGACAGAGTTTAACAACTGAGCCACCCAGGCACCCTGAGTCATAGTTATTCCTAAAAGGTTTTTGTGTTGTTATTCTCTCTCTACAAAAGCGTGGAAGAAAGTAACTTGGACAAAGATTTAGGTGATCAAGATTTTAGTCCTAGTTCTGCTGTTAACTAGCTACCTCTGTGGCCTTAGAGCAGTACCTTGAACAGTTCTGAACCCATTTCCCGTGGCATCTTCCTGAGGCTGTCTTATCCATCCCTAAAGTTTTGACTAAATATAAGCTATGTTGCTTGTTCTGATATACATTATGGTAATGAGACTAAACAGTTTGAAATCACCTCTAGGTTGGAAGGCAAATCAAATATCACATGAAAATAAACACTGTCAGAAGATATTATCAGCATTTTCAAAGCCATAAGGGTTTCTCAAGAAATATGATTATATCTTAGGCTATTCAGCATGAACGGCTCTCTCTCTCTTTGTGTCTCTCTCATATGCCTCACACAGTGAATCGTCAGGCTCACAGTTGTTTTCTTTTCAAGGCTGTTTTTGAGTCATCTAAATGACCCGAATCTTTAGAAGACATACTATGACATATTGCTTGAATTTGGTATTGGACTTTAGTATTCAGAAGATATGTTTCTTAAAATAATGGGGTTAGTCATTCAAAAGAAAGAAGGTTCTGTTAGGCATTCAAATTCATAGGTCACTGTCATTGTAATTCAGGACACTATGTGAGGGTGTAATTTAGGTGGCTGTGCAGGTGAGTGGGTGGAAGTGTGTGGTAAAGGGGAGCAAATGAGATCACCTTAAGTTGCACCTGGGAATAGAAAACATTCTTCACGAGCTTCCATTATTTTTCAGAGGGACACCATCATGCCTCAGTGTTAAAGGCAGTTACAAAAGTAAGCTAGACTGAGTGGGGAGATTTTTTTTTTTTTTTTTTTTACTTGCGTGTTTCAATTTCACCTTTCTATAGTCTGATGGTGTGTTCCTCAGTTATGCAGTGGTCTTGGGATGAGTGTCCAGGAGGCTAGTATCTCTGCCTTGGTGCCATCTCTGAGTATGCTTGGCTTAGGCGTATCAGTCTCAGAGATTGATAATTTGTTCTGAAAGAACAGTGTTTGAGTTTGTGATTTTTGTCTCATGGGTTTTGATTAGAAACAGCCTGTCTTTTCTCTCCTGCCCTTTCAGTCCCCAGGCTGCTTAGATCTTGCAATATTTCGTTGGTTTTTTCCCCTATTATTCAATGTTTTTCTGTGTCTTCACTGCCCAGTAATGGCCAGTTCCTCTGTACCTCTGTGCTCATTACTCCCAGTCTCTCCAATCTTCTTTTCTATTTTATTGGTCTTTTGGTTTTGGTTAGAGGACTCTTGCCTGATTCACAGCCTGTGGCTAGTTTGCAGCCAGGAAACTGGCCTGCAGGTGTCGTTTATGGAGACTTTGCTGCTCTAAGCACTTTGCTTGCGTTTATCTCATTTGATTCATTGTAAAACTCTCCAGGATTGGAGAATGCGGAAGTACTTACTACTAATACCAATTTAAAGATGGGAGAACTGAAGCTTAGAAAAGTACATAGATTGTGGAAAATCACACAGCTAGTTGTAGGAGAATGGGAATTTCACTCCAAATCTCATATTGCAAAGAGTCTGGGACAGATGAGGATTAGAGGATTAGAGAAGGGGACCTAGAAATTTGCATTTCTGGCGAGTTCCCATGTGATGCTGCTGCTGTTGGTCCAAGGACTGTGCTGAGAACCACTGGTGTAGTGGTTGGAAATGGCTTTCTAGAGTCAGTCAGCCAGTATTCAAATACTGGCCCCATTACTAAGGGCAAGAATTGGGGAAAATCACTTGGTCTCAGTTACTTATTGTTCATCTCTACCTGCCTCATAGACTTGCAGTGAGGATTACCTGAAGTAAAGCATTTCAAAATCTTCGTAGATTATCTGGAATCCAGAAGTCATTCTATAAGGTTACCTGTTGTTCTCATTCTTACTAAATCATACTGCCAGGACTCTGCTAGTGAGTCTCGTGCTCTGAGACATCATATGTTTTGTCTTTGAATCCCATTATTTGTTTATCACATCCGTGTTGTTTTCTATCAAATTCCAAAGCATTCTTTGTCTCCATCTCCAACAAGTATTGCCTTTAGCTCACATATTTCCCCCTCCAACCAAAACTGTGGTATTTAAAAGCTTCCACATCCCCGTGGATAGGATGAAGTTTGCAGCCGCTCTGGCTTTGCGGTTTCTCCAGCTAACTTCATTTCCGGCTCTTCTCCGCTTCCTCTATCTCCTGGCACCAAGACGCACTAGAATTACTTAATTTTGGATCTCTCCTTCTAGAACAATCTCCTTGAAGACAGGGACTGTGCGCAGCAAATCTTTGCACAAATATCTCGTGAGTGAGTAAGTGAGGGAGCTGGGAGGCCTGAGATTGGAAAGAATTTTGTCACCTGGGGCAGATTCCTTCCCTGATACAGGTTTTGTTTCCTCAATGAAAGCCTTGAATTTGAATTAAAAGTTTTTTGGAATACACATCTTTTCTGCTACGTGGCAGACCCTTCAGGTCAGCTGATTTCTTTTTCAGCCTTTTGATAACAATGCTGATAACCAAAAGCTCTGTGGGTGTCATTCTTCAGCTTGTTTGAGAATAAGGGTCTCCTTCAATGTTTCTAGGTGCTGAATGGAACACGGGGCGGGGGGGGGGGGGGGGGGGGGGGGTAGTGTACTCTATGGAAACTTGTCTTTTTCAGAATCTCCATGACTCACTTCAAGAAGCTGTTATATTTGTGCAGGATCATGCTGACAGGCATGGAGACATTATTTTTCCTTGGTACGGATTGCATTTTTTTTTAGTTTTGAGGATGCCCTAGATGTACTCTGACAAGGGTAAGGCTCTAGTGGGTACGTGCTCTGATAGCTGTTATAAATGTCAGCAATTTCTCACTGAGTTCCATTGTGGGGTGATGTTGCATCCCAACTCAGTCTAAGTAGGACATGGCATGGAGCTAGGAAGAGAATGCCTCACATGCAGGATGATCGAGCACCCCATCCTGCGTCAGTGTGACTAGGAAGCAAGAGTGACTTTTAAAAATATTTTATAACATGTTTTCTTCCTGATGACAAAAGTGTAACCATGGTCATGATAAAATATATAAAATTTTATGAAAATATATAAATATACATAATATATAAAATATAATAAAATAAAATAATAAAATATTTTAATGAAGACTATACACAACAAGGTTAAACTTTGGGATATAGCCTACTAATCTTTTATTCTCTTTCTCTCTCTCTCTCCCTTTCTCTCTCACAGTTTGCAAACAAAATTAAATGATAAAACATACAGCTTTTTCCTCACTTGCCTGTTCAAAGTGTTTTTTCATAATCTCTAACTGCTCTTCAAGAATCTAACTTAATAGCTATATGGTATTCAGTTGGGTGGATTTAAAGCATTCTAGATTTTTTTGACATTTGTATTGTTTCCAAAATTATTGGTAATAATAAATGCTATATTGAACTCCCACCCCTAATTTTTATGTACGTTTTTGATAATTTCAGCAAAAGAACTACATAAAAGTGGAATTTTACTGGATCATAGGGCATAAGCGTGCTTTGCTGTTCCAGAAATTTCAAATTACATTTTTTATGCAAACCATTTTAATACTTAAGATTCTATTGACTGATAGAGACATAGAAATCCTCAGTGAGCCAATATCCACTAAAAAAGTAGTCTTGGTGATGAAAAATATGCCCCATCAATCCTATATCTCTCAACTCTAAGAACTACATCAAGCCAGTAAAAATTGAACACAGGTTTCATGAAGCCTCTACAAACTGGTAATCTCCACTTTATGCATAATTCAGAGAATACAAAAAGAAAAAAAAAAGAGTACCAAACCTGTTTTATAGGTAAATATTACTTTGAGACTAAAATTAGATACAGACAGTAAAAGAATAGACTAATCTCAATTAGGATCATAAATGAGTAATTCCTAATAAAATACTAACATATAAAATCCAGTATTTTTAAAGTACATCATAACCAAGAATAATTTATTTTGGGAGTAAAGGATGGATCTGTATCAATTTTTATATCAATATTTCACTATATTCATATCTGAAGGAAATTAAGAGAAAGAAATGTTAACATTGCTCAATATATGCAGTACGTTTTTGTCTGAGTACCCTAGGCTAGATCTGCTGGAAAGCAGAGCCTAGTGTACAGATTACAAGGTTGACACTTTAGGAGGTACAAGTTTCACCAGCGACAGTGAGGAAGGTAGGTAATGTTAGGCAAGGAAAGAGGTGAAGCCATCGTTTTTCTATACTGGCCACAGTTTCCAAACACCTAGCAAAGACATCAAGGCATATTTCCTAAGCTCATGGGAGCTTTTCCAACAGGTTTGCAAGAGGGAAGTGCACCATGGAGCAGTCAGAGAGGAGCAAAAGGAGGGGACATTTATCAGTCTGGTTTCCCCCTGACTATTGTTTCCCGTTGGTCAAGTTTCTTCCTACAGAGACCTAACACTCCCATATACTGGGCAACAGAGCAGCTGCTAAAGAAGCCAGATCCTAAACCCCGTTTTGTGGCATTTCATCCAAATCCCGAGGCAGAAAGGAGAGTCAACAGGTTGGAGTGCCAGCCAAGAGAGAAAAGAAGGAGGCAGCTGAGGAAAACATAAAAGGCATATAAAAGAACTTATGTCCAATACAATTAAGGAAAAGCATTGGATGTGATGTAACATTTATGATTAAAAAAATACAACAAAAAAGCCCTTTACCTATAAAGTAAAAGGAAATTATGTAACATAGTCTAGTGTAACATAGTCAACTATTCTATCTAAAAGCTATGGCAATTTTCATATTGATAAAAGTTTAGGATAATTCCATTAAATCATACGAGACAGGATGCCCACTTTCACTCTTAACTATTTCACCTTGTACTGGAAGTCCTAGCCCTTACCCCTTGAAAAAAAATAATCCTCTGCCCCCCCCAAAATCCTCCACAAAACCCCAGAAATTAACCACATGATTACAAGGGAGAGTAGGATACACAATTTCTAGTGGGTGGCCATGTGCTCTTCTAAAACTTGTATGTGTGTTGGGAAGTAGGTTCTTTACCAAAATGAAAATATGGTGGTGAATGGATGCTGGGCTATAGTTAGTAATTTCTGCCATACATGTATGCAAAAACCTCAATGAAATCTATAGAAAATAATTAAAGCCAATGGGAGGTAGTGTTTCCAGAGAAAACAGCACTAAAAATTTCAGTAGGGTGGTAATGTAAATTGGTGCAGCCACTATGGAAAACAGCATGAGGGTTCCTCAAAAAATGAAATAATAGAACTACCATATGACTCAGCAATTTCACTACTGGGTATATATCCAAAGAAAATGAAATCACTATGTTGAAGAGGTATCTGGTTCCCTATGTTCATTGCAGCATTATTTATAATAGCCAAGATATTTGGAGACAACCAAAGTGTCTATCAACAAATGAAAGGATGAAGAAAATGATATATATGTGTGTGTGTATATATATATATATATATATTACTATATATTTATATTTTAATTAGGTATAATGTCCTCAAGGTCCATCCATTCTGTCACAAATACAGATTTCCTTCTTTTTTTATTATGGCTGAATCATATTCTATTATTACATGTATATTGAATCTTAACAAACCAAACTCCTAGAAACAGAAAACAGATTAGTGGTTGCCAGAGGCAGGATGTGGGGGTGGGGAAAATGAGTGAAGGTGGTCAAAAGGTACAGACTTCCAGTTGTAAGATAAGTAAGTTCTGGGCATATAACATAGCATGATGACTCTAGTTAACAATATTGCATGGTATATTTGGACGGTGCTAAGAGAATGGATCTTAAAAGTTCTCATCACAAGAAAAAGAATTTGTAACTGTGTGTAGTAATTTTAACTAAACTTATTGTGGTTATCATTTTACAATATTTATATCTATGTATCAAAGTATTATGTTGCACACCTTAAATTAAAACAATGTTTATGTCAATTATATCTCAATAGCACTGGGGATAAATTTCCATAGTAAGCCCTATACCTACAGTAATCAATTAGAAAATGTTATGGGTAAAGATATAAATTATAATAACATAAAAACTTCATAATGCCTAAAAATAAATAAAATCTCCAAAGGTTCAATGTTCATATAGAGAAAATCACAAACCATCTCTGAAATACATAAAAGATGATAGAATTGATCTTTTAATAATGTTAATTTTCTTCAAATTAACCTATAAAGTTGATACAGTTCTAGTTTCTCAACATATATTCCATAAAAGTGGGGAAATTTATCATAAAACTTATAGTTGAGATAGATGTCTAAGGATAGCCAAGACAAACCAGTCAACAGATAGAAAGTGGGCAAAGAGCGGGGCGCCTGGGTGGCTCAGTGGGTTACGCCTCTGTCTTCGGCTCAGGTAATGATCCCAGGCTCCTGGGATCGAGCCCCTCATTGGGCTCTCTGCTGAGCAGGAAGCCTGCTTCCTTTCCTCTCTCTCTGCCTACTTGTGATCTCTGTCAAATAAATAAATAAAATCTTAAAAAAAAAAAAATTGGGCAAAGAGCATTAACAGGAAATTCATAAAGGACCAAACATATAAAAGATATTCTCAATCTTACTAATAATCTGATAAATCCAAATTATTTTTTATTGTTTTATTTTAATTTTGGTATAATTAACATATAGTGTTATATTAGTTTCAGGTGTACAATATAGAGATCAATAATTCTATACATTATTCAGTTTTCATCAAAATAAGTGTACTCTTAATCCCCATCACCTATTTAACCCATCTCCCCACCCTCCGTCCCCTCTGGTAACCATCTGTTTGTTCTCTATAGTTGAGAGTCTATTTTTTTGATTTGTCTATTTTTTCCTTTGTTTTTGTTTATTTGTTTGTTTCTTAAAATCCACATATGGGTGAAATCATCTGGTATTTATCTTTTTCTGACTGACTTATTTCACTTAGTGTTATACTCTTTAGGTCCATCCATGTTGTTGCAAATGGCAAGACTTCATTCTTTTTATGGCCGAGGAATATTCCATTGCATATATATGCCTCTTCTTCATCCGTTCATCTATCCCTGGACACTTGGGCTGCTTCCATAATGTGGCTATTTGAATTAATGATGCAATAAACATAGGGGTACATACATCTTTTTGAATTAGTGTTTTTCTATTTTTTGGGTAAATACCCAGTAGTACAATTACTAGATCATATGGTAATTCTATTTTTAATATTCTGAGGAACCTCCATACTGTTTTCCATAGTAACTGCACTAGTTCGCATTCCTACCAACAGTGCCTGAGGGTTCTTTCTTTGCCACGTCCTCTCCAGTTCTGGTTGTTGCTTATGATTTTTATTTTAGCCATTCTGACAGGTGTGAAGTGATATCTCATTGTAGTTTTGTGATCAATCCAAATTAAAAAAATTAAAACACAAGATGTCATTTTATGTGCCTTGCATTGACAGAAGTTAAAAATAGTAAAAATGTCAAGGATTAAAAACGATGTGGGGACGCTTGGATGGAATTAAATACGATAAAAATGAAATAAGTAGACATGTTTTGTGCAACAATGTGCCAACACCTAATAAATGTAAAGATGGCTGTGCTTTAATATCTAGGAATACTACTTCTAGCCAGTCCTCATTACTCATAGATTCCATATTTGCAAATTTGTCTATTTGCTAAAATTTATTTGTAACCCTCAAATCAGTATTCATGTGTTTTCATAGTCATTTTCAAACCTATTTTTTGCAAAGAGCAAAAAAATCAGTATTCATGTGTTTTCATAGTCATTTTCAAACCTATTTTTTGCAAAGAGCAAAAAAATTTGAGTCACAATGGGCACAGACTCAGCAAAGGTTGAACAAGCTGATGCCTTCTTGTTTTAGTTCTCGTACTGCAAACAGGTGTCCATTTCTTGGTCTATTTAGTGCCATGTCTTGTGCATTTTTGTGCTTTTCGTTGGTGATTTCACTGCTTAAAATGTCCCCCAAGTATAGTGCTGAAGTGCTGTCTGGTGTTCCTAAATTCAAGAAAGATGTGATGTGCTTTACAAAGAAAAGCATGCATTAGATAAACTTCATTCAGGTATGAGTTATAATAAGCGCTACTGGCTGTGAGTTAATGGTTAATTAATCAGCAATGTATATTAAATAGGGTGTTTTAAAACTGAACCTAACATTAAACAAGGTTATTTATTGATAAGTTAACAAAAATGTTGTGACCAGAGGCTTCCACGGACCTAACTCTGTATTTTCTCTAGGAGTAATTGTTCATTATCTGCTAATTCAGTGTTTGCAATGACTTTATAGAACACAGCTACTGTAAGTTATAAGAATCAACTGTGTGTATCATAGAGAAACTCTCACACATGCACAAGAAGACATATATGAATATTATTTGCTTATGATGGTGAAAATGGAGATACAATCCTAATGTTTCATGAGAGGAATGGATGAATATATTTTATTCATACAATGTAATACTCATGGTACTAGCATTTAATGGAAAGACATGGAATAAAAAAAACTATGTAAAGTATATAATTTGTTAAAAGGTAGCAAATACTGTGGAGGAAAATTAGGAAGAAACGGGAGATAGTAAGTCTTGGTGTGTGGAGGGTGTGAAATTTTAAATAGGGTGGCTAGGGAATGCCTTTCTGCAAATGTGCAAATAATAATAATTTGATCTTCTCTTTCTACTCATAAGGTAGAACTTCTAGTATGTATTAAATAGTAACCATAATAGCAGATGTTCTTATTTTATTCAAATAGTAGATGATGAATAAAGGTTTACAAAATGAATTCCTCCGATGTTTCATCTTTAAAGATGATTTTGGCTATTGTCTAGTAATTCTACATTTTGTGTATGTCTTATTGAGTCTTTTTATTGGAAGATTAGAAGGAATATTTTAGATATCCTGGCTTTCCTTTATTCTTATACAGAATTTTAACATTTTAATTTAAAGCATTGTACCTGGCATGAATTAATGCTCAATAATTTTTTAATTTGAGAAGTTGAAGGGAATACTATTTTTACTTTGATTTGTAATTTTCAAATAAGCAGATATTTGGCAACTAGGGATTTTTTTGTTGTTGTTCTGTTGCCCTAGGCTCTGCATATGGTAGGAATGGGCTTAGCTAGTGTTTGTTCAGCAACTGTTATGTTCTAGGGACAGAATGTAGTCATTTACATGAAATCATAATAGAACCCTGCAAGGTTGTTATCATCTTTACTTTACAGAAAAGAAAACCATTTCAAAGAGGTTATTCAAATCTCTCAATGTCACACAACCTGAATCAGAGCAGAGCTGGCATTCCAACCCAGTTGGCCTGACACCAAAACCTATGTTCTTTTCTTCACATAATGATATTGGTTCCCATAGTCACAATCAGTGTGTTGGGAACCACCTATTTATTTTTGTTTACTTTTGTTTATGTTGTATTTTATAATCAGCATCTATATGCCAAACATATCAGCAGATAGGGGAAACCACTTACTGTTTCCAATTTAATAAAAATAGTTAGTGAGCTCCTACATCAGTTTTGTTCTTTTTTCTTTTTTTAATGACCCAACATTTATAGAGTTTGTTTCTTATTCTTATAAATTGCAAAATGGATGATCCTGATTGTAAGATGTTTTTTCTCCAAGCACTGATTCAAAGATTCAGTCCCCTTCCATCTTGTTGTTCTGCTATCTGCAATATGTGTTGTCCAAGGTTCCTAGGATCTATTTCCATTCCAGTTATCCAGAAGGACAAAGGAACATGTTGGATCTCAAGAGGGAGGTTTTCATGAGCTAGGTATGAAAATAGTACACATTCCTCTCATATTCCAATGATTAGAATCCAGTTGCATGGTCTCAACCAAGTACAAGCATTGTAGGCTGGAAATGCAGTCAACTCTGATTTCAAAGAAACTAGTGAAAAAAGATCATCCTTGCCAATTTCTGATTCTGATCAGCTTCACAGAGATTTCATGATGGCTAGAGAGGATAAGTTTCCTTCAGAAGTTGCAACCTGGATTATTTCTAATAGAATAGGTGTAGTTCATTTACAGTTTCAGAAACTGCATTAATTCATTGCCAAGTTTCTGATGTACCATGTTTCCAGCATTTGCCTTTAAAGGTTTGGCCTTTTTCTAGCACGCTTGGGGCATAGCTTGTCTCCAACCCTTGTGATAATATATAGTCCCTCTTCTGTATGGTCTCTTCTCTGCCTTTAGTTGTGGAGTTTGTTCTGCCAGACTTCAGTTCAATTTCTGGGGTATTTAGGATGATTTGATAGTTACCTGGTATTCATGGGATGAGGAAAGCCTAGGGTTCTCCTACTCCATCACCATCTTACCCACCTACATCAGTTGTTTTCAGTGCTTTACCGAAGATGTGAGATACTCAGTATGATAAAAGACATCTATGAAAAACACACAAATAACATTACATTCATTGATGAAAGATCAAAAAGTTTTCCTCTTACAATCAAAAACAAGGCAAGCATGCTTACTTTTATCACTGATATTCAACCTACTTTTGCCAGTGATATTCAACATTGTACTAGAAGTTCTAGCTAGAGCAATTAAATGAGAAAAAGAAAAGTAAAAGGCATTGAAGTTGTAAAGGAAGAAATAAAATTATTTCTATTCACAGATGACATGATCTATGTATAGACAATACCAAGGAACCCACACACACAAAAAAATAGGGCTAATAGAAAAACTCAGCAATGTTGTAGCATACAAGATCAACACATGAAAATTTGTTGTGTTTTTTTATGCTAATAAGCAATCTGAGAAGGAAATTAAGAAAACAATTCCATTTACAGTAGCACCCCAAAAAGTAAAATGCCTAGGAATAAATTTAACCAAAAGCATGAGACTTTTCATGAAAAACTATTAAAATTGCTGAAAGAAATTAAAGGAATGGAAATAAATGGAAAAGCATCCTGTGTTTATGGACTGGGAGACTTAATATTGTTAAGATGTTAGTCCTGTCTGCAGTAACCTACATATTCAACTGCAACTGTATCATTGGTCATTTTTCTTTTTTTGGAAAGAAACAGAAAAGCTGATTCTCAAATTCACATGGAACTGCAAAGTCCTCTGAATAGTCAAAACGATCTTTAAAAAGATAAACAACTTCTTGATCTCAAAATTTACTATAAAGCTGCAGTAATCAAAACAGTGTGGTACTGGCACAAGGATGAATATAGATCAGTGGAACAGAACTGAGAGTCCAGATATAAACCCATATATTTATGGACAATTGATTTTTGACAAAGGTGCCAAGATTTTTCAAAGGGGAAACAAATGGTACTAAGACAAGTGGGTATTTATATGCAAAAGAATGAAGTTGGACCGTTACCTCATACCATACACAAAAATTTACTCAAAATGGATCAAAGACCTAATTATAAGAGCTAAAACCATAAAACTCTTACGAGAAAATGTAAAGATAAGTCTTCATGACTTTGGCAATGAATTTGTAGATATGACACCAAAAATCTGATCAACTTAAAAAATTAGACTTTATCAAAATTAAAAACTTTTGTTTATCGTAGGACATTAACAAAATAGTGGAAAAAACCTGCAGAATAGGAGAAAATATTTGCCAAATATATTTCTGATAAAGGTAAGAAATATATAAAGAACTCTTACAACTCAACGACAAAGATAAACCACCAAATTTTAACATTTACAATGGACTTGAATAGACATTTCTCCAAAGATTAACTATTGGAACATTAGTTCTTTTTTTTTTTTTTTAAAGATTTTATTTATTTATTTGACAGAGAGAGATCACAAGTAGGCAGAGAGGCAGGCAGAGAGAGAGGAGGAAGCAGGCTCCCTGTGGAGCAGAGAGCCCGATGCGGGGCTCGATCCCAGGACCCTGAGATCATGACCTGAGCCGAAGGCAGCGGCTTAATCCACTGAGCCACCCAGGCGCCCCCATTTCTCCAAAGATTATATGCAAATGGCCAAGAAGTGCATGTAAGTATGCTCAACCTTATTAGTCATTAAGGAAATGTAAATCAAAGCTACAATGAAGTACCACTTCATACCTACTAAGATGGCTACAATTTTTAAAAAATGAATAATAACAAATTTCAGTGAGGATATAGAAAAATTACTTTTTTTGTTGTTTCAAGTATTTATTTAAATTTTAGTTAGTTAACACACATTGTGCTATTGGTTTCGGGAGTAGAATTTAGTGATCTATCACTTCCATACAACACCCAGTGCTCATCACAACAAATGCCCTCCTTAATACCCATCACTTGTTTAACCCATTGCCTTGCCCACCTCCCCTCCAGCAGCCGTCAGTTTGTTCTTTATATGTAAGAGTCTGTTGATGGTTGCCTTTCTCTCCCCCACCCCATGTTCATCTGTTTTGTTTCTTAAATTCCACACGTGAATGAAATCAAATGGTATTTCTCTGACTGACTTATTTTTCTTAGCAAAATATATTCTAGCTCCATCCACATCATTGCATCCACATTGTTTGCATCATTGCAAATGCAAAAAGATTTAATTTTTTGTGGCTGAGTAATATTCCTGTGTGTGTGTGTGTGTGTGTGTGTGTGTATTACATCTTCTTTATGCATTCATCAGTCAGTGGACATCTGGGCTCTTTCTATAATTTGGCTGTTGTTAATACTGCTCTAAACATCGGGGTGCATGTATCTCTTTGAATCAGTGTTTTTGTATCCTTTGGGTAAATACCTGGTAGTACAATTGCTGGATTATAGGTAGTTCTATTTTTAACTTTTTAGGAACCTCCATACTGTTTTCCAAAGTGGCTACACTGAAGATATGGAGAAATTGGAGACCTTATGCATTGTTGGTAGGAATGTAAAATGGTTCATCCAGTATAGGAAAACAATTTGGCAATTCCTAAAAAAGTCAAACATTGTATTACTGTAAAGATCATGCATTTCTGTTCTTAAGTAATACCCCCCAAATTGAAATAGTCACTCAAAGAAGTACATGTACACACTTGTTCACAACTGTACTATTTACAGTAGTCATATGGCAGAAACAGCCCTAATGTCTCTCGACAGATGAATGGATAACCAGTTTTGGAATGGAATATCATTCAGTCATAAGAAGGAATGAAATCTTGATACATGCTACAATATAGATAAATCTCCAAGACATGATGCTAAGTGCAAGAAGCCAGACAGAAAATGACAAATATTGTATGATTCCATTAATATGAAATATTTAGAATTTAGAAGTCCATAGAGGTAAAGTTCAGGTTAGTGATTGTCGGGGACAGGAGGAGTGAGGAAAAGGTTAAATGTTTCATGGATAATGGATTTTACTTATAAGGGATAGAAATGTTTGGAAACTAGATAGAGGTGAATAGTGTGAAGATACTAAATGATACTGACTTATTTTCTTTAGAATGGTTAATTTTATGTAATGGGAATTTCACTCCCAATAAATTACTTAAAATTTTATGACCAACCACCAGAATTTCTAGCAGTTCTGAGATGGGTACTGACTATGTCCATTTTGAAAAGATAGCCCAAGAGGTTCAGATCTGTACCAAGGGCTGTGAACTGTTGGCCTCCATGCCAGCAGTGTCCTGGGAACTCTCACAACCATTATTTCAGTATCCCATTCCTGTCCTTGTTTAACCTTCTCAGGACCTGACTCAGTGGGCCATATTCACTATGTGTATGTCAGTTTTCGTCCTTCAAAAAGCAAATGTCCAAATGGAATTAGACATGCAAAAGCTTCATTTTAGGTAACTAACTGAAAAGAATAAAGGAAGAAGAGAACAGAGTAAGTGGGAGGAGCTTCCAGGTTACCATGTAAGTCTGATACCTGCAAAAGGAGAGCAAGAAGGCAGTAGGATTGGGTAGGAAGAACTTCAGACTACACTGTAGTCTCCACCAGGTAGTGAAGGTCCCAGAACAAAGATTACCCATCAGAGGGATCTGCTTTGGGCTTTAATGACTCAACTTTTATACCTGAATCATCCTCTGTCATGGGCTGGGGAGAGCCCTGGGTTCGGTGCCCGGGCCAGTGTAGCCTCCAGGATAGATGCTGCTGTGGATTCAAAGGTATGGCAGCTGGAAGATATTCAGCAACCCCCCTTTTGCAGCAGGTTCTCCTGAAGGATGAGCTGAGTAGTACACCTCTTTGGTCATCACTGTGATACTGGACACGTCCCTTACTCTCTCTCAACCTCATTTGCAAAATAGCATTAATGTCATCTTCATCACCAGGTTTTAGGAGAACTCCATAAGTAGTATAAGTACCTAGAATCATAGCTGGAATGAATATATAAGTGGTTAACCATTATGCATAGGAGCAAACTTGGCTCAGAGAGAGAAAACTACCTGCCTGAGGGCCACATAGCTAGTAAGTAACAGATGTAAGATTAAAACCCAGCCCGACCTCACATCCTATATACATTCCATTCAAGCACATATTTATCTAAGATTTTATTCCTTATATCTGGAACTGGGTACTCTCTGTATTCTATAAAGCTGTCTGTGGAGAAATAACTGCCAGGCCTGGCATTGCACATATGTAGGTTTGACTTCACTTCCTCGTGTCTTACTGTCCATTGGAACATCACAGAGCAGTGCCAAGCATCTTCTCTTGTCATTAGATGCACGTTGGCATTTGGAGCTTTTGGAAGGCTAACAGTTCCAGCCCTTAAATAGTCATCACTGATACACACTATCTTAGGAGGAAAGAACATAAGATGTAAATTGGTTTCTTTTAAATCTTACCACGCCCATCACACAGCCCTACCATGTTGACCCTGCCACACTGGAACTGGCTCCCTTTCTCCATGTCATCCTCAGAGAGGCAGAGGGATCACAGCTGCTCCTCCTCTGAGGAGTCATGGAGGTAGCCAGCTGAGGGTGAGTCGAGCTCTGCTCATTTCCCCTGCAGCTATTACGTTGTTCAAAGTAAGTATTGGCGGGGCACCTGGGTGGCTCAGTCAGTTAAGCCTCTGCCTTCAGCTTGGGTCATGATTCCAGCATCCTGGGAGCAAGCCCGGCATCCAGCTCTCTGCTCAGCAGGGAGCCTCTTTCTCCCGCTCCCTCTGCCTGCTGCTCTGCCTGCTTGTGCTCTCTCTCTCTCTGCCAAATAAATAAATAAAATGCTAAAAAAGATAAGTATTGACAATCCTGATAGCCAGGAACAACCTGTGGTTTCTCTGCCCTTTGTCTTTACTTCGTGTGCTCTTCTGGGTGTTACTCAAGAACACATGGCAGCCCATCTGTCCCTCCCTGGAACTGACTATATCATGAAGTCATTTGTCAGATTCCACTGCTGAAGAGATGGCGCCAAACGGACTCCATTGGGCTTTCCCTGCACAGATTATTCCCTGACCATGAGAGAGAAATAGTTTTGGCTTCGTTATGCTCAGGAGATAAACACCGGGTGCCTGGTTAACCTTGTAACATAGTGCTAGTCCGGGGATTCAGTTTTGTAAACATTTTTTAAATTTTTATTTATTTATTTGAGAGAGAGAGAGTGGGGGTGTGGGGGTCAGAGGGATTGAGAGAGAGAGAGAGAGAGTGAGCCTTAAGCAGACGTGATGTTGAATGTGGAACCCTTCGTGGGGCTTGATTTCACGATCCTGAGATGAGCCAAAACCAAGTCAGAGGCTTAACTGATTGTGCCACCCAGGAAACCCAGTTTTGAAACATTTCTGATGCTGACCATGTCTAAGTGCTAGAAAGTTTGAGTTGAAAAAGATAGCCCCTGTCTTCAAAGAGGGAGGCATAGGAGCAGACAAATTCCAATCCCCTGTAATAAATGTGGTGGTAGAATGAAGTTAGAAACGTGGCAGAGCAACAGTGCGGCAGAGGGAGAATAATGATTTGTTGGGGGAGGCTTGTGATGGGGGTGCCTGAGTGGGTCAGAAAAGGCTGCCGGGAGGAGCTGCTGCCCAAAACGGACCTCAGGTGGCTGACCGAGGTGACATCACAGGCAAAAGGAAAGGCTTGTGCAAGAGTATGGTGTGTTTGAGGGGATTCAAAGTGGTATTGCTAGAGTGCTAAGCACAAGGCGGGGTGTAGTAAAAGAAGCAGCAGGAACCAGAGCAAGAACTGATGTGGTAGTTTACACTAACTGACTTAGACTTATTGGAGTCAGTGACAGGACACCAGTGAGTCTAGTATGTCGGGGAGATGTGTGGTCACATTAGAAAGAGCCTGTGCTTAGAGGGGAGGATGGGTGTGTGGGCAGAGACTGGAGGGTGGGAGACAGAATCGGTAGCTGGTACAGGAGTCCATGTGAGAAAAGATGAAGATCAGAATTAATGCCAGTGAGAGTGGCAGTGGGGAGAAGGGGCAAACATGAGTGAGTTTTTGAGTAAGAAATAATAACAGTAATGGCGATAGTAAGTTGTTGCTGTAGTAACATTTTTTGAGTCCTTGTATCTCCACTGGGCCCCATGACAGGTAAGGTCTCTTTATATATATATTTTTTAATATTTTATTTATTTGACAGAGAGAAATCACAACTAGGCAGAGAGGCAGGCAGAGAGAGAGGAGGAAGCAGGCTCCCCGCGGAGCAGAGAGCCCAATGTGGGGCTCGATCCCAGGACCCTGGATCATGAGCTGAGCCGAATGCAGAGGCTTTAACCCATTGAGCCACCCAGGCACCCCAAGGTCTCTTTATATTTACACTAATGCTATGAGCTATTCAAGGGCTACAAATTCTTACCCTGATTCTAAAATTTCTAAAGTGTCCCAAACAAAAATTTTTTCCAAACTCATTGGCAGTAAAACTTGGCTAGACTTTTGAACTCACTTGGAAAAGTCTGACATGAAATAGTAAGTGGTGACATATAGGTTTTACTTGTTATCTAGTATAGATGGCCTCATGTTCTGCCACAGGAATATAAATGTGTTTGATTACAGAGTGCTGCCCCAGACCCTTTTGGGGATGTTACCAAATATAGAGTTGATGATGTAATGCCCTCTGTGGGTGCTGCAAATTACACTTGATACCCACTTTATTACCTTTGTAAATTCCAAAGATTCCTGATTTCCATAACACATCTGACTCCAAGGATTTCAGATAAGGGATTGTGGACCAATAGTCACCACTTACAGTGTGGACATGGAGGCACAGAGAGGTGAAGTAACTTCAAAAGTACACAACTAGGTAATGACAGAGTTGGGATGGAGACCCAGCCTTTTTGGACTCCAGAGTCTGCACTCTGAACTCTGTTTCTATCTTCTTAGGTGGGCAGAAAGAAATCTTTTTTTTTTTTAATTTTTTATTTTTTTAAATTACTTTTCAGTGTACTAGAATTCATTGTTTATGCACCACACCCAGTGCTCCATGCAATACGTGCCCTCCACAATACCCACCACCAGGCTGGCCCAACTTCCCACCCCCCGCCCCTTCAAAACCCTCGGATTATTTTTCAGAGTCCACAGTCTCTCATGGTTCATCTTCCCCTCCAATTTCCCTCAACTCCCTTCTCCTCTCCATCTCCCCATGTCCTCTGTGATTTTTCTTATGCTCCACAAATAAGTGAAACCATATGATAATTGACTCTCTCTGCTTGACTTATTTCACTCAGCATAATCTCTTCCAGTCCCGTCCATGTTGCTACAAAAGTTGGGTATTCATCCTTTCTGATGGAGGCATAATACTCCATAGTGTATATGGACCTTCTTGGTTCCATTCGTCCGTGTGAAGGGCATCTTGGTTCTTTCCACGGTTTGGTGACCATGGCCATTGATGCTATGAACATTGGGGTACAGATGGCCCTTCTTTTCACTGCATCTGTATCTTTGGGGTAAATACCCAGCAGTGCAATTGCAGGGTCATAGGGAAGCTCTATTTTTAATTTCCTAAGGAATCTCCACACTGTTTTTCAAAGTGGCTGCACCAACTTGCATTCCCACCAACGGTGTAAGAGGGTTCCCCTTTCTCTACATCCTCTCCAACACACGTTGTTTCCTGTCTTGTTAATTTTGGCCATTCTAACTGGTGCAAGGTGGTATTTCAATGTGGTTTTGATTTGAATCTTCCTGATGGCTAGTGATGATGAACATTTTTTCATGTGTCTGATAGCCATTTGTATGTCTTCATTGGAGAAGTGTCTGTTTATGTCTTCTGCCCATTTTTTGACATGATTATCTGTTTTGTGTGTGTTGAGTTTGAGAAGTTCTTTAGAGATCCTGGATACCAGCCTTTTGTCTGTACTATCATTTGCAAATATCTTCTCCCATTCCGTGGGTTGCCTTTTTGTTTTGTTGACTGTTTCCTTTGCTGTGCAGAAGCTTTTGATCTTGATGAAGTCCCAAAAGTTCATTTTCGCTTTTGATCTTATAGAACATTTTATGGATGAGGCAACTGATGTGTTTCTTTTAAACTACCTTCTGTGAAGGGGGCCTGAGTGGTCCAGTCAGTTACCAGAAACGACTCTTGGTTTCAGCTCAGGTCATGATCTCAGGGTCCTGAGATCGAGCCCTTTGTTGGGCTCCCCACTCAGTGGGGAGTCTGCTTTGTCTCCCTGTCTCTGCCCTTCCCCCTGCTAGTACTTTCTCTTCCTCTAAAATGAATGGATAAATCTTTAAAAAAATGAAAAATAAGCTAGCTTCTGTGCATGATAATACCTTGCTTTCCAGGCATGGGAAGAGTGGAAGTGTTTCTTTACCAAAGCTACTCAAATTAAATCCTTTGGCCAGGGGAAAAAAAAAACAAAAAACCCTTAGGATGATGGAGGAAGTTTCTAGGGATAAAGGTTAGTTGTTAGTTTGGGAAGATTTCTCAGGTAAAGATAAAAGGTGCCTAAGGTTGTGGAGCTCCAGATGAAAGGTCTTGGGATAAGAGTCTGATCCTCACTTTTTAATGCACCAAATAAAATGATAGTACGCACATGTACACATGCATATACGTGCACACACTCACAGGATAAACACACCCAAATTGGAAGAACCCTGCCAAAATGTTAACAGTGGTAAACTTTGGGTGGCAAGATTATATTTGAGTTTGGTTTTGATTATTAAAGCTCTCCAGATTTTTCACAATTGTCACATTTTAGTTATATAATTAGAAAATATGCTTTTAATGTATTTTTGTTACAAATGATGTATATTGGGAGCAAGAAAGCAGGAAGTGCTTTGTAAATAAGTACTACTTTCAGTAACTACTTCATGTGTTCAATTGACAGATTACTTTCTTATCCCACTTGCTAATGGCCCATGAATATTGGAAAACTTAAAAGTAGAATTTTTATTAGCTACTTGTAATTATTTCATGTTTTCTAAGTGTTTTTCAATGTTTTAAAGCTATACTGGTCCATTTTATTGCAATAACAAATTTAAAAGGAATCAAAAGATTTCTAGGTTATAATGAATTGTTTGGTAAAAATAAAGCAATACTTGGAGTGCCTGGATGGCTCAGCTGGTTAAGCAGCTGACTCTTGGTTTCCACTCAGGTCATGATCTCAGGGGTCTTGAGATCTAGCCACAAGTCAGGCTCCGAGCTCAGCGGGGAGCTTAAAGTGCCTTTTCCTCTGTCTCTCTCCATTACCTGTGTATGTATGTGCACGTGCTCTCTCTCTCAAATAAATAAATCTTAAAAAACAATACTTAATGTAATGAACTTCTAATAACATTCAAGAACTTAGGCAGTGTTTTAAAGCTTACTAAAACCTAAATATTTATATTAGGTTATAATATAAATATTTAGGTTTTAGTAAGAGAGCAAAAGATTTCTTGTGTCAAATAAGATATTATTATGACACTTATACATGTTAAGAGTAAACAGTAATACACCTGTAAACCACAGGAGGCAATTTTTTTATTGAGCACCTGATTTGTGCCAAGATTATCAGGGAACTCTAATGAAGTGGCAGGCCTAATCTTGGATTTTAAAGTATGTATCTTCTAACCAGAAGTTTTAACCTTATTTAACCTTTCATCAAATCATCTTTATTGTATTTTCCATTAAGGGAACAGTAAATAGCATCAGATATACTGTATGATTTTTCCAAATATACCCCCTCTTTGGTTTTCTCATATGTAATTATAGCTATTTTATAGAGATATGACTAGTGGCATGCTGGTAAATATTTAACAAACAGTCTTCAAAAAAGGAGGAAGAAAAGGGGAAGAAGAGATCTGATTTGTGGTGTTTCCTAATTTCTGTGTTGTGAATATTCCCACTGTTGCTGATTTCAAGCTACTGTGGTATCATCAAAGTATCATTATACAGTATTTCCTCCCTTACTACATATGTAGTAGATGTAAATAACCTTAAGAGTATACATAATAATAAAATATAGAAATATATAAAAAATTGGGAAGGAATGAGTTTTGACTATTACCTTTGTTGTAAATATAATTTAAAGTTGATACAATTTAATTTTTAATGATGGCTGTGTTTAACAACCAGCTTGCAAAACTCCTGAAAATTTAACAGTTGGCTCTTGGAGCCAGTGCAAGCCAGCTCGAGCATATCACTCACTCACTAGGTGTTAGGAAGCTTAAAAGGAAATCATTAATTTTAAAACTGCCTAATTGTGCCATGAAACATCTTAGGTCCTCCATAAATCTTAATTTTCCCCTCTTACTTTATGTTTTATTAAGCCCCATCCTCCTCTTTGGAGACTCTGACAACATCTCTAGTTTTAATACCATTTTTAAAGACAAATTAGATTGATGCATTATTCAGAATATTTAGGAAAATTTAGCACAATTCACTTTCAGTCCTCTGAGAGGTTAGATAGGAGGGAGAAAGGCATTGACGTCCTTACATCTCCCTGTAAACGTTTGTTCCTATTCACAAAACCTGCGTGTCTGGAATTCGCTGCCCCCTGTTCCCTGGATCAATAGTTACTCGTTTTCCTTTATCCCAGAACCAATCAAAAAGAGTGATCTTATTGAGAATTAAACCTGTGGCTTTATTCAGCTTTGAATGAGAGTTCTGGGAGATGTTTCCCTCCATATGTTGGAAAAATATGCTCTTCATTAATTTTAATGTCATTTTTTATTTTATTTATCTTTAACCATAAACCACATGATTAGAAGTCTGTGTGTATTAGAGCCTATATATTTTTCTTTATATATAGGTTATGCTTTTCAAAATATAATAGATAAAACATGCTCAATATAAGAAAACATGAATACTGAAAATATAAAGATGAAAAAATTACTCACAATTCTGCAACTCAGAGCCATTGTTATTTCTTAGTGAATTTCTTATTTTTTCCTGTTTGTGTGAATTATCTAATTGGGATCATACTACATATGAAACTTAGTATTCAGCATGGATCCTAAGCGCCATGATGAATCTAGAATATTCACACATTATGGATGAGCATTGTTGGAAACAAAGTTTCATCAAGAGCATAAACTTACCTGTTTTCCTTTCCTCTGCAAACTATCATAATGCCTTAATTTCATGATTGAGTTATAAGGAATTAAACTTTCTATTTCCAAACAATGTTATTACTTATATAAAGCTTCAGGGATGAGGTTTGAACATATACATACAAGTGTACACACACACACACACACACACAAGTTTTGCACACAGGCAAATATGGGTACAAACTCCACCTATATTATTGCCTGGCTGTGTAACTTTGGGCAAGTTACTTCGACTCTTTGTGGCCTCAAGTTTCATCACATGTATAATGAGAATGGTGTTAATACCTGCCTGGAAGGGCTGTTAACCAGATTAGATGATGATAGAATGCATGTAAATTCACCCTTACAAATATATATATTATAAATTTATATGGATAGTATGTATATATAAATAAATACATATAAGCTCATCCTTTATTGGGTGAATATTATATATTATTATGTATTGGATATAAAGTATTTAGGGTATGATTAAGTGCTCTATGAAAGATTGCTACTGGAAGAGATTATGCTGAGTGAAATAAGTCAAGCAGAGAGAGTCAAGTATCATATGGTTTCACTTATTTGTGGAGCATAACAAAGAACATGGAGGACATGGGGAGATGGAGAGGAGAAGGGAGTTGTGGGAAATTGGAAGGGGAGATGAACCATGAGAGACTATGGACTCTGAAAAACAACCTGAGGGTTTTGAAGGGGCAGGGGCGGGGGTGGGAGGTTGGGGAACCAGGTGGAGGGTAATAGAGAGGGCATGTATTGCATGGAGCACTGGGTGTGGTGCAAAAACAATGAATACTGTTACGCTGAAAATAAATAAATTTTAAAAAAAATTGCTGCTGTTACTTTCATTACTGACTGGCCCAGTCCTGCCAGCATGAAACCAGGATAAGAATGAGACACTTTATTGGATATGTGGTTTGCAAATATTTTCTCCCATTCCATATGTTGCTTTTTCACTTTGTTGATGTTTTCCTTACTTTGATGTAGTCCCACTTTTTAATTTTTTTTTCATTTTTTGCCTCTGCTATTAATGTCATTTCCAAAAGAATCATTGCTAAGACCAGTATTAAGGAGCTTACCCTACATGTTTTCTAGAAGTGTATGGTTTTAGGTCTTAGGTTCAAGTGTTTAATCCATATTGAGTTGACTTTTGTGTATGGTATAAGGTAATCATCCAATTTTACTCTTTTACATGTGAATGTCCAGTTCTCTTCATTTATTGAAGAGACTATCCTTTCCTAATTGTGTATTCTTGGCACCTTAGTTGAAAATTAATCAACCCTTTATTCATGGGTTTATATATGGCCTCTTTATTCCATTCCATTGGTTTGTGTGTCTATCTTTAGGCCAATACCATACTTTTTGATTACAGTAGTTTTGTTATATCATTTGAAAGCAGGAAGGATGATGCTTCTAGTTTTGCTCTTCTTTCTCAAGATTGATTTGGTTATTTGCAGTCTTTTCTGGTACCACACTAATTTTAGTAATTTTTTTTCCCATTTTTGTGAAAAATGTCATTAGAATTTTTATATGGCTCTCATTGGATCTGTTGAGTACATTGAGTAGTATGAGCATTTTCACAAAATTATTTTTTCCATCCCATGAACACTGAATACTTTTCCTTTTATTTGTGTCTTCAGTTTCTTTCATCAGTGTCTTACAGTTTTCAGTATACAGGATTTTCACTTTCTTGGTTAAATTTTTTCCCAGGTATTTTCTTTTTTGATGCTATTGTAGATGGTTTTCTTAATTTCTTTTTTGACAGCTCATTCTTAGTATATAGAAACAACTGATTTTGTGTATTGATTTTATATCATGCAACTTTACTGAATTTATTAGTTCTAAAATTTTTTTGCTAGAGTCTTTAGGATTTTCTGTATATAAGAGTATGTCACCTGCAAACAAAAATAATTTTACATGTTCCTGTCTGATTTTTTAATTTTTATTTTTCCTTTTTGACTAATTGCTCTGGCTAGGCATTCCAGTACTATCTGGAAGAGAGGTGGTGAGAGTGGGCATCCCTGTCTTGTTTCTCTGATCTTAGAGGAAAAGCTTTCAGCTTTTAATTGTTTATAATGCTAACTGTGGGTTTCTCATACACAGCCTATATTATGTTGAAGTTCATCCCTTCTACATCAAAGGTGTTGAGAATTTTTATCATGAAGGGATGTTTACTTTTGTCAAGTGCTCTTTCTGCATCTATTGACATGATCATTTGATTTCTGTCCTTAATTTTGTTAATGTAGTATGTCACATTTTTTGATTTGTAGATGCCAAACCATCCTTGCATCCCAGGAATAAATCTTACTTGATCATGGTGTATGACCCTTTTAATGCATTGTTTATCACAGTTTGTGGATATTTTGTTGAGGATTTTTACATCAATATTTATCAGGGATATTAGCCTGTGATTTTTTTTTTTCTTGTAGTGTTCTTGTCTGATTTTGGTGTTAGTGTAATGCTGTCCTTATAAAATGAATTTGGAAGTGCTTCCTCTTTAGTTTTTTGGGAGAGTTGGGGAAGAGTTTGTTTTTAAGTCTTCCTTAAATGTTTGGTAAAATTTAACAGTGAAGATTTTCTATTTTCTATTTTTCTATTTTCTTTTTTTCCAGGATTCAGTCTTGATAAGTTATAGGTTTCCAGGAATTTACGCATTTCTTCTAGGTTATCTAATTTGTTGGCTTATAATTGTAATAGTTTCTTATGATCCTTTGTATGTCTGTGTTATCAGTTATAATGTCTTCTCTTTCATTTCTGGAGTCTTCTCTCACTTGATTCATTTTCACTGTGTTCTTTACTTCCTTCTTCTTAGTAACTTTAGGCTTGTTTAGTTTTCCCCTCCTCAGTGTAGGCATTCATCACTGTAAACTTCTGTCTTAGAACTGCTTTTGTTGCATCCCATAAGTTTTGGTATATTTTGTTTCCATTTTCATTGTCTGAAGATTTTATTTGATTTCCCTTTTGGTTTCTCTTTTTGATCCATTACTTGTTCAGGATCATGTTGCTTAATTTCCACATGTTTGTGAATTTTCAAGTTTTCCTCTTGTAGTTGATTTCTAGTTTCATACCGCTGTGATAAAAAAAAAAATGCTTAATATTATTTCAATCTTCTTACTTTTGTTAAAGCTTGCCTTGTGACCTAACATATGATCTATCCTTGAGACTGTTTCAATGCATAAGAATATATTTTTCTGCTGATGGATGGAATGTTCTATAAATGTCTGTTAAATCCATCTGGTCTAGCATGTAGTTTTAAGTCCATTTTTTAAATCAGTTTTCTGTCTGGATGATTTATCCATTGTGAAAGTAGGATATTGAAGTCCACCACTATTATAGTGTTGCTATCTTTCTGTCTTCAGATCTGCTAATATTAGCTTTATATATTTAATTGCTCTGGTATTGGATGTGTACATATGTAGAATTATTAAATCCTCTTAGTGAATTGACCCCTTTGTCATATACTGACCTTCTTTGTCTCTTATTACAGTTTTTGGCTTAAAATCTACTTTGTCTAATAGAAGTATAGCTGCCCCAACTTTCTCTTGGTTTCTACTCATATTGGAATATGTTTTTCCATCCCTTTACTTATAGACTACATGTGTTGTTAAAGCTGAAGCAAGTCACTTGTAGGCAGCATATGGGGTTTGTTTTTTGTTTTGTTTTTTGTTTGTTTGCTTGTTTTTTAATCCATTCAACCATTCTGTGTCTTTTGATTGGGCAATTTAGTCCACTTACATTTTAAGTAAGTAATTATTGATAGGTATGGATCTACTCTTGCCATTTTGTTGATTGTTTTCTGTTTTGTAGTTCCTTTTTTTTTCTCCCTTTGATGATTGATGATTTTCTATGTTGGTATGATTTGATTTCTTTCTTTTTTATATTTTATCTACTATAGGTTTCTGTTTTTAGTCACCTTGAAGCTTACAGAAGCTTACAGTCTATTATAAGCTGATGACAACTTAACTTCAAATACATACAAGAGCTCTACATTTTTACAATCCCTCCCTTTTATGTTTTTGATATTGGAGTTTATATCTTTTTCTATTCTGTAGCCACTGACAAATTATTATAGTTGTAATTATTTTTTAATACTTTTGTCTTTTAACCTTAATACTAGTTATAAGTGATTTACCCACCACCGTTGCCATATTAGAGTATTATGAAATAAACTATACATTTACCTTTACTAGTGAGTTTTATACTTTCATGTATTTTCCTGTTACTAGTTAGTGTCCTTTCATTTCAGCTTTAAGAACTCCCTTCAGGTTTCTTCTAAGGCTGGTGAACTACTGGTGAACTTCCTCAGCTTTTGTCTTGGAAACTTTTTAACTCTCTTTCAATTCTGAAAGAAAGTTTTTCTGAGTAGTGTATTCTAGGTTGATAGTTTTGTTGTGTTTTTTTCCTTCCAGCACTTTGACCATATCATCCCACTCCTTTTTGTCTTGTAAGATTTCTGCTGAAAAATCTCCCAGTTGTATTATAAGGGCTCCCTTATACATAACAAGTTGTTTTTCTCTTACTGCTTTTAAGACTCTTTGTCTTTAACTTTTGATAACCTGATTATGATACGTCTCGGTGTAGTCTTTTTGGATTCCATTTTATTTGGTATTATTTTCTTTACACTTTTTGGATATATATGTCTTTCTAGGTTAAGGAAGTTTTCAGCCATTATTTATTTGAATAAACCTTCTGCCCCTTTCTGTCTCTCATCTCCTTCTGGGAAAAGAATATAATGCATATATTTATATACTCTTCCCTTTGATGATGTCCCATAAGTCCATAAAGTATCTTCATTATTTTTCTTTCCCTTTCTGCCCCTCTGATTGGATGATTTCTACTGCTCTGTCTTTGAGTTCACTGATTCTTTCTTCTCCTGGATCATGTCTGATGTTGAATCCTCCTGTATTGAATTTTCAGTTCAGTTATTGTACTCTTCAGCATTATGATTTCTGTTTGATACTTTTAAATATTTTTTCTCCGTTTGCTGAAATTTTCACCTTTGTTCGTCTGCTGCTCTCCTGAACTTGGTGAGACTCTTTGTGACTTTATTTTGAACTTTTTATTGAATAAATCCCTTACCTCCATTTCATTAATGTTGATTTTTGGATATTTATCTTCTTTTATTTGGAACTTATTCCCTTGTTTCTTCATTTTCTTTGACTCTCTGAGTTGGTTTCTATTCATTAGATAAAACAGCCATCTCTCACAATCTTGACAAAGTGGCCTCTATAGGACATGAACCAAATCAATCAGCCCAGCCTGAGCTCCTGGCTGCCTTACAAACCTTTATAATGGTCTAAGTTGCTGTGTTTGTCTTAGTGGTTCCCAGTAGATGATGGTGTGCCAAGACGATCAGTGTCACAGAGGTATGGGGAATGATCATATGCCTGTTCAGGTTCTGAGAAGACTGCTACTTGCCTGACCCTTCAGCTTTGTGGTACACACTAATTGGAAGCCTGACCTTAAGATGGCAGCTGGGGAAGCCAAGATCTTAGATATGCTTGTTAGAATGGCCATTATCAAAAAACAAGAAATAACAAGTGTTGGTAGGGGTGTGAAAAGGGGAACCTTCGTGTACTGTTGGTGGGAATGTAAATTGGTACAGCCACTATGGAAACAGCATGGATGTTCCTCAAAAAATTAAAAATAAAACTGCCATATCATCCAGCAATTATACTTCTGGGTATTTATCCAAAGAAAATAAAAACACTAACTTGAAAAGATATATGCAACCCTTGTTCGTTGAAACATTATGTATAATAGCTGAGATATGGAAATAATATTGTGTCCATTGATAAATAAAGAAATTGCAATATATACATGCAATAGAATTTTATTGAGCCATACAAAAAAATGAAGTCTTATTGTTTGCAACAAAATGGGTGGACCTCAAGGGCATTATGCTAAGGGAGATAAGTCAGAGAAAATTGAACAGTGTGTGATATCTCTTATATATGTAATCTAAAAATAAATAAAAATCAAGCTCATAGTATACAGTTTGGTGGTTGCTAGAGGCAGGGGAGTGGGGGATGGGAGAAATGGATGAACTATTTTTTTTTTTTTAGTTTAAATAAATTGAATTTTAAAAAACAAAAATAAAATGTGATAATTTGGAATCTATCTCTATATTGACTATTTTTATATAAATTTCCTGGTGCATATAGTATCCATTCAATAAATATATTCAAAGCTTTTATTACAGGTAAATTTTCTTGATTATAATTTAATTAGTTGTTCCAACCTGTTTTGTTGTATAGTTTTTGTTTAGTTTTTGTTTTGGGGAACTCTGATAATTCATAGGTTGGACCTTTGCTTTTCTCATATTTTTCTTTTTGTTTTTTAAGAGAGAGTATGCAAGTGAGTGGGGGTAGAGGGAGAGGCAGAAGGAGAGGGAGAAAGAGAATCCCCAGTGGGCTCCAGGTCCAGTATGGAGTCTGATGATACAGGGCTTAATCTCAGGACTCTGAGATCATGACCTGAGCCAAAATAAAGGGTCGTATGCTTAAGTGACTGAGGCACCCAGGTCCCTGCTTTTCTCATATGTTTCATTATCTAATCCCTAATCATTTATGTGCCTGTTTTTGGTTTATTGTTTTCTTACTCCTAGTCTACATGTCCCTTATTGTACTATCTTTGATGTTTACTCTTCTAATATTATTTGAAGTTTCATGTTTTTATCTGATTTTTTTTCTTTTCATTTGTTTCCTAGGTTCTGCTAATTCATTTCTTCTTCTGTTATTTTTCTCTTTTCTGAGTTCTTATATTACTGTTCTATTGTGTTCCTTAATAGATGGAATTGTTTCATTAAATTTTAAAAATTTGTGGTAAAATTTTTTTATCACAGTTTTCATGTGTGCATGAAATTTTCTAATATCTGGTTTTTGTCTACATGTAAGTTTTTTCCTCCTCTTTTGCACATTTTTCTTATATTTTCTTTGTATCATGTCTTTGCCAATTTACTTTTTATTGCTCTTGAGTGAGCAAGTTGAATTTCCCTCAAATAGAGACTAGGGTCTAATAGTAGTAGTAAGTTTCTCTCTGAGTTGGTAAGGGTCTAGGATAAACTTAAAAGCATCTTAGCCCAAAGAGTCTCTTCTTGTTTTGCTGCTACACAGATGAGATTCACCCTACTGTTTCTTGTGTAATCCGCTCTCATCTTCTCTGCACCAGACTTAGTATAGCAGGGCTTCTGCTACCAGTCATGCTTACCCAACCCATGCCTATCATGGCAAAACAGAGATACACTTTTTGGACTGCAGGTAAAACCCTTACCTTTAAATGAGTGTTATTGATCCTTTCTGGAATCTGTCAGTGTTGAGTTCTCTTATCTGTTTATTCATATATTCCCCTCCAAGGCAGCTTCTGCTTATGCTCAGATGCTTTTGGCAGCCCTTTTATGTGTTTTGAGGCTCTGTGGATTAAATCTGTTTCTTGTTCTCACTAAAAATGGCATTTGAAAGTTTTCTTTATATTCTCTTTATTACTTGTATATGATTTTTACTTGGAAAAGAGTAAAAGTTCTGACTTATGCAGCCCTTATCATATCAGAAGTTCTGAATGCAATTTGTGCAAAAACAAAAGAACTGCACACACATAGAAAACAAAAACAAAATAAAACAAATCAAAACAAAATAGGAGGCTCACATTCATGGACTGATCACTCACTGTCCCAGCCTTAAAATTACTCCTGAGTTTTCTTAATGCATAAAGGGAAATTCATAGTCCTCCATTGATCCATGCATATTCCTCACAAACCTCAAAAACTGTTTCCTCCCTCCAAAAACTCATTCCAGTTGGTGTTTCCGGGAATTCTCCAAACGATGCACTTCTCTAAATCTTTTTACTTCCATTGAAACATTTCATCCTTCATTTTACCTAAGTTGATATTTGGTTGAACCCCTAAGCTGCCACTTTCCCTGTAGCCTTCTCAAGCAGAGTATATTTTTCAAAGCCACACTATCAAGCCATGCTGTCTTCTTTCCTTAATCCTGGTCATACTTTTCAACCATTGGAGACCTGGCTCAGTCTTCTTCAGCTCCATAACTTCTGCTATTGTCCAAGAAAACTTGACATCCTTCAACTTCCTTGCACTACTCTCCATCATTGCAACTGAACTCAGCCCAACTGCACCAACCATATGCTCACATCCAAAGAGCTATCTGGTGGCCTCTGGGAAAAATTGTACATTGAGGAGGGATGGTATTAATGTCAGTTCATGAGAATCCACCCTGATCTGGGTCCTTAACATTGCCAAAATATCTTACTTATATTAACTTACTGACCTTTTTCTTCATCACTAAACTTATTTCATATCTCCTTCATTCTCCTAAAATCTCTAAATTTCTTCCTCCCCAGACATTGTTAAATGATGTTCTTTCTATTCACAGAGGACATAGAAGCCATCAAGCGAGAACTTTCCTTCTTCCTACCATCAGGTCCACAGACTACCTGCATTTCCTTCCTTTCTGCTCAAGGGAAAAAGCATCCCTCTTCTAATCAGCAGCCAGTGCTTCTGCAGATTCTCCAGGCATCAACCCTTCTTTAACCTTTGTTCCCTAACTGGGTTTTCCTTAGCAGCCTGCATCCATGACATTGGTGTACTTTATCTTTAAAATACTTTCCCTTGGGCGCCTGGGTGGCTCAGTGGTTTGGGCCTCTGCCTTCAGCTCAGGTCATGATCTCAGGGTCCTCGGGCTCTCTGCTTGGTGGGGAGCCTGCTTCCCACTCTCCCCCTGCCCCCCCACCTGCTTCTCTGCCTACTTGTGATCTTTGTCTGTCAAGTAAATAAATAAAACCTTTAAAAAAAATACTTTCCCTTAATATTATATCTCTCCATGACGTTTTACAACAGACTTCCCAAAATACCTTGGTATACATCCTGCTTCTTCCTTTTCCTTACTTCCCATCCACTTTTTGATTTATCCCAATCTAGATTTGCAGCTGTTACTCTGCCTAAATGGATCTTGTTAAAGTCAACAATGGTTTTCCTAAATCTAAATGGCCACTTTTAGTCCTTATCTTCAGTGGCTTCACAGAAGCATTTAACCTAATTTATCACTGGGTATTAAGGAGTGTACTTCTTGTGATGAGCACTAGGTGATGTATGGAATTATTGAATCACCATATTGTACACCTGAAACTAATGTAATACTGTATGTTAACTAACTGGAATTAAAATAAAAGCTTAAAAAACCAAAAAAATTTATAAATAAATAAAGATGTTGCCTCAATAAGAAAAAAACAACATAGTTCTATCAAAACATAACTCTTGATTTCCATCTCTGGTTTCCATATTTCTTCCTTTCCCAGTGTCTCCCTTTTCAGAAAATAATGTGTACCTCCAAATATGTTGTTGGTCATACCATGAATATAGGCAGGTGTCTTTTCATCGTCTTCTTAATCTTCTATTCATATATTCCAGTTTGCCTAGGACATGTCAGTTTTTCTCCCAAGATAATTCTAAAACCTGCCCATCCTCCCCTCCTCTGCCACTGCTTCAGGTCAAGCTTCTGGCATTTTCTGACTTCACAGCTGTAATGATCATCTAGCTGTTCCCCTTACTTCCACTTTTGCTCTTCCCCAATCCATTCTTCACACTGCTTCAGAGTGATCCTTTATGAAATTACATAGGTCATGTCACTTATGACTACATTTCAAATTCCAAATCTTCACTGTGGTCTATAAGGTGTATTCTGACCCTTGATTGCCTCTCAGTGTCATTTTCCTCCTGTTTTCAGTGCCTCAGTCACATTGAATAACTTCAGATACAAAGCTTGGAGGTTTTGAATATACTGGACTGTTCCATTATCAACTCTTTCCTTAGCTGATTCTTACTCATCCATACCACTTTTGCAAAGGAACTATCACACCCATGGGTATGATATGCAACTTTGAGGTAATTAGGGACAGAGTTTACTCTCTGACCCTGCAACTCTGACTCCCTGACTCTTTTTCCTTTGCAAAAAAGTGCTGTTGGTCAAGATAAGTTGACTCTTCTACAGGAGGCAACTTCAGTTCCTCCCTGATGTTTAAATTTCTCCTTTACTGAAATGATTTTCATTTCCTTTCCTGAGACAGTTTTCCACTACTCATATGCTGAGGATTTTGTTCAGTGATGTGTGGGTTTCAGGAGCATATCGCAAAAGATCCTATCAGTCTGTTTGGTAGAGCAAGTTTCATTGGCTGTACTTTCTGCCATAACTGAAACTGCTGTGAAATTTATGAGGAATGAGTAAGTGTAAGTTGCCTTTACGAAAATATCAGGTAGTGATATTTCCTGTATGAAGTATTGGCTTATGCGTTGATTGGAAATATTTCTAATCAACACCCTTAGTTTCCTGTGTGTGAGCTCATTCTTTCTCACCTCGCATCTGTTCATCTGCCTTACCTCACCTCGTGAGAAAGGCAGAGGCACAAGAGAGGAAGCAGGAAGTTTGAAAACCTGTTTCTGAAAATTTTATGATTATAGGAGACAGGTTTGAAACTAAGTTCTTTGATAACTAAAGGAAAGAGGTGAACTGAAGGGTGGCAGCTCTGTTCCTTAAGTTCTGATAAGTCAGGACCAAAAGAGATCTACATATAATGGGTAACTTTTAATTTAGTCTGTCTCAATGGAAAGCAATAAAGGAGTTAATATTCGTTGAGTACTTATTACCTGCCAGGCATTGAACTGTGTTCAATAGGGCTGCAATATTACTTGATACTAGGGGCCCCATTCACATTGCACTCTGAAAGTTGTGTGATGAGATATCCTCAGGTCTATTATCACAATTACTACAGCTGCCTGGTAAGTAATCACATCAATAAATAAATCCTTTGGCTTCTATTTTTTTTTTTTTAAAGGGATTCCCAGCAGGAGATCAGAAGAAAGAATGAGACCAGGGTATGCGTACCTTGGTTCCTTCCCACAAGGTCTCTCTGGACTGGCTGTGTCCCATATTTGAGTGTGCATTTGTTTCCTGTAGAGATCCTGGCTAATACAGGCTAGATTTCAAGATAAGTCTAACTAGAAAGTTAAGGTCCTTTCCAATGACTCTTGTTAACACCCATTGAAAAGTACCAATACTTTGACATGACTATCTATTAAGAGTCACTTGCAAGAACATCCAAGGTGGTACAAAATCTCCATAGCATGTTTACAATAGCACTTATAGCCAAAAGAACCTGCCCTGCACGAACATCTTATTGCTGGTACTCAAGTGATTGTTGATTAAGAGACAATAGAATAGTACTTCCTATGAAAAAAGTCTTTTTGTTCCCAGGAGCTTGTCAGGCAGCCAATGCCATTAATACAGATTCATTCAGTAGCACTAAGGTTTAATATCTCTAGAAGTTCAGTTTAAGATTAAAACAAACAAAAAAAAATCCTATCAGTAGTACACATTTTTGACAGGCTGGCTAATTATTTTAAGAACTTTCCAACAGGATACCTAGGCAGAAGAGAATGGGACACAAAAAGGGTCAGTTTTGATAAAGGGGGGAGAATGGGTAGAACAGCATTTGGAGCTTTGCCAAGTTGGCAGGTGTGTATGGGTGGTTTTTTACTGTGAGGAAATTCTGGGAGGCTAAGGCACTACATAACAGGAGATGTGAGGACACCAAGAAGCGATAGAAATGAGACATGGGACGAGGCTAAAATACCTACCTACCTTACAGGTTTTTCTCTTGCAGGTCTTGGATGATGTCATTGTAGATCTCTGGCAAAGCATCTTTCTGACTTAGAGTTTAGTCCTTCCACCTCATCATAAAGAGTCACTCTGATTTCCTATTTATTTTCCGCCTGAAGAGAAATTCAAAACAGATTATCATGAGTCCACAAACCGGAGGGGATTTCCAGAAAGAGATCATAGGAACGGGAGATTGGCAAGCTTTTGGAGGAGGCACACCCATTCTTTAGTTGTTTACCCCTAAATTCGGCCCAGGGTTGTGGTAGGAGCTACCAAGAAACTACTCGAGGTTTTGTAAGACCCTATCTTCCACAGCCTTGGTTTCAATAGGAATGCCTTAGATGGAATAGAAGGAGAGAGGTGTTGTGCAGTGGAGTGGAAAGGGCCATGAAAGGAAGGCCAATGGTTAGGAACGAGCTCTGATATCAGACTCTGATACTTAGTAATCAAGTGACTTTGGCTAAATTGCATTACCTGATTGAGCTTCATTTGCTTCATCTATAATTAAAATGATGATGATGGCGGTGATGACACGTTCCTCAAGGGGTGCTGCGCGAGTTAAATTAATTCACGTCAAGTCCGGCCACACACTAAGGACTCACTCTTTGTTAGTCTTCATGGTCATTGTTGCTGGTATGCAGAAAGAGAAAGGAGCATTGTTTTTTTCTCTATTCATTTATGTATTCTTTTTTTTTTTTCAGCGTAATAGTGTTCATTGTTTTTGCACCACACCCAGTGCTCCATGCAGTACGTGCCCTCCCTATTGCCCACCACCTGTTCCCCAACCTCCCCCCCACCCCCGCCCCTTCAAAACCCTCTGGTTGTTTTTCAGAGTCCATAGTCTCTCATGGTTCATCTCCCCTTCCAGTTTCCCTCAACTCCCTTCTCCTCTCCATCTCCCCATGTCCTCCGTGTTCTTTGTTATGCTCCACAAATAAGTGAAACCCTATGATACTTGACTCTCTCTGCTTGACTTATTTCACTCAGTATAATCTCTTCCAGTCCCGTCCATGTTGCTACAAAAGTTGGGTATTCGTCCTTTCTGATGGAGGCATAATACTCCATTGTGTATATGGACCACATCTTCCTTATCCATTCGTCCGTTGAAGGGCATCTTGGTTCTTTCCACAGTTTGGCGACCGTAGCCATTGCTGCAATAAACATTGGGGTACAGATGGCCCTTCTTTTCACTACATCTGTATCTTTAGGGTAAATACCCAGCAGTGCAATTGCAGGGTCATAGGGAAGCTCTATTCTTAATTTCTTGAGGAATCTCCACACTGTTCTCCAAAGTGGCTGCACCAACTTGTGTTCCCACCAACAGTGTAAGAGGGTTCCCCTTTTGCCACATCCTCTCCAACACACGTTGTTTCCTGTCTTGTTAATTTTGGCCATTCTAACTGGTGTCAGGTGGTATCTCAATGTGGTTTTAATTTGAATCTCCCTGATGGCTAGTGATAATGAACATTTTCTCATGTGTCTGATAGCCATTTGTATGTAAGAAGGAGCATTATTAACAGTTGGTGAGAGGTTACCAGAAAAACCTTACCCACTCAAATTTCGCTGGAACTGATCCAGATTGTGTAACTCAGAAGCGTATTTTTGGGTCCCCTTTGTCATTCATTCACCCATGCAACAAGTGTGTATATATATATATATATATATATATATTAAAGATTTTATTTATTTATTTGACAGAGATCACAAGTAGGCAGAGAGGTAGGCAAAGAGAGAGAGAGAGAGAGAGGAGGAAGCAGGTTCCCCGCTGAGCAGGGAGTCTGTTGTGAGGCTCGATCAGGACCCTGAGATCATGACCTGAGCCGAAGGTTGAGGCTTTAACCCACTGAGCCACCCAGGTGCCCTGCAACAAGTATATTTTGAGTATCTACAACATGCAAACTGCTGAAAGAGGTGTTGGATCTTTGATAGAGCACAGTCATAGTCTCTGGCTGAGTTTACCTGAGAGTGGAGGAGACAGGTTGGCGAACAAATAGTTACAGTACAAGAGGGCATGTGCTATATCAAGGACAGAGACAACATGTTCATTGTCTATGGAGAAGGAAGAGAGGAGAGGGGAGATGGGAAATTTAAGTTGGTTTGGAATTCTATCAGTGTTGGCTTCCTGCGGGTGATGACCAATGATCAGGCATTGAACAACAGACTCAAGATCAGTTACGTTACCGATGGAGGTCGGTGCTCTAAGACCTCATGAGGTCAGAGACTTTCTCTCTTTTACTTAATTCTCAGTCAACACCTGTGGACTGACCCAACGATGATGTAAAGGAACACAGAGATCTAGATGGTATGAAAAGTCCTTCAGATCTTAGTCTGTACTAGGATTGCTGTCCCTGGTGTTTGTACTAAGGGGATATCTATGTTTCTTATCAGGCACAAATGAATGAAGAGTGAGTAAATGCAACCATCAACTCATTGGTATCTTCCAGAACACAGAAAATCTTTTTATAGTGTGTGAGGACACGTTGGGTTTTGGTGATTGGTAAAGAAATGAGAGGGTGGTAAGATGTATGACATATAAGTCTGGCTGAACTTAAAAATCTTAACCATCCCGGAGGCAAGGGGAGTCTTCTCTCTCCTCAAGGCTTGTTTAATGGACACTAGAAATCAGAATGACTTTCTTTGCAGCCATCACTTGGAAGGCTCTCTAGCTCTGCTTTCCCTCAGCTAATGTTAGGATTGGCTTTCTCCACTGGACTGCAGCCAGAGCCTCATTACTCACTGTCCATACCCGAAGCCAGGCTTCGATGCTGGAGCAGCCAGCTGCTGCTCATTCTCTTCATTTTCCACATCCTGACATGGATGTCAGGGAAACAAAAGCTTCTCAAATGACAGCTTCCTCTGGCTCTTCCATCTGTTTCAGTCTGGCCTGGAGTGAGTGTGGACAGCCAAGTAATCACTCCAGGATGTTTGCCTTAACAAGCATGGCCAAATGCAGGCACGGACAGGACACAGCTTTTGGGTCCTCATGGTGATCACGCCTCAGGCACACCTGCTCCGACACAGCTTCAGGTCTTGAGGTGGGCTTTGGAATGCTTGCTGTGGATAATCACAGCTAAGATGCCGTTGCCCTTTAAGACCCTGTCTGTAACAGATGGGCAACTCGGATTGTTGAATGGCAAAGGAAACAGGGCTGTGGAGGTCACTGGCTTGAAAGGCTTGTTCCTTTGAATAGGTTTGGACTGCTTTCATGATGAAATGCCCTTAGGTTTCATATTTAAAGCATGAATCACTGAACTTTTGTGTTAAGTACAATCCATATTTTATCTGCAAGCAATTTTTTTTTTACAAAAACAGACTAGGTTTTAAATTATCTATATTTTAATTCATTCATATGGTATGTATAATTAATACATGCTTATTGTAGACTTTTGAACATCAGTATTATACTATGGGAACTCATGTCTACAGAGTTTGCTTAATGCTTTGAAACATAAACCTTATTGTGCTTTTGTTACAAAAGTAATATGTGCATATGTTATTATATACAATTTAGAAAATTCCAAAATGCACAACACCGAAGATTAAAATTACCTGTAATTCCATGACTCTGAAAGAAATTAATATTAACATAGTGGCGTATTTTCTTCCAGGCTTTTATCCTATGCATATGTCTAATACGTGTTTGAGTGGTTGTTACATATTTTTACATAAAGCTAAATGGTGTCAAGAATGCAAATAGAAAAGAAAAGGAAATTACTTTTCCTGCCTGTTTGCAAGGTTGTTCTTGAATGAGGGCTCTCTCAAATATAACCTACATACCTCCCTCTACCTCCTGCTACAAAGACAAAGTCAGGAAAACATGTTGGGGGGTAGGGAGTGAGTGCAGGTGGAAAAAAATGAAACTCTGGTTAATGTCCAGATCAGAGGGTCTGTCCTGCTGAATGTTTTTGGAGGATTGCTTTGCATAGAGGAACACAAAGATGATTTGATTGATTGATTCATTCATTCATTCATCCATTCAACAAACATTGATTGAGCCCTCATTTTGAATTAGGCATTATACTTGACAATGGGATAAAAATACAAATACGACACACCCCTGACCTCAGAGTGCACCCAGTCTGGGGTGGGAATGAGATGAATAATTCACAATGACAATGAGCTGTCTTGAGTTCTGATTGAGCCCCATGAATGCATGGTAAATAACAAGTCATTTGCTGTGGTTGGAGAGAAAGGCATTTGTGGTGATATGGTGTGGAGCTTACTCTTAATCCTGAAAGTGATGGAGTCCACTGAAGGATTATAGAAAGGGAAGTTAAATGATCACTTTTGTATTTTGTATTCCAACACAATTGGAAGCAAAACAAATAAAACAACTAAAAACAAACAAGCAAATAAGCAAGATGCTCTGAGCTTTGGTTTCCCCATCTCTAAAATAATAATAATAACTGCCTGTAAAGTTGTTGGGAGGTTTAAATGAGAAAAAAAAAAAGATTTAAATGAGGCAGAAAGTAAATTGCAAGGCAAAAATCGCTGAAACCTAGTAAAAGTTCAGAAATAACCCTATCTCTTGTTAGTTGCAAGGCTCGCCCTGTCCTACAGTTCAGCCTCCTCTCGATGCTGTGCTCTCCTTTCCGCCACATCTAATCACATGGATCACTCAGTGCTGTACCCTTGCTCCCCACCACCTCAACCTCAGACCTCCCCTCCTTTGCCCAACCTGCTCCGTTTTCCTGGTGTGCTTTTCCTCTTTCTCATGTGATTTCAGACTCAGCCTTCAAGTCCTGACTTAAGTAATGATCCTTCTCTAGAGTAGTAAAGGAATTTTAGACAACAGGAAAGAAATGGACAATTTCTCATTCAAAATCGGGAGGCTGAGTTTAAAGTAATGGGATTAACAGTCTCTGGTATTTTGTCTAGTGATATGTATAGATACAAACTTTAAAATAGGTTATTCTTGCTTAAAATAGCTACACCTACAGTCAGAGTGTGCTTCTCCAAGGGAAGGTCCCTGGGACAGGTTCCTTCTCTGGTTTCTCCTCTTCAGACCCTTCCTCAAAAACCCTCTCCTGTTTTACTCATGGTTTTGTTTTCTATTATCTTCCAACAAACCACACTTGTTTCTTCTCATTATAATTCTTTTTTTAAATGATTTTTCATATCTTTTAAAATATGTTTGTTATAAGTATCATTATTACTCATTTAAAATCTTGGTACACCTATTCTAGTAGTTCTGCTTCAAATCAACAAATGTTTATTAGCCAATTTTCTTTGCAGTGCTTGTCACATGCTAACTTGTGGGAGAGGCAGACAAAACACAGTAGTTTTTCTCCATCCTGCCCTTTCTCTTGGACTTTCTCGCAATTTTTAAAATTAATGGCTCTAATCCATACCTGCCTCTTATTTCTATAGATTCTCCATGGCTGATTCTAGATTCTAGTGGAGACAACCTACAGTTCAGGCTAGTTAACCATCTTCTTATCTACCTTTTAAAAAATTGCATGTAAAAAAAATGAATTTAAATACAGTAAGTTATAAATGTGTGTGTGTGTGTGTATTTTTAAAAATCCAATTAGATAGATCATAGAATTTTTTCTACTAATCATTAACTGCTATGATATCTAATTATTTTCTCTCTTTCATTAAGTAGCTTACTTGCTGTTGAAACTCATCAGAACTGAGCAAATCTCCTTAGCACTGGGATGCCACTTAGAGATAAAATTTCCCACAATCTGAAGACTATTACTTCTACTAGTCCCGTCTTTATTCCATCTGCAGATATAAAAGGATCAATCCTATTTCTGACTTCCTTACTTTCCTGAGCAGGCAGATAGAAAACATGTCAAAAGTCCCTAGATTCCCTGAAATTATGAATAAAATGCAGGATAACATGGTGATTAATCACCCAAAGTCAGATTGCCTAAGCTTGTCTTTTCGCTCAAGTGCTCATTAGTTGTATGACCCTGGGGAAATTGCCCAACTAGTTCAACACTTTACATTCTGTACATTAAGAATGTCTTGGTACATCTTTCGGATGATTGATATAAAAGCCCCACTTACATATATATGTACTTTAGAATAGCATTGGGCACATTACAAGAATTTCTTTTCTTTCTCTTCCCATTTTTTTTCTCCCCCATCTTCAATTCCTAAAGATGTATTTTCCCATTCAAGTAGAAGGGTAAAGAAATCTTTTTTTTTTTTTAATTATTCTCAGGCAGAACCTTCTTTGTGTACAATGGTAAATTATTTTTTATGTCATGTGCCAATTGATGGGGATTTACAGATGGAAAGATGGGAGGTCTGTGTCCTCATGGAGTTTATAGTTTTGTGCAGAAAGCAGGCAAATTAATCACTGACTTTGATCAAATGAGCTAATTGCTGGTGCAGTGATGAACCCAAGGTATTATGGGAGTGGTGAGGAGGGACAACCAACTTAGCCTAGTGCTCTCTCTGGTTGATTTCCTGGAGTTGGTGATTTTTCAGCTGAAATTGTGATGTGTGTGTTGGGAGAGTGGGGGGACATTCCAAGTAAAAGGAATTTGCCAAGTTACGAGGGGGAGGATTAGAAGTTGGGGTGGAGGGTGGAGATGAGTCGCTATTCAAGAGGGAGTACAAATGAGGATTTAACAGATGAAAGGGAAATAGGACATGTCATGTGGCTATTTTTATTAATTGTGCTCTGATGAAATGGGTTCAGGACCTTTGTTTTTTCAGTGTCCTTGGCCAGTCCCCAGGGAACATGTAATATGTGGAGGACATTGCAAATCAATCCTATTACCAGGTGGACCATTGACCCAAATCCCTGTCTAGTCTCCTACTCTGTTGAATTGAGCTGGATCATGTGAGAGTCAGAGGGTCCCTTTGGTTATTATTTAGCTTGAGAGAAGAATAGAAGCAGCTATCTGGCCCCTTGGTGCTTTTGTCTTCTGCCTCTGGGTCTTACTCTTGGTGTACAGAATCAGAAAGAAAATCTTGGAGAAAAATGAGAGTCATTTTCCTTAGCGCCTGAGGCTTAGCTGGCACAAGCCACTTATCTACTTAAGACATCTTTTTAGTAGACCCCTCTCTGGTCTTATTGGGCTATCCGCATTTCCCTCAGTTTCTCACAAGCCAGATGACCCCGATTTCACTTTGGTGATCAAAAGACAAAAGTATCAGATTGCTTTAAGGAATGGTACTGTATAATTTTATGAAGCTAATGTCTGGAGTACACCTGGGCTTTTGGGACACACACACACACACACACACACACACACATATATATATATATATATATATGTCTATTAGAGTATCTTTAAAGAATGACACTTTGGGAGCAAAATCCCACATGTCCAATGAATCAGTCTAAATTATAATTGAACCTATTTGTTCTGAAGTTTTTAAATAAATTTAAGATGTCAATATAATGGAATATTAGTTATTAAAACTGAAGTTTATAAAAACTTATGACAGTGGGATATACTCTTTAATATATCTTTAGGTTAAAAATCAGTATAAAAAATTACCAGAGGGAAGGGCATGGCGGGGATAGGCTAATAGTTGATGGGGATTAAGGAGGACACTTCTTGTGATGAGCACAGGGTGGTATATGGAATTACTGAATCACTATATTTAAAAAAAAGCAGTACAAAAAACTAGTACAGATTCTAATTCTGTTTAAAATTTATAAACATAGGGGCACCTGGGTGGCTCCGTGGGTTAAAGCCTCTGCCTTCGGCTCAGGTCATGATCTCAGGGTCCTGGGATTGAGCCCCGCATCAGGCTCTCTGCTCAGTGGGGAGCCTCCTTCCTCCTCCCTCTTTCTCTGCCTACTTGTGATCTCTGTCTGTCAAATAAATAAATAAAATCTTTAAAAAAAATTTTATAAACATAAAAAGGTGGTAGTAAAATATGCCAAAATAATAGTAGTTTTTAAAGTCTGGGTGGTGAAATTATAAATGTTTTTTGTTTCCTTAATAATTCCCATTTGTAAACCATGAAAATGCATTTCGTTAATTTCTGAAAAATGTTTTATAAAAGAAAACTGTAAATTGTATTTTAAGAAATGTTTGACAATTTATGTAAGGCACACGAGATAAAACCCATGGACAAAAAATTAATTCTTCCTGGAGAAGTCATAAATAAGGGACAGTGTCCCTGAAATGCTAGAATGGCAGGTACTTAGTGGCTAGTTATAAAGAAAACCATGAGTGATCAAAGAGGAATTTGAGGGATGGATTAATGAAAAGTAAAAATTGAATTTCAAGAGACTCTTCTACCTCAAAGTCGTTCTAGGAATAGCCACTGGTAGAATGTTCAGTTGTCAATATAGATTGTCATTATAGATGACTTACTCCAGAAGACCCTTAACTGAATTTAGGAGATGGGTTTGGCAATCAGAGTCAGTAAATCATGTCTGCATTCTTAACAGAGTGATGCTTTTCTCTGATAGTGCACACATTCTCATATACTTTTTCCTTCAGTCTCTTTTATTTCTACCCCACTCTACACGTACATTTTGTTTGAGTCAAGAAAAGAAATCGATATGGATATTTCATTGATCAGAATAGATTAGGTTTATGTTACAGTAAGAAGCCCAAATTTCAATGCCTAACACACCAAAGGTTTATTTTTCACTTATATAAAGTCCTTTTTAGGTCCAGGTATTTCTCTATGGCTACGGTCTTACAGTGTTGACTCAGTAACTCCAGATGTTTTGATATTGTCATACTAGTATCTCACTAAAAGGCTTTGTGATCAATATGGCAGGGAGAAGGACAGCTAAAGGACATGGACTGACTCTTGTATACTTCTTCCTAAAGCACAGTACTACTCAAAACTAGTCACGTGGCTCTGCCTAATGGCCAGAGTTCTAAAGGAACACATGGAATGTTGGATGAGAAGATTTTTATACCACCCCCCCAACACACACACACACACACACACACACACACACACACCCTTTTTACCTTTGTTTTTTTTTTTTAGTCCTACTCTTAGCATGAAAGAGGGCTATGAAATAGCAAATAGCAAGGTTACTTCTGCAAGCTTTTAATTAAACTAAACTTAGACTTTCAAATAAGAATGAAGTTAGCTAATTTTAACCCTCCCCCAAAGCTAATTATTTTACAGAACATGCCAAGAAATTTCACATGTCTGATGAACAGTGTAAATTACAATTGAACTGGTTTGTTCCAAGTTTTTGACCCACACTAAAATGTATGAATGACTTAACATGAAGCTTTTAGTTTAGAGTCTTGATTTATAATAATGATTGGTTTTCAAATCATTGCTCTCTCCAAAGATCTGACGCTGAGTATGGAGAGCATTTGGGTATTTGCTATATTCTGAACCATAGGACAAGAGAAATGGAACTGGAAACAACACTTTTTGGAGTTTACTGTGTTGGCTATTATGTTTAGTTCTTTTATGTCTATGATCTGCTCTAATCTTCGTGATAGCCCTGGGAGGTAGCTATATTTATCTCCTTTCTTAGAACAAGAATGCTAGGGTCAGAAAAGTTTTGTCACAACTAGGAAATATCAGAGCCAAGACACAGATTCAAGTCCTTGGGTTCCTAACACTCCCCCTTCTGTCATGCACCACACAGGTGATATTCTGATCCATCTGAGCACCTCGTGACCTCCAGACACAGCATGCTACTTTTGTGTTTTTGCCATTTTTTGATGACTGGACTTATAAATTGGCATTTCCCTTCTTCTTTTCTAAGCCTCTCTGAATTCAGACCAGGCTTTAGGTTTAGCTTTAGACTTGTCTCTTCCATTTTATAGGTGAGGTATTGATGGTTCAGTGCCCCTTGGCATAAAGAAAGCTATTTGATAAATAGTGCTTTTCATCTTTCTTTGGTGCACTTTGGGGAAAAAAGTCTCTATCTTTTCTGGGTTTTATCATCACTCCTCTTTGTCCTTGCTAATTACTTTAGCAATTCATCATATGGTACTTGCAGAAATATTTTTCACATTAACATTTGTACCATAACAATCATTAAGCACTAATCAATGCTCTATATCTACATTGTTACTCCCTGAATCCTCATGACAATGCTAAGGTAGATTCTCCTATTAATTCCATTTTGCAGATGAGGAAACCAAAATACATCTTGTCTACAGTTACAGAGTTAGTAAATTATAGATCCAGGATTCAAGCCAGGCTGTCTGACTAAAAAGTGTACATATTTAAATATGCTGTAGTGCCTTCCATGAAAAAATATTTCATCTAATTAGTCACACTGACAGTTCTTCAAAGGCAGTGACCACATCTTAGGAATTCAGCGCCCCTCATAGAATGTAATAGAGTCTTAAACACAGTAATTATTTGTCAGATTGAATTTTAGGGATCTTAGGGGTGAGAGGAGAGTATCTCTGATTATGAGCATCTCTTCCCAGTGGTCTAAGATCAGAAGAATTTGCCTTGCATGCTTCCTAGGCTTTTTGCCGCAGTGAAATAGACAGACACAAAGACTAGAGCCTGAGGGATCGGGAGGTTAAGGAATGTGTTCAATTGTTCTAGTCCAGTTGGTGGTGGAAGTAGAAATGAATTGGGTAGGAATAAATTGAATTCTACCCAGAAGTAACATAATTTCTTCTTAGAGAATTGGATTTCTGAGACGCAGAGCAAAAGTGCCAGTATTGAAATTATTGCCCTTTGGGGCTGCCCCATGAGTGTCAGCTGGGTGGGCACAGTGATGTCACTACCCCAGGCATGAGCAAGAAACCTTTGCTGTGACTGTTGGGTTACTCACAGCTATCCAATCTGACTGAACTTAAGCATTTCAGACCCTCCATGCTCTTCTTTTGTTTTAGTCCTGTACTGTGTAAATTTGTGTTTCAGGCAGTGTTAGTGGGAAGCTTAATGCAGGGAGAAAGAGAGAAGGAGAATGGAAGTGAAAGGATGCTTTGGAGTCTCACATTGATGTAATATTTGGTTCTAAGCTGACAGAGTAGATCATACTTGTTACACTTCTAAGACACCTGGCGTTTTAGGGTCTAACTGGCTACCGCAATCTCTATTTCTGATTCTAGTGATCTCTTTATCAGCTGGTAGAGCCACACATTTTAAGTACCCAGGAGCATCAGCCTGTCTTCATCCAGGGTCGGAGGCTTCACTCCCAGTTGATTCTGCTTTCAACTTTTGTTGGACAGTCCTTGGTCCCTACCCACCACAACCACAACAGCTTAGAGTTGTAAGGTGTGTGTGATAATTGATGTGAGGGGACCATGGGAACACAAATTAAGGAGTGACTAATGGGTGTGGTGGTAGTCATGAAAACTTTATCAGGGGATTAAAATGGGGCCAAGAAGGAGGCCTAAGTGAGGGGGACTTTTTGGTGTGATAAAAATGATATAATTCCATGGGCATTTCAGTAGGGTGACAAAAAGACTTGAATGAGTGATAAAGAATAGTGAGACTAGAGTAGTTTAAAGTGACTGTAGAAACCTCCGTACTGTTTCCCACAGTGGCTGTACTAGCGTGCATTCCCATCAACAGTGTAAGATGGTTCCTCTTTCTCCACATCCTTGCCAACATTTATTGTTCCCTGTCTTGTTAATTTTAGCCTTACTAACTGGTGTGACGTGATATCTCATTGTGGTTTTGATTTGTATTTCCCCGATGCCAAGTGACATGGAACATTTTTTCATGTGTCTGTTAGCCATTTGTATGTCTTCTTTGGAGAAGTGTCTGGAATATAAGGAATACTGCAAGGACAATAGGGGAAGGGAGGGAAAACTGAATGGGAAGAAATCAGAGAGGGAAATAAACCATGACAGATTCTTGATTCCTGGAAACAAACTGAGGGTTGTGGAAAGGGAGGTGGGTGGGGGAATGGGGGTAACTGGGTGATGGGCATTAAGGAGGGCATGTGATGTGATGAACAGTGGGTGTTATATGCAATTAATGAATCACTGAACATTACATCGAAAACTAATGATGCATTATATATTGTCTAATTGAATTTAAATTTAAAAAAAAATAAAGTGCCTGGAGAGTAAATAATATGCCTGATTGGCAAAGGTAGGAAAAGTCAGTTAGTTATTCTAAGATGAGAAATGTGGACTTTGGCCTGCAGAATTTATGTACCACAGAAGGATGTTGGGGGCGCCTGGGTGGCTCAGTGGGTTAAAGTCTCTGCCTTCGGCTCAGGTCATGATCCCAGGGTCCTGGGATCGAGCCCCGCATCGGGTCTCTGATCAGCAGGGAGCCTGCTTCCTCCTCTCTCTCTCTCTCTCTGCCTGCCTCTCTGCCTACTTGAAATCTCTGTCTGTCAAATAAATAAATAAAATCTTTAAAAACAAAAAAAAAAAAAAAAAGAAGAAGGATGTTGGGCAGGGGAGTGACCAAATTTGGGCTGAACAATTTGGCAAACAGCCCTGAAAACCTAGTAGTTGCTGATTGCAATGAGGAATAAATTATAATGAATCTAGATTAGGGGAGAGGAGAGAAATGATTCTTTTTGTCTCACTTAAGGTTTGTTTCCTTAGATTCTATTTTATTTCATAATACTCATGAGATTCTATTTTGTTTCATGTTATATCCCCACTTTTTAAAAATTGGAGTTTATCTATTTTTCTTTATTATCTATACATTCACTCATTCCCTTATTTATCTATACATTTACTTGGTATAGTTTGCTTTATAAGTACCACCTAGTTAGATTTTAGAGATAATCTAAGACTCTCAGTCCTTTAGTAAGGGACATTTAACTTCTTTATGACTACTAATATATTAAATATGTTAATCTTATGTATACCATCTATTATCTTTTAAGTAAAATTTTATCCAAGTGCAATAAGCATAAAGAGAGTTCACATCATCAATATACAGCTCCATGAATTTCTACAAAGCATACTCCCAAATCAAGATATAGAATATTTCTGCACCCTAGAAGCTTCTTTTGTATCCCTCTCATCATTGACTCCCACAAAAGGTAACCATTGTTCTGATTTCAATCATTACAATGAATTTGGGCCTGTTTTTGAACTTGATATAATTGGGACCAGACAGCATGTACTCTTTTGTATCTGGCACATTTTTTTTTCAACATTGTTTCTAGGAGATTCATCCATGCTGGTATGTATCAAAAGAGGTCCTTTATTTTTGTTACTATGTGGTGTTGGGGAGCAAGAATTTCCTGTCCCCTTCAAGGGTCCTTCTGGCTGGATTGAGAATCAAATTGACATGAGACAGATTAACAGGAGAAAGTCCAGTTTAACTTTGTACATAGAGGGAATCCGTACAGACAGGGAAATTCCAAAGACAGGCAAATGAGGTATATATATGTCATCCTGAACTAAGGAGGGAAGGGTTAGGGGTGTGGGACTTCAGAGGGATAGACAGCAATTCTCAGGGTACTAAGAGGAGCACATGTTTGCCTTGCCATACAGATGGGTCATTCAGATTAAAGTTGTCTCTGCGAACAAACTTTGTTCTGGAAGAGACCCCTAATTTAGATTCTTCCATATGGTTAAGGAGCAAAAGTTTCTCTTGCATCTGCAGAGTGTCAGTTGCCTTCAACTCAGAACAGGACAGCCTCTTTTGCCCTTTTGGGGCATTCTGCCCTTGGCCTCTACAGTGACATTCTGTCATGTGTTTGGTTAGTTATTCCCACCCTTTTCTTAGGTTACATTTTATTTGCTATTTACTTATTCAGGGTTGGTTGGGGAAAAAAAAATCTTCCCATCCTGGCATTTACTAGTAGGCAGGCTAAGTGGAGTGTTGTTAGTCCTCCTTACTATCCACTCAGTGCCAACTTCTACCTGTCATTTGAAGGTCACCTGGATATCTAGTACTGGCCTAAGTCGGTGAACTCAGTTGGTATTTATCTGGAATAGCTTGACCAGACTGTGGCCATTCTCCTGCGTAGTGTGGTACATGAAAGACAGTGCCTCCCACACTGCACTGATTCCTTTCTTTTCTCAGCCCCCAATTATAGTACTTTCTATAGGAAACAAAATATCACTAAATGCAATATGCCTCTATTTATTGCCCTTTAACCTCATTTTTCCAAAGTTTGTTTTTGTTTTTCTTTTTTGCTAATCATTTATCTTTGAATGTATTTCGTGAAAAATTTTCTGTGACTAAATAAGTTTAGAATATTATACACCATACCTATATCCCTTTTGGAGATTCACAGGGCACATTCACATACTAATGACTGAAACTTCCTGCTGTAATGAAACTTGCTTTATGTTATAAAATCTTCCATTTGCTTCTTTTGTGAATATTTTTTTTCTTTTTACTACCTCATAAAGTTAGAACAATAGTTCCATAACATAGTGCTCTGTAGAAAAGAGCCAGAGGAAATTTCACCTGGATGTTTTTTCCTTTCTAGTACTATTGTGTTCTTCTGAGTTTCCCCATGGCTATTTTAATGGAAATGTGGCAGGAGGCATAACAGGCAAAATAATCCATTATAAATCTCTGCTTATCTATTTCCCCATTTACCTGTGAGATTCTTGAATGTAGTGAGCCCGTCTTTTCATCTTTGTATCTCCCAGTACCCAGCACAGTTTCTAGCACATACTTGAAGTGTTCAATAAATATTTTATGAATGAATGAATGAGATATAACACTCTGGGATTGCCAGCATTGAGGGACAGAAATAGAACTAGAATCTAAACCAAGATCTTAAGGTGTACAGGGGGCAGAACAACAATTACAGAAGAAAAATGCTGAACTTTGGAGCTGGGATTTGAAAAACCTGATTGAATCCTCCTTCCATTTTTTGGTAATGTGATCTAGCAATTTACTTAGATTTTCTGAATCTCAGTTTTTTCAACTGTAAAAATAATATCAAGTTCCCTTTTATAACCATTGAAACCATAATTGAATACCCTGAAATGTGATAGTGTAACTAGAAGCATTGAGCACAGTGCTGGACACATAAGTATTCAAGAGCAATTGCTATAACTGGTATCACTGTGGCTGTTATTATTTTATGTGTGGCACTTGTTTCTCTGCTCTGTCTCTGCCCACACTGGAGCCTGCAGATTTTCCTGTGCTAAATTCTTCTCACATTTGGTGAGAATTGGAAATCCACAGAACTCTCAGCTGCCACACACATGGCATCTGTCAAGTTTCTTCCTCATCTAATAATGTCTCCCCAAAAGCCTTGCCCAGGTACATAGACTTGATCAATTTGACTGTCCCCTCCTGCTGCCAGAGGTCCCCTAAAATTTCTCTGCTTGCAGGGAGATTTTTCTCCTTCTCAAATAATTCCAATGAATATACATTTTTCACATTGTTATACAAAAGCTATCCCACCTTGACATCTGGTCCTCTGGAAGTTTGAGAAATAGAGAGAAAGAGAGAATATGTGCGTGTGTTTCCATGTGTGAATGTTGACATGCAGATACCACTCCTTCCATATTTCTGTGGTTTTCCTCTTCCCCTAGGTAACACCCATGTGTCCTTGAGGGCTGGTCATATGACCTATCTCTGAGACAGATATGATACTATTTTTCAAAATGTCCTCCCTTTCAAGCAGTTCTTCTCCACTCCCAAAAGACATAACCAGTTCACATGCTACTTCTATCTGAATTCTAGTCTCTCCTTTTTTATCCATAGCTACTCTAGCAAGGTCATTTGCCACAAAGCTTATGTTCTGCCATTTTGAAATGTTTACTAGAAACATTATTACACATCAGACTTAAAGGTAATGCCACATTAGAAAGAATTTCTTTTTTATTATTATTATTATGCTCAGTTAACACGATTAATGATGGTTAGCCATCATTGGTTTCTGATATAGTGTTCAGTGATTCATTAGTTGCATATAACACTCATTAGTGCTCATCACAACATGTGCCCTCCTTAGTACCTATCACCCAGCTACCCTATCCCCCCCCCCCCCCCCCGCTCCCCTTTGAAACCCTCAGTTTGTTTCTTGGAGTCCATAGTCTCTTGTGGTTCATCTCCCTCTCTGATTTCTCCCCCTTCAGTTTTCCCTCCCTTCCCATATGGTTCTCTGTGCTATTCCCTATGTTCCACCTATGAATGAAACCATATGATAATTATTTTTCTCTACTTGACTTATTTCACTTAGCATAATCCCCTCCAGTTCTATCCATGTCATTGCAAATGGTAGGTATTCATCCTTTCTGATGGCTGAGTAATATTCCATTTCATATATGTACTACATCTTCTTTATCCGTTTGTCTGTTAAAGAGCATCTCAGCTCCTTCCACAGCTTGGCTATTATGGACATTGCTGCTATGAACCTTGGGGTGTATGTTCCCCTTCTTTTCATTACATCTGTATCATGGGGGAAATACTTAGTAGGGCAGTTGCTGGGTTGTCAGGTAGCCCTATTTTTAACATCTTGAGGAAACTCCATGCTGTATTCCAGAGTGGCTGTACTAGCTTGCATTCCCACCAACAGTGTAAGAGGGTTCCCCTTTTTCCACATCCTAGCCAACATTTGTTGTTTCCTGTTCTGTTAATTTTTGCCATTTTCAGTGGTATAAGTTGGTATCTCATTATGGTTTTTATTTATATTCCCCTGATGGCTAGTGATGTTGAGCATTTTTTCATGTGTCTGTTAGACATTTGTATTTCTTTTTTGGAGAAGTGTCTGTTCATGCCTTCTGCCCACTTTTTGACTGGATTATTTGTTTTTTTGAGTGTTGAGTTTGATAAGTTCTTCATAGATCTTGGGTACCAGCCCTTTATCTGTAATGTTATTTGCAAATATCTTCTCCCATTCTGTGGGTTATCTCTTAGTTTTGTTGACTATTTCCTTTGCTGTGCAGAAGCTTTTTATCTTGATGATGTCCCAAAAGTTCCTTTTTGCTTTTGTTTCCTTGCCTTTGGAGATATATCTTGAAAGAAGTTGTTGTGGCTGATATCGAACAGGTTACTGCCTATGTTCTTCTCAAGGATTTTGATGGATTCCTGTCTCACATTGAGGTCTGTCATCCATTTTGAGTTTATCTTTGTGTATGGTATAAGAAAATGGTCCAGTTTTATTCTTCTGTATGTAGCTGTCTAGTTTTCCCAGCACCACTTATTGAAAAGACTTTTTTTTCCATTGGATATTTTTTACCGATTTGTCAAAGAGTAGTTGGCCATAAAATTGAGAGTCCATTTCTGGAGTCTCTATTCTGTTTCATTGATCTATGTGTCTCTTTTTGTGCCAGTACCATGCTGTCCTGGTAATCACAGCTTTGTAGTATAGCTTGAAGTCAGACAACATGATGCCCCCAGCTTTGTTTTTCTTTTTCAACATTCCCTTGGTGATTCGGGGTCTTTACTGGTTCCATACAAATTTTAGGATTGTTTCTTCCAACTCCTTAAAAAATGCCAATGGTATTTTAATAAGGATGGCATGGAAAATGTAGATTGCTCTGAGCAGTGTAGACATTTTAACAATGTTTATTCTTCTAATTTATGAGCATGAGATGTTTTTCCGTCTTTTTGTGTCTTCCTCAATTTCTTTCATAAGTGACCATCTGTGAAAAGCCCACAGTGAATATCATTATCAATGGGGAAAAGCTGAGAGCTTTTCTATTAAAGTGAGAAACACGACAGGGATGCCCACTCTCACCACTATTGTTCAAAATAGGACTAGAAGTCCTACCATCAGCAGTCAGACGACAAAAAGAAATAAAATGCATTCAAATCGGCAAAGAAGTCAAACTCTCCCTCTTTGCAGATGACATGATACTTTATGTGGAAAAGCCGAAAGACTCTACTCCAAATTACCAGAACTCATACAGCAATTCAGCAATGTGGCAGGATACAAAAGCAATGCACAGGAATCAGTTGCTTTTCTATACACTAACAATGTAACTGTGGAAAGAGAAATTAAGGAATTGATTCCATTTACAATAGTAGCAAAAACCCTAAGATACCTAGGGATAAATTTAACCAAAGAGGTAAAGGATCTATACTCTAGAAACTACAGAACTCTCATGAAAGAAATTGACGAAGACACAAAAAGATAGGAAAAAGTTCTAAAGAGATTCTCACCCCCAGTATTTTCCTTAAGGTCTGTCCTAGTACCAGCAGAAGAGCCACCAGGCTGCCACTTTCCCCTGCCATGCATGTGGGCAGCAGCCATCGTTAATCGTGCACTCTTTCCATGCAGTACCACAGGCAGTCCCTGCCAGTCAGCTGGGCTGGCACAGTGGAGAAAGCCTCTGAGCTAAGCTGGACCTGTTAAGTCCTCTCAACACTTCTGCATCCAGTCTCCACCAAATAGTGGGCAGCTAGATTGCTCTTGTAAGAGTCCTGATTTAATGAATCACTTTGAGGTGAGGTCCCAGACACTGCATTTATACTGGGAAGTGTTTTTGAGTAGCCCCATTTAGTTTTAGTCTTTAGGAGAAACAAACAAAAAGAAAAGAAAGGAAAGCTACTAACCGTAATCTAATATCATGTGTCTAGTTCATGTCAGTTATGACAACCACTAGCCACAGGAGGCTTTTAAAATTTAAATTAAGATGAAATAAAATTAAAAACTCACTTCCTGAGTTGCACTAACCACAGTTGAAGTACTCAGTAGTTATGTCATAATGGACAGCATAGATATACAACATTTCTATAATCACATATATTTCTGCTGAGCAGGGCTGAACTACAGGTTGTATTCTGTATCCTAACAGGTATTTCTTATTACACTTGGTCATCTACTCAACCCCTTCTTCTTTCCCAAAACACATCATGCCGTCCTTTACCAATGAAGCAAAAACAGGTAAATGCTAGGATATCATTGAAAGCAGAAGCAGGTCTTAAATGAGAAGGTGTAGGAGCAGATAAGGGATCATAAGTGACCAGTTATCATGCTTTCTCTAGGAAAATTGGCTTCTGGCTTCATACGCTGTCTTAGTTTTTCCTGTTGAATATAAAAATGATCTTGCCTCTTCTTCCTTTTAAATTTAGCTCCGTGTATGAAACCAGAAGCCCAAAATCCATTTTGTGAGTCCCCAACTTCCTGTTAACATAACATTAATGGAAGACTCCAACCTATGATTATATTAAAAAATGAAAATAACCAAACAAAATAAGACTGGGATTTGATGTTTCTACTGGGTAAATTTAGTTGCCTGAGAAGCAGGAGGAAATTATTTCAGTGCCAAAATATAAAGAACATCACTGAATTTGTTCTTTCTCCTTTAGGGGCTAGAGTTGGTACGATAGGAAAAGGAGGACTGTAACATGGAAGAGAGATAGTCATTCATACGATTTCTTGTGATATTTTGTTCAAGTTTTATGTTTAAAAATTTCTATCAGCCTTTATAATTATACAGGTAAATTTTATACATCCAGTTCTTCTCCTAAAAGTGGGTGACATTTGAGTGCTATAAAATTAATATGAATGTGATGCAATGGACATAATTGCTTTCTAGAAAAATCTCATCTTTATGACTCACTGTTAGAGACAAAAATGTGAGCCTGTAAGTTCCTAGAGCATCAATATATCTGATTCCTTATGCACATTTTCCCAGGAAAGCTGTTTTTCAGGAAATAGCATCTCTGCTGATTTTTTCTTTTAGTCCCTCTGTTATCTCAAATTAGAAAGCTCAGGAAATGACTGAAGTAATAATTTACTGCACTTTAGTGATTTGGCATAGTATATTCTAGAAAAACATTTATGTGTACATACTATCAATTTTGAATCTTATTCATTAGAACCATGTCCCTTTGTGGTTCTCATGATTTTAGTTCTGGGTTTGCTGGGTACATCTGTAACCCAGCAAATGCTCCGTGTTTGAAAACGTCAGAGAACAGACACTGGGTTCCCAGACACAGTTCCTCAGCTTGTAGGATTAGGCTACTGTCACAGAATTGCAAAAATGACTTGGACCTTCTGAGAGTAAGGGAAAGAGGAAAAGTGATTTTCTTTAAAGACTGCTAAAGTGCCAGCTCATTAATGCACGGGCTGCACCTTAGAGATTTGTTAAGATTGGAACAGGGTTGAAGTTTGCCTTTGCATCATCTAGAAGAAAGTAATTGTTAAACAAATTAAGAATGTAAATCATTTTATAAGAAATGTTCAAATAGGGGCGCCTGGGTGGCTCAGTGGGTTAAAGCTTCTGCCTCGGCTCAGGTCATGATCTCAGGGTTCTGGGATCGAGCCCCGCACCGGGCTCTCTGCTCTGCGGACAGCCTGCTTCCCCCCCTCTCTCTGTGCCTGCCTCTCTGCCTACTTGTGATCTCTGTCTGTCAAATAAGTAAATAAAATCTTTAAAAAAAAAAAAGAAATGTTCAAATATGCAGGTTTGGGAATCCATTAGACTCAGGCTTAATCCCTGGCTCTGTCACTTACCAGCTATGACTTTGGGGCAGGTTGCTTAACCACCATAAACCTCATTTTTATGTCCATGGCATGGGGCTGATAATTCCTATCTCAAGAGATTGTCTCAAGGATGAAATGAAATATTGTATGTGTAGTTGGTTATTAGTGTAGTTAGCATTAGTGGCTAGGAAAGCAAGTTACTTTTAAAAGAGATTTATAAAGAACGGTATGCTTGATGAGGGTACAAAGTATAAATATCTACAACTTTTCTCCCTTTCCCGCCCTCTGGGGAAGATTCAGTGTGTGTACTGCCAAAGGAGGAGCTGACACGGTAAGTAATGATTAAAGTTGTGAGAGGAGAGAAACCTAGAGGGCAGATTAATTTACAAAATAAAAGACTAGCTGTGAAAGAAGAAAATAATAAAGGATCTAAAAGCCTTGGAGACAGAGAGAAGGGTGCTGTGGGCTTTGTGGGATAGACAAAAAGGAGAGAGGGGCAGCTGCAGTCTGATATTCAGGGGAACCAGGGCTCAATAGATTTGGGGAAGTGTCCTATGCTTTCTTGAGAGTCTTAAGTAGCTGTCCCACAGGGAGGGAAGTGTAGCAGAGTGGGTAAGGGTCCAAATTCTGGAGCTGGGGCTCTGGCTTCAAATCCTTGTCCTCCCCACTCCGTGTCTGGATAGCCATGTGCAACTGTTTCACGTCTCAAGGCTGTGGTCCCTCTCCCGGGAATGGGGCATCCTGACAGCACCTACCATGGGATTCTCCTGGGGGATCAGGTGAAGGATTCTTCTAAAGGTTGGATGACAAGGGGCGCCTGGGTGGCTCAGTGGGTTAAAGCCTCTGCCTTCAGCTCAGGTCATGATTCCAGGGTCCTGGGATCGAGCCCCACATAGGGCTCTCTGCTCAGTGGGGAGCCTGCTTCCTCCTCTCTCTCCCTCTCTCTGTCTGCCTCTCTGCCTACTTGTGATCTCTGTCTGTCAAATAAATAAAATCTTTAAAAAAAAAAAAAAAGATTGGATGACAAACTGTTGAGTGCTTGGCAGAGATAGAAGAGCTGGATAAATGTTACCTGAGCTTACTGGTATGATTTCTAAAAAGGACAATAACATTTTGCATTTGTTGAATGCTCACTATAGATCAGGATTCTTCTGAGGAGTTTATGTAGATTAGTTCACTTAATTCTGAAGGCAACTCTACAAGATAGGGACTTTAATTATCCCATTTTAGACATGAGGACACTGAGGCATAGAGGATTCAAGTAACTTGCCCATAGTCCCACAAGTGGGTAGTACTTGGGTTAGTCTCAAATACTCTAATGCTTCATCCATGCTCTTGCCCTCTATGCCTTTCTGCATCTCTTACATGACTACCTGATCTTAAGTTAACCTGTGGAACAGTTTTTCTTCTTTTATAAATGCTTAGTTTATATGCAACAACCTACCCACCCAAAGTGTGTTCAAAGTCCAGTACATCAGGGACACCCAAGGAACAGCATCTGAGGCCCCACCCCAGACCCTTGAAACAGGAGCTACGGTGAAAAGCACTGCTCTAGAATATGAACCTTTTGGAAGATGGACTGTCTTTTTTATGTCTCCATCCTTTACAGCATTCAGCACAATGCTTGCCACTCAAGAGTAGACTTACTCTTTTTTTTTTTTTTAAGATTTTATTTTTAAGTAACCTCTACACCCAAAGTGGACCTTGAACTTAAAACCCCGAGATCAAGAGTCGCACATTCTACAGGCTGAGCCAGCCAAGCTCCCTGAGTATTATTCTCCACTCAAAGTAAATCAGAATGTTGAATAGGAAATAAATTGATGAGTCCTCATGGAATAACAGCTGGTTTATCTTCAGCGGAGTGAATGAATGCTTGGTACCTCCAGCTTCCAGAACAGTGCAAGGCACATGGCAGATACTCCATACATAGTTCTAGAATTGAGATGGAAATGTTGTGTGCAGTGTGATAGAGACCTCCAGCACACCAGCTTTCCCTGGATGTGCTGTGACATTTAAAAAGGCCAAATAATGCCAAAGCAAGCAGAACAGTGATTATGCACTTATTCTTAACACAGTTTTAAGACAAGCTCCGCTCAATTGGTTCCCCTGTGAACTCACGCTGATTCTCTTCTCTCTTGAGCTCTCTATTGTCTTGGCATTGTTTGCAGCTCATTCAGAACCTAATTAAGTTTCAGGATCAGTTTGTCCTGTTAGAGAGTGTGGATATGTTAAGTGGTGTTTTTTTGTTTTTTTTTTTTTTAATATGTGACTTAAATTACCTGAGTGAAAGGACAATTATAATTTGCTTCTAAAATTGGCCAAAAGTCAGCTTTCATCAAAATAATTCTCAGCAGACATTAGTCTCTGTAAAAACAGGTATTGTATGAAAGGCAACAAAGAGGATTTAAATAGGCCTCGGAAAATGTATTGATAATCTGGTCATATTAATCCTGTTCTCTAACAGAGTGTGAAATTAGTTGTTTACTTCACTTATCTGTGGCTAGAGGTAGGTGATCATCACTCACTGACAGAGCCATGTTTTGTGATCACCTTTCAGTGGTGAGCTTCAGCTGGGCCAAAGCCAAACAGTTTGACTTCACTGGCCTATGTACTACCTCCAAAGTCAAGGTCAGGACTGCTGTTCTTTGTGGGCAGCCAGAAGAACTCATGAACTCCAGTATATCTGGTCAGGGCTTTCATTTGTGCATGCACATGAAGGTAAGCCAGGACCTAGGAACAATTGTGAAAAATTAGGAGATTTATCTTCACTATTTCCACATTTCTTTCCTATACTCTATCCCCCACCCCCATCCAAACTGAAGGTTTATGTTGGTTTCATCACCAGTTTACAAATACTATCAAGATGAACACTATTGTGGATGCAACGAAATATATGGGTAGGGTCTGACCTAGAGGAAGGAGTTCATATATATATAACCAGAGATTAACTACTGCAGTGAAATAGACCCTGTTGACACCCTGACCTAGATCCCTCTATCAACTTAGTGGATCCATCCCCCACTGGTGTTGAGTGTTGATTTTTAATGGCTCGTAGCTATCCCTTTTCTGGATAATGACTGCCCTCAGCCAGTGGGGGAAGGGAACAAAACTAAGACCTTATGCTTTCTCTACCCTAGCATGACTGACATGGGTTTGTAAGAGCCCCGAACTCATTCCTTAAGGTGGACAAACCCATGGTAAAATCCATGCTGGAGAGCCCCCACATGGAACCAGGCATAAACTGGACCTCTGTTGAGACTACCTTCTTATTTCCTTCACTTTCTTTCTATCCTCTGCTCAGTTAATCAAATGCAACTGAATCCCTGCTTCAGGCTCTGCCTCTATAATGCCCAACTTAAGACAGCTAGGAAACTAATACAATCTATAAACATTATGGAGCCAAAGGAGGAAACAGTATCACCAAAGCACAGTGATAGTTAGAACCTTGGAGACAGAGTTGCCTAACAGGACCAGGGGCAGGTAGGCACTTGCCACTGCTAAGGAGCAGGGTAGGAGTTAGGAAGAAATATACTCTTTTCTCTCTACTCCCTTCCCTGGGTCAGCATCACTTCAACACAACAGGTATCTTAGTCTGTCTGAGCTGCTATAACAAAGCACCATAGACTTAGTGGCTGAAAAACAACAGAACTTTATTTCTCACAGTTCTGGAATCTGGAAGTTCAATATCAGGATGGCCTTCAAGATCAGCATGGTCAGATGAGGGCCCGCATCTGGGTCGCAGACTTCTCATTGTATCCTCACATGATGGAAATGCCTAGGGAGCTCTATGGAATCTTTTTTATAAGAGAACGAATCTCATTCCTAAGGGTTCCACCCTCAGGACTAACACTGTCAACTTTGGGGGTTAGGATTTCAATGTATGAATTTGGGGTGGGACACAAATGTTCAGACCATAACAACAGGAAAGTAGCCAACAATGAGCTGGCAGTCAGTAGAGGTCAGCCCCTTAGCTCCCTAAACAGGAGAAGAATAGAGAAGAATCAATGGGGAAGGGATAATGACCAGCATAGCAGCATTTACACAATCACAGACTTTTTTCTCTCCTTCAGTCCAACCATCATATTGTTACCAGATTGATCTTTATCAAGTGCTTATTTCACCAAATCCATTTTCCCAGTTTTAAATCCTCCAAGGGTTTTCCATTGCCTAAAGGAATAATCCATACAATTCCTGGCCATCTGTCCCATTGGTTAAAAAAAAAAAATCTCTGGGGGCACCTGGGTGGCTCAGTGGTTTAAGCTGCTGCCTTCGGCTCAGGTCATGATCTCAGGGTCCTGGGATCAAGTCCCACATCGGGCTCTCTGCTCAGCAGGGAGCCTGCTTCACTCTCACTCTCTCTGCCTGCCTCTCTGCCTACTTATGATCTGTCTCTGTCAAAAAAAAAAAAAAAAAACACCTCTGAACATGTGTCCCAGTTCATTTGTTTATTGCAGGTATGGGCTACAAAGACGGAATGCATTTAAGGGGTCTAGTAGAACTTTGATCTTAAAGTAATAGTGGGAATTTTAACATAGTTCTAGTAGGCAGTGGGAAAAATGAATTTTTTAATATTGAGAGCCATCAGATTACAATCATAATAACTCCACTTTGGGAACTCCTGCCATATACCTGGCATTATGCTAATCACTTTACATATATTATTTCATCTACTTTTCATAGCAACTCTTCGGAATAGGTATAACTATGAGAGAAGTGAAGTACCCTGCTCATGATCACATGCTTAGTGAATGGAGAAGCCAGAATTTGAACTGGGAGCTTCTCCTTAATGAAATCTTTCTTCCATTATGCCTCATAATTAAGACTAGACATTAGAGAAATATATCATTCTGTAGAAAACCTTGTGTTCTATAGAAAGAGTCAGTGGGTCAAGAAAGTGGATAGGTGAAAGGAGCCAATCTGAAAAGACTATATACTGCATGATTCCTATATGACATTCTGGGAAAAGCCAAAACTATGGAGACAGCAAAAAGATCACTGGTTGCCAGGGGGTATAGGGAAGGAGGGATGAATAGGCAGAGCAAAGAGGATTTTTAGGGCAATGAAACTACTCTGTATGATACTGTAATGGTAGATACATCCCATTATATATTTGTCTAAACCCATAGAATATATACCAAGAGTGAAATCTAATGTAAACTCTGGAATTTGGATGAACAGTGTAGGTTCATCAGTTATAACAGATACACTCTGGTGGGGTACTTTGATGATGGGGAGGATATGCAGGTGTGGGGAAAGGGGTATGGGAAATCTCTGTATCTTCCTCTCAATTTTCTGTGAATACAAAATTGTTCTAAAAATAGATTCTTTAAGAAAAAAAGGAAAAAGAAAGGAGATGGGTTCAGGCATGAGTCTATAAGGATGGGGCAGTTAGAAAAAATAATGCCTCTAGAGATAGGAGAGACCACTCAGAACTGCACAAGAGAAATGTGGATTCCAACGAGCCAGTTAATGTGTTGGGAAAAGCAGAATTCAGGAAGGCATTGATTGAAGAATAAGCTATCTTTATCAAAAAGTTGACGAAGTGCTCACATTTCCAACACTGCCTGAACACAGAGCTTTGTTCCACTAGTCTATTTCTTCTTTCTGTTCACTGTTCTTATAAATTGCATTTCATACATACTCTGCCTTCTATGTTGCTCTAATAATTGGTCTGCTCACAACCTGTAAAAATAGAGGGACGGTCATTTGTTAAGCTGTGCATTTATAATTTGCATATTTTCTATATGTGAATAAAATTTACTCTAAAATATAAGGAAATATGATTCTGTATGGAAGTTGAAATAAATCAGGGATATTGTATCTCTTGTTCCTTGGTAGGGTCAAACACTTCTCTGGCTAAAGGTATTACATATGATGAAAATAGCTTTGGGCTAGGGGCTTGAAAACTGGCATTCTGGCCCCAGCTCTGCAATGAGAATAATTATGTAGTATGGGTAAGTTATCTGTTCTTTCTGAGCTTGAATTTTCTCATATGTTGAAAAGAATGTCCTCGAATCCCTGTTAATGTTCTGTGTGGTTGAACATAGAACAAGTCTCATCCTCAAACTGACTCCATAACAGATACTAAAATAGAACCGCAACTCTACCCTGACTGCAAATCCCTGTTACCTGATATTTAAGAGAAGAGCTTGGATAACATTTTCTAAAGAGGGACAGATGGTAAATATTTTAGAACTTTATAGGCCATGCAGTCTCTGTTGCAACTATTCAATTCTACAGTTGCAGTGAGAGCAACCATACACAATACATAAATGAATGAATTTGCCTGTGTTCCAATAAAACTTTATTTACCCAAATAGGTGGTGAACCAGATATGGCACAGAGGACATAGCTTATCCGTTGTCTTCAAGGACATAACTTTGTGGCAGTCAGTGCAATTTCCCTTCAGTATATATAGGGAAAAACTTGTGTTCACAATAATTAAATAGGATGTTGGAGAGTTGGAATGGGAAAGAAAGAGAGAGGGAGGAAGGAAAGAAAGTAGTGGGAGGAAGAGAGGAGAAGAGAGAGAAAATAAGAGAAGGAAGGAAGGAAGGAAAGTGGAAGAAAAATGCAGAGCAAGAGTGGAGAGCTTTGTGAAAGACCATTGGGAGAGAAGGTTGGGTGCCATCTGCCATGAGTGAGGGGCATTGTCAGATTTGAAAAGGCTTGGCTTTGGCATGGAGCTAGCAGCTAAGTTTGGAGACACCAGTTGGGGAGTGGGTGTGTAATGCTGAGGAACAGCTGTCACCTTGTGAAAGAAGTGTACTTGAACCTAGTATGGTGCTGAGTACCAAGGGGAAACCTACTGAATGTGGAGAAGGGAAGGAAGAGAGGGATTACCCCCACTTTATAGATGAAGAAATTCCACTCTAGGGCCCTGATGCTGTGTGAGGTTGAGGAAGCCATTGCCATTTTTCTTTTTTTTTTTTTTTTAAAGATTTTATTCATTTATTTGACAGACAGAGATCACAAGTAGGCAGAGACGCAGGCAGAGAGAGAGAGACGGGGAGTCAGGCTCCCTGCTGAGCAGAGAGCCCGATGCGGGACTCGATCCCAGAACCCTGGGATCATGACCTGAGCCGAAGGCAGAGGCTTTAACCAACTGAGCCACCCAGGCGCCCGCCATTGCCATTTTTCTAAGAAATCTACAGGGAAACAGAATTCCATGAGGAGGATATTGAATTTCACGCCTGAGAGAATCTTCCAGTGTCCTCACAGGTCCAGTCCTCCTAAAAGAGTGTTGGTGGCCTTGCGGGGGACGCCCATAACCCAGGCCTGCATGATTCAAAGTGTTATCACGTGGAGATGGGAAGGGGGCCTGCAATGCTTATTTTGACTGCTGTTTCCGTGAGTTCAGAATCAGAAGCTGTGTCTTTTCTCTCACAGAGTCTCCCCCATTCTTTCCCCCTTTTGATTCTGAATTCTGATGTGGCAGGTAAGAGGGAGGAAAGCTGAGGATGGACTTCCACATTTGGGGCAGAAAATCTGATTCTGGCGGCTTTCCTGGAGCTCGCTGGCTGTTGGCATCTTGAGATGGTGGGCCAGGGATAAGAAAGGGAAGCTGGGAGGCACCTGGTGGCTCAGTGGGTTAAAGCCTCTGCCTTCGGATCAGGTCATGATCCCAGGGTCCTGGGATCGAGCCCTGCATGGGGCTCTCTGCTCAGCAGGGAGCCTGCTTTCTCCTCTCTCTCTGCCTGCCTCTCGGCCTACTTGTGATTGCTGTCTGTCAAATAAATAAATAAAATCTTTAAAAAAAAAAAAAAGAAAGGGAAGCTGGGATGATGTCTTCAGGTAGGACTACATTCTTCTCTCTGCCATAGCATAAAAGGAAGAGGAGAACTGGATTTTTAGGGAGTCTTAGAAACTTGGAATGTGATTATATTGACTAGCCAACAAATCTGTAAGATTTCACACAAGTCATGCACTTAATATAGAGCTGGATTACAGTTTGCACTAATTGATTAATTTTATTTCACAAACTAAAAATTTTACTATGCAAATATATGCAAATTATATAGAAAAATTGCCTTCTTAGCCAAGCACACCAGCACCTGTTGGGGTTTCTCGTTGTTTTTATTTGTTTGTGTGTTTCACTGGAACTGTGCCACTGGGGTAGAAAGTGAAATAATAAGTAATTCAGGATTTGAAATTGTTTTTTGAACAATATCCTGAAAGGTGATCAGAAGGCTTTTTCCTTTGACAAATACCATGGTGATTGGTGTGCCTTTTTTCCTCTTTCTTGCCTGAAACAGAATGAAGAAGATGAGCAACATTTACGAGTCTGCTGCCAATACGCTGGGAATCTTTAACAGCCCCTGCCTGACCAAAGTTGAGCTGCGTGTGGCGTGCAAAGGCATTTCTGACAGAGATGCTCTTTCCAAACCAGACCCCTGTGTCATCCTCAAGATGCAGTCCCACGGGCAGTGGTTTGAGGTAGGCTTGTCCAAGGAAATGGACAGAAGCATGGCTGGGGGGATCGATTCAGAAATATTTTTGTATTTCCTGTCTTCAGATGGTTTGTTTTGATGAGACGGAAAATTCTTGAAATGAATACGATCACATTTCTGCTTCTATCATGATGTTTGGATGCGGTGGTTTTAATGCCCTGGGTATTTTGACATTTACGCTTACTCGGTGTGCTCACTGTGGACATAGTAAGCCTGGGAAGGGCAGAGAGGATTGCCTTGTAGAGGCCACATCGTACAACATCTGTCTTTGGGAATGAAAACTTAATATTGACCACATTCTCCTGGGGGCTCACCAAGGGTCTGGCACCGTTTTAAGTACTGTATGTAAAATAACTAAGTTGGTCCTCACGACAATTCTCTGAGGAACAGAGACAGATGAGGAAACACTGAAAGGTGAAGGATTTGCCCAAGATCATTCAGCTTGTGAATGGAAAACCTAACATTTACACACAGGCTGTTGGGTTCCAGAGCTTGAGCTCTGAATTGCTATTTTATCCTTATTGTGAGTGCCCGTGTGTGTGCTCTTGGTGGTTTGTGTGGAGATATTGCAGGTTGAATTCTGCTTGGCTTTTGCACATGGATTTAAAAGTCAAAACGGATCAGATGAGGACTAGGTTTTTTATGTTTTGTTTTTGTCTTTATTTTCGGTTTTTGTTTGCTTTTGGGTATCTCATCTGAGTAAGCAAAGCTCTGTTCTCAGGTGAGTGGGATTGGGAGGACCAGGGGGCGCAGCAGATGGAGAAGTATTATCACCTCAAAGGGCATGAGGTACTGGAATTTGGAGAAGGAATTTGAAGCCATGCTGAGCAGAGCAGTAGTAGAAAGCCACCTGCTCTGTGTCCCTTACAGCAAACTCCTCAAGTCTTCAATACTTCGCCCACCTGTTTGCAAATGGAAGATGCTGTTCTAGGGGGTCAACTCTTCCATAGCATAGAAGAAAGGAGGCTCCAGAGGCCCGAGAGGCAGTGTGTTTGGTGGGTGAGCAGATGAAATTCAGGTCAAGGCAACTTGCGTCATCATAAGTCTTTAACTTCAGACTTTTTAGGGCTTATATTATAAACATTAAACAGCATTCACAGGTATCTTAATGTGTAATATATTTTTTTCCTTCCAGATAGTCTCACTGACTTTGTTGGTGTGTTTTATTGTTTTTTATTTTTTATTTATCAGAGTGAAATGGCAGCTTGCATTAGAAGAAAATCACTCCTTGAAAATAAGAGGAAAGAAATTAGAAAGAATTCATCTCCTAATGCCCCCTTTACTTAAGTCAACTATTATTTGTATATAGGTCTTTTCCTTCTGGTGTTCATATTCTTACCTGATTCTTCTCATGCATATAAAATTTTATTCCCTCATTTTATGACCTAGTAGTATATTTTTGTATATTGCTATGCTATTCATAATTATAATTTTTAAAGTTGCATAGTATCCCACCGTATGAATTTATTTATAATTTTCCTGCTTTTTCACTTTGAAGTTGCTTCCAAAAATACCCTATTTTAAACTGCAGTGGACATCTTTGTGCATAAGACTTTTCCCTACTATTTGAATGAGTTCCCAGGAGACTTTGTCGAAGTAGAGGAACAGGTACAAAGGATAGGAAACTTTGGAGGCTTTTGGTACATATTGTCATGTTGTTTTTCTAGAGTGCTCTATTAAGTGTTACTTAAAGTATGGTTTGCGTATAACTACCAGCTCATAAACTCTTTGTTACCGGTGCACAGATAAGAAACTGGTGCCCCGATGTAAACTGATTCACTGCTTCCTTCATTTAAAAAGTCTTACTCTTTAAAAAAGTTAAACTTCCAACATATGAAGTGATAGGCTGATTTATAATCTGGCACTTTGAGAAACACTTCTGTAATATACTTTATACTCTTTTAACAATATATATTCAGGATACAGTTAGAAAAACACAGCCCATGCCAGGTAGCTAATGAAGGATTTAGTTCAGGGAATTAGTAATGAAGGAGTTGGAAATGCTGAGAGACTAAATAGTGACAGTGTGGGAACCCAGGCATCCATGACAGGAGTCTGTAACTTTGCTTAGGGTGTGGTAGTAGAGAGCTGAGGCGAGCTTGTATAGGCTTGTGAAAGCTGACTCTTTTAAGTATTCGGGAACTTTGCAGCAGGGCTCACCTCCCACCCAAAGCCAACTGTTACATATGTATCAACAGACCACTGGGTGAGAGGGGCCAAAGAGGGAGATGGTAGTACCAGAACCAAACAGCCATCTAGCATAAACTGGATCCATGGAAGGGGACGCCTATCTGGTAGGAGTGAAAGATGGAGGAGATGTAGATGGTGCTGGAAATGCTGCCTGAAAGGGAGATGAGGATACCCCAGCATCTGCCTACCTCTTGCTCTCGTGTATCCCATTTGTGTCTTCCACTGATCGAACCGTGATGGAAGTCCATTGACAAGCTTTGCAAGGAAAGGGTATAAAATGCTCTTGAGAACAAAGAAGTAAATGACCAGCGCAGAAACTTTTGACAACTCACAGTAGCTTGAATAATCATTCTCCCTCTCAGCAAGTGAAGCACATTTATTTACTGTTAACACCTTCTTTTCAATACAAATTCATCAAGTGGTCTTATGCTAGGAGTTAGAAACACACCCGTGTCACAAGTTAAAAACGTCCGACAGTCTATTTAAAGCATGTGGCTACTACTACGTATGTTCAGTGAAGGCTGGCAAACATGGACAGTGCCCTGGTATGACATTTATTGATGCGTGCATTTTCCTGTGTCTACCCCTTACAATATGTCTGGATTTACAGAGAGATTTCTATCTACACTGTTACAGAATTGAGAGAAAGCCTTGCAGAAGAAAATTCATGTTGGCTCTGCCCATGTCTTCTTGATGGGGAAATCTGATAATTGCCTAAGTGAAGAAAAAAGAGAGAGCAAGACTAAACTATTTGGATAATGAAGAGATTGTTGGGGGGGTGGGTGCTGTGTTGAGGTGAGAGGGAAAAGCAGGGTGAGCTTATCTTTCAGAGGGAGTTTTAAAAGTTTGGCAAAGAGACTCTAGATCAGCACTGTCCGATAGAACTCCCTGGAATAATGGAAATGTTCTTCATCTGTGCTGTCCAGGGAGCTAGTCACTAGCCCCTGAAAGGTAGCTAGTGTAACTGAGGAACAAAAATTTTTAAAATATTTAATTTCGGTTAATTGAAATGTAAATAGCCAGCCGGGTTCCAGAGTCTCTGGTGTGCTAGAGAATTTGGCTGGGTTGGAGAGAAGAAGAAAGGTAATCTGTAAGAATGTTACAGTAGGCTCTTAATTTTACAACTTAAATGGTTTTGGGGGAGATGTAACTACAGATTGACATTTCCTTTTTATTACTTGTGATTGCTGGCCTGTGCTTTTGTAACGGACTTGCAGCGAGGAAAGGGTCCTATTTTGCTCTGGTTTACAGCTCAGGTTATTACTGGTTTGTTAGAACTGCCTTTAAATGGCCTTCTCATATGGAGGGGAACTGTTGGCTTTTTAATTGACTGTAGCCTGTTAGCCCTGGAAGAGAACACTGGCCTCTAAAGTGAGCATGAAACTGTAAACCTGATTTTTAGACTCAAAAAGACCTATAAGTCTAACCTTCTGTGTTCCTAATAGTATTAAGCCCCAGTGAGGATAAATCTGTTTTCGACATATTGGAAATCAATTGGTCAGTAATGCATAAGAGACTGTTGCTCTTCTCGGACCAGCAGAGTTTGAGATGAGTATCTGATGAGTGAGAAGACGGAGAGGATCCTTTTGTCTCCTCCCAAAATATGGAGATGGGATGGTGTTCTTGTTGGGTGAAACTTTCAGTATTTCTTTAGTGGTCATGATGTTCACTGTCAGAAAGGAAGGAGAAGGATACTTGTAGGTTGGAAATGCTTTCGAAACTGAGAGTTTCAGACTTACCATTTAATTCCCCTAATTTGGAATCATACCCCTTTAAAAAAATCCTCCCCGCACCATCTCCTGACCACATGATGGCAATAGTATGTGGTACAGCATAGTGTAATGACATATAGACCACATTTCCTTTTCCGATGAAGAGTGGAAATAATCTCCTCCTACCTTCTGGTGAATACTGATGTGTTCATGAACTTTTGGACCTAAACATCATAGCCAAGTGGGAAAAATGAACACTTCTCAGGAATTCAAAAGACAAGGTCCCTTGTGAACTAAAGACTTTTATTCAGTTTCCTGGAGCATATGCTGTATCCCCTGGGCGAATTGGGTGTCCTCCATGAGGCAGAGCTAAGCCCACAATGCCATGGCCCTTGGCAGAAATCCTATAAGTGGCATGTACTTGTCTTCATTGGAAAAAGCTGACTTATTCCCACGCTGTTAAGACGTTGCTCCAATCACCTTTAATTCCATTTTTACATTTAGGGGGTTTTTTGGTTTGTTTGTTTCAATTCTCCATAATGGAAATCTTATTATCTTAAAAGCCTTGTTAAGGAAACTCACTACATTTAATTGTAATACACAGTTCTTGAGTTCCTCCATAGGAAGCTCCAAATAATTCTGAGAGCTAATTACTATTGGATCAATTCCATATGAAAACATGTTATATGAATCATGTGCTTTGGTAGAGTGTTGGTAATAATAGCAATTGGTAGTAGTAATTAGTGTGGTTATTTCTGAGAGTTATCAGTGGACTCTGATGCAGTGTTATTATTACTTATATATAATAAGTATATAATATATTATATTATATATATGTAAATAATATAATATATAATATATATAATTATATATAATATAGTATAAGTATATAATATATATTATACTTATTATATATAATAAGTATTATATATTATACTTATATATAATAATATATCCATATGTTTGTATTCACAAAGGCCATCTACCTATATTATTTCATTTGCTTCTTATAATAGTTTCATGAAAAGGTGTTACAGACATTGAAATTAATTCCAACACGTACTGGTGTCATGAAAGAACATGGTTTGTACCCTCAAAGACCTCAGAGTCTTGTGGAAGAACTCAGTCTGTCTTACAGGTTCAGATGGTCATATGACCTTGAGAAAGAGGGCTCAAAACAAATGAACTCTTTCTTTCCCTGGACGTGTGGTGGGTAGATGGTTTATGGCATCTCAGCCTATCTATAACCAATCTTGTGGGTGGACCCACACTTGTGGTTCTTCTGTTGACTGTAAGATGTCTTTCAGCAATAACCATCAGGGAACTTTGAAAAAATAAAGGTTTATTATTTACAGGACCCGGAAATTAGCTAGCACACCTGGGGCTACACAGTGAGGTCTTGGGTAGAATGAAAGAGAGGGAGTGTGCACACAGGCCTGGGGTTCTATTTTTATTGGGGTGGAGAGTAGGGACCTAGAGTTTGGCAGGCTCACTCTTTACTGATGAATTTAAAATGTAAGAATGGGAATTTAAAGTGCAGGAAGGATAAAACAAGGGGACCAAATGGTCAGTTTTCAAAATCAATCCAGATTTCTGAAACAGAAGAACATCAGTATAGGAAGGTAGCCTGGCTCTTTATGAAATCCTGTGGTTGGCTATGTGTTTATTTGGGATAGTCCTCTTTGAAGTGGATGCCTCTTTGAAAGCCTCATCAAGGGGCACCTGAGTGGCTCAGCTGGTTAAGTATCTGCCTTCCACTCAGGTCACGATTCCAGGGTCCCTGGATGAAGCCCATGTCTGGCTCCCTGCTCAGTGGGAAGCCTGCTTCTCTCTCTCCCTCTGCCTGCAGCTCCCCTGCTTTTGCTTTCTCTCCCTCTCTCTCTGTGTGTCAAATAAATAAAATCTTAAAAAACAAAGTTTTTTGGAAGCCCCGACAACGGAAGCTTAAATCGGGCACCTGTTTTACCAAAAAACAAAAACAAAGCAAAGCAAACCAACCATCGGAATTTATTTTACAGCAGATCATCTCAAGGGTGCATAGGCTACCTTTACGTGGAGTGGGGATAAAAATAAATTGCTCTTTCATCTCTCCTTATTTTCTGTCCTTTCTCCCCACTCCCAGCCCACCCAGATGTCAGGTATGGTTGTCATATGAGTTGAGGTCCCTGCTAACAACATACAAGGGGGAACTATGAGTCCGTGGTGATGAGCTTGCCCACTCCCAGATGAATGGGATGTGAACTTTTTCAGAAGTTCACTTTTGGCTGGGGGGCTCACAGAAGAGTTCTGTGGAGTAAGTCTCTTTCATGCTTGGGACAGTAGTGAGGCATCACTCTTTTGTGTAGGAACCAAGAAAGTGAAGCCCAAAATGGTAGTTTTACCTGTAACCTGTAACAGAGATAATCAGTTTTCCATTGCTCCAGAATGCTAGAATTTTATGAAAATGGGTCAAATACGAACATTTGGGTGATGACAAAATAAAGTAGCCATCTATATATGTTGATACCAGCTAGGAAATCTGCCATTTGACATATATTCTTTCTAATCCTCACAATCACCCTGGAAGGGAGACTTTAATAACCAGGTAAGGAAACTGAGGCTGAGCAGAATTAATGAATCACCCCAGGTCATACAGCTAGTAAATTGTAAAGCTGGAATCTGGTTGAATCAATCTATATTTTCTTCATCTTACCAGAGGTTACAAACTTGAACCTGAAGTCCTCTGTCTAGTCCCATACATATTTTGTTTGTCCTTTATGGTGTTCAAGCAATTTGGTACCATTTGACAAAACCTAAAGCTCAGGATATTTTTTCATAAAACTCCAGATTTCTGGTTTCTGTGAGTAATCAGAAAACCTGGCAACATGGAATCTTTACACTTTGTATAGCCACGAGCTGGACGTGGGTAGTCCCTACCCCTATCCAGACTAAGAGTTTGTCCTCGTGCTTCTTGCTGGCTGGCCTGACCCACTCACTTGCCCTACTAGCGTGGCCCGTGGGGGTATTTGAGTTTAGGCTACACTCCTGTCCTTCCCTGGGCTTGTCTCTGAAACATAGTTAATTAACCTCTCAACTATGGACACAGACAAGAGCTGAGAAATGAAAAATTAAGTCAATTAAAGCATTCCTTCTGGATATTACAAACAACCTCCTTTCTCGAAAGATTTTCTGTTCACACTTTGCTGACTTGCAGCGTTTCAGTGGCTAACACCTAGCTTGACAGATGATAAAAAACAACAGTTTTCTTCAGTTGTTCACAACGTTTTCCCTGTGGTTTCGCATCAAACTCCCATTTGGGAAAACTTTGATGCTGCTTTCTACCTCCCCCTTAACACGTCCTTAATAAGAATAATTTCTTTCCTTTAAAAAGGTGATATTAGGAACCTTACTTGAAGCACTGTATAGAAAACAAAATGAAACAGTAGAATCAAAAATTATTTCCCCCCTGCTGCCCGAGGTCCCATCCCTTTGACCAGAGACTGCTGTTGCCTGATGTGTGCTCTGTAAGTGATGCCCTTGAGTAAAGCCAAAGAAGGAAACTGCATTTCATAAGATGCTAAGTGGCTTTCTTATCAGTGACATCTCAAAATTGTCAATGTCGTGATGTCTGAGAGTGGAATCGCATAAGATGGGAAATTGGGGCTGCCAATGAGGAAAGAACAATTTGAACTGAAATCTTATGTTGACTATTCATTCCTTTAAGTGCTTGGAGATGATTTGTCAGCTGGAAGGATAATGACTGGCCTCCCTCCCGAAGAGAGGAAATTGCCATGACATGGGCTTCATTGCCTCCTTAGTTTGAGGAACTGTCACCTGAATGGTGACATTCAGATGGAGCATTGGTCACTGTGGTTTTTATAAGGTATCTTGAGCGTCATGATGAGTATTTGGAAGATGAAATTGCAGTTCAAGGAAAGAGCTTCAGGAGGCATTTCTGATTTAGAGCCCTCTGCCTCTAGCTTAAACCACCTTCAGCATCTCCAAGGAGATGTTTTCAACGTGGTGTCTGGGTTCCTATTTTAATGATTAACTAGACTCACTTGCTGATAATCATCTCCTTAAGAAAATCATATTTCCTTTGTAATTTCAATCCATTTACTCTTTTTTCTTAATTGTAATGGTGGTTTATTAATGATGATACCTTAAAATATGTTGAGAGTATTTATATGCTGTATCAGGTAATCTCCTAAGTACTTTATGTGTGTCATGGTATATAATTACCAAAACAACCTTACAGTTTGGGCTCCATGTATAGTTTATAGAGAGGCACAGAAGAATTAAGTAATTTGCTCACAGGTCACCCAAGTGGTAAGTGGAAGAGTCATAGCAAATCGAACCCGGACTGTCTGACTCCAGTAATTATGCCACCACTGTCCTTCACTGCCCTTCTCCGAGAATGAGTACCATTCTCCAAGTGTCTACCATGTGCCCTGTCTTTACATGCATATTCATATAATCCTCATGACAGTGTTAGAAGATGGAGGCTGTGCTTACCCATTTTACAGGTAAGGAAACTGACATGTAGGAAAGTACATGTCCAAGTTCACAAGAAGAGGATGAAGTGGTGATAGGATTTGAACCCAGGTCTTTGTGTCTCCAGTTGCCCATGCCATGACTCTGTGCCTCTCTTATCCTGGCCTCTGCGGCGGTGGAGTAACCCCATATAATGTGACTGATCACTTAAAATGAACATGTTTGGGGCACCTTGTGGCTTAGTCGGTTGAGTGGCTCTTGATTTCAGCTCTGGTCATGGTCTCAGGGTCCAGAAATTGAACCCTGCCTCAGGCTCCTTGCTCAGTGTGGAGTCTGCTTGAGATTCTTCCTCTCCTTCTTCCTAGGCCCCTCCCCCCACTCATGTGCACTCTAAATGAATGAATGAATGAATAAATAAAATCTTTTAAAAATAAGATGAACATGTTTTCCTCTTCTCAAAGAATCCAATAATTCATTTAAAACCGTTTGCTTTTTTTTTTTTAATAAATTAAGTTTGTTTTGGTAAATACTTGAAACATCCTCCTCATCCCCCAAGTTATATGGTTTTAGCCTGACTTCCTAAAGGTTCCCAGTGGTGCATGGCATAGGGGTCCTGAGCTCAGGCTCTTGAGCCAGACTATCTGGATTGAAGTCCTAACCCAGCCATCGTTAGCTATGCCAAGGGCAAATACTCAAACCTTTTTGTGCCTCAGTTTCCTCACCTATAAAATGGGTATCCTAATGGTACCTACCTACCATTATAGGGATTACATGATTCGGTGCTTATAGAATGCTTATAGTAGCACCTGATGCAATAGAGTTAGTGCTCAATAAGTGCAATGATTATGGACCATTAGTCATTTTTCAAGAATTAGTTTCTAAATAAAGATGTGCTATTTGGTCCTCAAGTTTTCTGAGGACTGATGCAATTAAAAACATGGGACTAGAGGCAGAGCAGTAGAGACATATCTGGAGGTCACTGGAGAAGTAAATTCTGGGACACAAAAGCTGTGACCATTTTCTTGATTGTTTTTAATCCCTAGTATCTACCACAATTCCTGACACAATAGACGCTTGTCATTCAGTAAATAGAGGGATTTCATTTCCATGCTCCTTTTCCCCATGTTCACCTCCAAAGACCCTTGGATTTTTGAGGAGCATCGAGTTCTTATTCAGGAGAATAAGAACTCAGCTTGTTAGAACTCACCTATGCTATTAGGCTTATTCTTTTTACATGGACGAGGGATTATTGGTGCCTGAGGAAAGAAGTTTGATTTAAAAGGATTTTCTTTATGTGTTTGTATGTCCACTGTACAGGCAGCGTTGTGACAGTGTTGAATGGAGTCTTGATGATGCCTAAAGGATATTTCCTGCCACTCAGGGATGAGGACAATGGAGTAGTTTGTTTCCAGGTTCTGCTAATCTGTTTCCTTCCTCACATCTTTTTGGTTGTGACCTCCTTTCTGTTCCTCTTCTTTTCTCCTCTCCCCTTTTCTTCCTCAGAGGGGAGTGAAGTGGAGAGGGCCAAGGAGAACTGTATTTGTGATTAGTGCTGGAGAAGGGGGTCTCCCTTTGTCTTCTCTCCTCCACTCCAGGCTCCATCTGGATTTATCCTCCTCCTGAACAATATGGGAAACAGTAAATTATGTGAAAACACAGCTTCCTTCCACCTAGTTTTCTCCTCTGTGTGCTTCAAAAAACTACCTGAGTATAGATGAGGTAGCAAGTTTTTCTTGTTGGCTTCCAGGGATTAATTTTTTTTTAAGGTTTTTATTTATGTATCTGACAGAGAGAGTGAGAGACAGTGAGAGAGGGAACACAAGCAGGGGAAGCCAGAGAGGGAGAAGCAGGCTTCCTACTGAGCAGAGAGTCCAATGTGGGTCTCAATCTCAGGACACTGGGATCATGACCTGAGCCGAAGGCAGATGCTTCACGACTGAACTATCCAGGCATCCTAATTTTTTTTTTTTTTTTTTAAGCCATAGAAATTCCTGGAAGGAGATTGAAGTTCTTCAGTGCCTTTATTTGAGCCTTAGGACACAAATAATTCTGAACTTCCCCCTTCTGAGTCACTGCACCATTTGCTTTGAAGACTTATAAGTAATGTTCAGGAGGGTTGGGGCTCACTATTTTGGAGGTACTGCAAACATTTGTTTGAAATATAAATATAAATATAACTTTTTGCTTCTCAACTCTGATGAGGCAACTTGCATATAAAATGCAACCAGAGGCATCCATTTTGGATGTGTAGTTGGATGAGTTTTGACAAATATATACACCCTTGGGAAACCACCATCCCAATCAAGATGTAGAACATTTCCTAGAATATGTGTTAATATTTAAAATATATAACAGGGGGCACCTGGGTGGCTCAGTCAGTTAAGCCTCTGCCTTTGGCTCAGGTCATGATTCCAGGGTCCTGAAACTGAGCCCCACTTCAGGCTCCCCGCTCAGCGGGAAGTCTGCTTCTCCCTCTGACCCTCCTCCCTCTCATGTTCTCTCTCACTCACTCTCTCTCTCAAATAAATAAATAAAATCTTAAAATAAAACAAAATCTATGCGGGAAACCACATAGTTAAATTTCAACACATCAGCAACCACTAACTCTCAGATTGTGTTCCAACTGACTGACACGATAGTAAGTGACAGAGATTTCCACTTAGAAAATATATTTATATAAATAAAAATATCACTTTCAACTTTTAAGTATATTGGGGTTCTGTGTAAGATTTTTGAAAGAGGAAAATATGGTTCTATAACTAAAAAGCATTTAAAAAGTCAGAGAAAGAGTACTATAAGAAGAAAAACAGTCCCGGAGCTGGTTTAGCTCAGAATCAAACTAAATTATTAATGCTGTGACTCACCAGGCTTCCCATCAACCTGAAATTCCTGTGGTTGACAACTTAGGGAGCTGCCATAGCAGCCAGGCTTGATCCAAAGTCAGTTTGGAAACAGGATTGTGAGGTCCCGCACAGGTTAACTGTGTGACCTTAGAAAGTCACCTAACATCTCCGAGCCTCTCCTACTGCCCTGTGTCTGTCTAAATGGCTGTTGTCGGGATTACACAATTGGCTGCCAGGACAGTGAAGTGGCTGACTCTATCCACTCTGAAATCAGACCACTTGGGTTATCCACGTAACCTTATGCAAATGCCTCTGTTCCCCTGGGCTGTGTTTTCGACATCTGTGACACAGAGACAGCAACAACAAAACCCCGTTCTGTGGGTTTATTATAAGGAGGAAATGAGATGATGCATAAGAATTGCTTAACATAGTACCTGGGTCATAGTGAATGCTTAATAAATATTAAATGCCGTAATGTTTAAAGGAGATAATGTATGCAAAACTAATGTGGTTAGCACATCACTCAGTGCTCAGTCTATGGAAGATATTATCAGGTAATGCCTCCTTCAAGGTGTGTTTAATGCCAGGGGTAAGGTTTTCGCCGGCCCTCCAGCCCAACAAGAATTCTTGGTCCCCTGTGTCTGTATTAAATAAGAGAACTTTCTGTGAAAAAGTTGAGGAGGTCTTTAAGTTTCTGCCAAATCTCTGGCTAGCCACTTTGATCGATTGGTTTTCGCTCCCCTGGTCAGGAATTATCTGAGCCTCCTTATCCCCTGCATTCCCTGCATTTCGAAGAAGATGGATAGACTCATTCCACTTGTCCACGCTCTCTAATCTCTGGACAGGAATCAGAGAGGCCATGCTGATAACCTTACCTTTCCATCTTTACTTCTGTGCCAACACTAGTCCCCGCTTTTTAGCTGTCTCAGGGAAGAAGTGACAAGAAAAATGTTCCCTTCTGGAAACTCCAGATGTTCTCAGGGTCAGTTTATAGGCTAATTAAATATTTTATCTTGATTCAAGCTCTGAAATGTTCAACTCTCTATCTTGGCTAGTCTGTTTTCAAACACTTTATATTTCAAGAGCTTCCTCTCATCTGAGAATTTAGTCTTAGATATTTTCTTCTTGGATGTGAAGACTAGTTCTTCTTGTTGAAAGATTACAGTTTTGGAACTGTGTGTTGAAGCAAGAAATTCTGATGGCTTTTTAACCTTCCTTTGGTCAATTCTACCATTTTCAAAACAGCTTCTGAGAAATGGATTTATGGCAGAGGAACCTATTTTAAGCCTGTCCCTATTGGAGATTTACTTCAGCCATTTTGTTCCAATGACTATTCTTGCATAACAATTAGCCCCAAATTTAATATCTTAAAACAACGATTTCCTTAGATCTTGTATGCTGTGCGTTGAAACCCCAGACCGGGCACAGTGAGGATGGCTTATCCCTGTTCCACAAAGTTCAGGATCTCAGCAGGGAAGCCCGGAAGACTGGCAGTGATTTAAGTCTGGGGTTTCAGATCATCTGAAGGCAACTTCACTATCATGAAAGGCTAGAACTTCTGATTAGAGCATCTACATGTGGCCTTCCATGAATAGGCAGTCTCAGGCCAAGGACAGAAACCCATCCTTTTCATAGGAAGTATGTAGAATGTGTGCCACACAGTTAAAAAAAAAAATCTATATCTGGATATGTTGATTAACTAAGAAGCCCCATCTCATTATTACATGGTCCTATGATTAACCTAATTGGTGTAGATAGGAGGAATATAGGCATATTTATAATCTTAATTCCCGTTTAGGGTACTGTCTTAGAAGTTTGAAAGATGCAAATACAGAACTCGTAAAAGGAAGAACTTTTTACTCTGAGTGTTAAACTTAGGAAATGCATGACCTCAACAAGTACAACAGAGAGAACGTATAAGTTGAAATCTCTCTCTTGATTTTGAACACCAATTTAAAGAAGAATGTATATATGCTATCACCACTAGACATAATAGAAGAAGAACGCACAAATAAGAGTCACTGATATCTACACAGTCCTTCCACGTTTTCTTTCACTGATTCCTCACAATAGTCTATTAAATTCAGGGCTAGTATTTTTATTGCCAATTTCAGATGAGTGAACTGGAAGTCAGGGATGTTGTATCAATGTTTCCAAGATTATATGGTCAGTACGTGTGGAAACTGCCCTTTAAAATCCTCTGACTTCAAATTTCAAATCCTTTGGTTGTACCATGAGCCTTCTCCCGCTGGTGCCCATTATTCCAAGTCCTGCCCCCTTAGAAGCCAGGGCACCCACCCATGGCTGCGGGAGCCACCAAAGCCCAAACACAATCACCTTCATCTTCTTACTACCCCATCCCTCTCTTGCCTACTCACTACCTACTACCTTGACATTTGCCCAACCACATTTTCCAAATACGGATACATATTTCCACAATAATTTTTTAAAGATTTCATTCATTTATTTGAGAGAGAGAGAAAGCACAAGCAGAGGGAGAGGGAGAATCAGGCTCCCTGCCGAGTAAAGAGCTCGACAAAGGGCTTGATCCCAGGACCCCGAGATCACTACCTGAGCTGAAGGCAGACACCCAACTGACCGAGCCACCCAGGTGCCCCACATTTCCACAATAATTTACTGGCAAGAAAGAAGCTCATCCTATGGGCGTATAATCTATGATGGGTAGTAGAAATTACTGGGGAGAAAAATGAAGTAGGGATGAGAGTAGGGAATGATGGGGGCACTAGTTTAAAAATCATGGTTAGAGAGGGCTTACTTGAGGAAGCAGTACTGCACAGAAGCTTGAACAGGGAAGGGAGTGAGCCGTCTGGATATAGGGAAAGATTGTTCTAACAGAAACATGAGCAGAGGCCATGAACACAGACATTTCTTGGCCTATTTAAGGAATGCCAGGGAGGCAAGAAGGAGAGAGCAGAGGGATTATGAAGATAGGAGAGAAGAAATGATGTGGGAGAGGCAGCCAGGGACCAGAATATGTAGGGCCTGATAAGCCATGGTAGGGATTCTGGATTTTTATTCCAAATGTGGTGAAGGGGGGAGAATTGGAAGGCTTGGAGTGGGGAAATGATTTGCATTTTAAGAGATAACATGGTTTGCTGTGCCAGACAGTGTACAGAGACGAGAACAGATGCTGGAGACGACTCAGGAGCTACTGTGTTTGTCCAAGTGAGAGAGATAATAATTTGGATCAGGTGGTAACCATGGAGAAGATGAGAAGTCATTGGAAATGAGATGTGTTTAAAAAGTAGACTCTCTAAATTTGCTGATGGATTGGATATAGGGTATGAGAAAAAGAGAAATCAAGAATTACTCAAAAGGTCTGAGCAACTGGGTCAGTTATGATGGACAACATTGGGGGATGAGCAGATCGTGTCAATAACTCTGCAATGAACATGTTTCTAACGGTGAGAGACAGTGTAGTATACTGGTACTGGTACATTGTGACCCTGGTTACAGACTGCCTGGATTTTAATCCCAGCTCCATTTACCAGTTATAACATCTTCTACAAATCAGTTTCCTCCATTTTCCCATCTGTATAATGGGAACAGTAAAAAGACCCACTTTGTGAGGTTGTTTGGAGATTTAACACGCAGTAGTGCCTAGCACTTAGAATTACCTGTCAGCCTTCAGTGTTATTATTAATTTAATTCCATGAACACTGATGATTGTTTTCTTAGGGGAAGTGACGGGTCAAAGAATATACACGTATTTGAAGCTTGCCCGACTGCTTATCTGGAATAATCATACCAGTGTGTCCCCACCAGCAAACTGAGAGAGGCAAAGGAGACAATTCTTTAAAAAAAATTTTTTTTAAATATTTAAAATTTAATATAAAGACTCCCCAGACCTTTGTCATCCTCTCTTGCCCCAGTCACAGAATGAGTATTCCTTTGGTTTGGCATCATTTGAGCTCACTTAAGTGATTCTAATCACATTTCTGTCCTCCTTCCAAAATTATCTTTATATTAATATGCATTACAGTTATTACTATAATATAACATGACTGATATGACAATAAAACACTAATATAATTAAAACAACTAATTACTAACCTGCTTTTATTACTGTACAGTGTGTATGTGTGGGTTTGCAAGAGAGTGAGAAAGTGCATGAGAGAGATGTGGATTGCATATGCGTGTGTATTGGAACTGCAGAATGAATCCAAACATCTCCAGGTTGTCACCTTTAATTCTGAATGAGCACCACATTTGATTCTGTGCTTTATTTAAAGAGAGGAAGAGAAATTGATTTAATAGCCTGTCACATTATACAACACAAGAACTTGGGAAGAGAAAATGCTCTGGTATTCTAAGTGGGAAGAAAAATATTGTGACAGTTCCGTGGAGAAATCTCTGTGCAGAGAGAACTAGTAGGAATTATGGTGATAAGCTGAGGATCTTAGGAAAAATGCATGGCTTCCATGGAATAAATTTGACCACTGTATCACAGAGCTCTGTGTTCTAGAAGACCGTTTCTCTTTCTTATACAAGGAGAGCAAGAAAAGAGAAACTCCAGTTGTTCATTCTCTGTGGAATAAAATAATTTATTCCATCATAGTTTCTTCTGGCAATTTCTAAAATAATCTATTTAACTGAGGTGGGATTAATAACAACAATTATGATAATAATATGATAGAATTGTAAAATTTAATCATGAGTGTTAAACATCTTAGTGTTAAACTCAGGCATCCTGGAGAAGTCGGTTTGTACTTTAGTGAACAAATACTGTTAGGGAAAAATAACCTCCAGCCCCTAGTAAGACATCTGTAACTGAACGAGTTGGTTTGTTATTGCTTATTGCCACAAGGGAGAACATTCTCCTTGGGGAGCTGTGAGGCATCTTAGTAAGACAGTTTAAGAAAGGACTTCTAGAATTCGGGTTACTGCTAGGTGTTTTCAAGAGAATTTAAGGAAGGACAGCTTCCTGGTTTGGGTGGTTTCTGGGAGCCAGAGCACTCTTATAACCGAGTACATGAACAGATCTTCTCTGGAAGGAAGTATAGACCAAAGCTAAAGCTATAATCGGTAAAGACGCAGCAGCCAGTCATTTTAACTGGGATGGGGGATGTTGGCTCATTTTTGTGGCTTGGACAATCTTTACATTTTTGTCTGGTTCAAGTATGACTATGAAGCCGTTTAGTTGTTGTCTTGCTCCGTTATGGGTACGTAGTGGCCATGTGTTATAATGGTGTTCTGTGAGATATCTTTTTATCAACGGAACACTAAAACCTAGCTATGCGTGCCAGGCCAGCTCCTGGTGACACAGAGCCTAGCTGATGGCAGTTAAGTCAGCCCAGCAAGCCAGTTCCCAGATGTCAGGGGCTGCTTTCCTCTTCCTCAGAGCAAAACCTCAAAGTTAGGCTATTCTATTTCAGAAACATCTTAACAAGGGACCGACTTGTTCACTAAGCAAAATATCAATCATAACAAATCTTGAATCCAAACAAATCACCTTTTTATTTCTCAACTCTCCTTATTATCCAAAGGATGGTAATTATATTTAGTGCACCTGGATTCTTGAAGTTATTTTTTTCTTCTTCAATTTAACCCTGAGTCTCCCTTCTACTCTTTCTCTATCTCCCTGATCTGTTGGAGGGAAGAGTACCAAGAATGTGTAAAGAAATTCAAGATTCTGTTCATCTCTCCTATTGCAAGCTCTTTAAGAAATACTCTCAGTCTAGGGGCGCCTGGGTGGCTCAGTGGATTAAGCCTCTGCCTTTGGCTCAGGTCATGATCCCGGGGTCCTGGGATGGAGCCCTGCATCGGGTTTTCTGCTCGGCAGGGAGCCTGTCCTCCCCCACCCCCCCAATGCCCCTGACTGCCTCTCTGCTTACGTGTGATCTCTGTCTGTCAAAAAAGAAAAAGAACGAAAGAAATACTCTCAGTCTATCACATAGGGTATGAGTTTTCACAAGAGAGCTGGACGGGCGAGGTTTTTTTGGGGGGTTGGTTGTTGTTTTTTTTTTTAAGATGAGGTAGATGGCTTAATTTCGGTCCCATTTATTAAGGCAGCTCCTCAGTTGTGTTTGGGGGGAATTATTTCCCAAAATTTCCATTTTGTAAGTACTGCCTGGTCCTGGAATTTATTCAATAAATGGTTATTGAATCCCTACTGCATACCGTGCACCCTCCTTGCCACTGAACAAGAGAATGGGCGGTTATGGTCTCTGTCTTCAAAACCTCATATTCCTTAAGGGAAAGAAAAATGTGTGAGCCAAAATATTCTTTATAAGCTTGGAGGGGTTGGAGGAAAGTATATCCAACTCTAGACTGGGAAGATGCTACTTAAGCTAGCTCTCAGAGGCTGGTTCTGCCAGGTAGACAAGATAGGGAATAACATCGTTCAAAAGGGAAAATTATGCTATATGCAAAGGATGGACTTTAACAGGAGGCAAGAACCCCTCCTAATCTCCAAACTCAGTAATTTTGATGATAAATAGCTCTTGGTAGGACTTCATAAAAGGACCATCATCTTTTTGACTAGAGTTCTGCCTAAGCCATACCCCCAGAAGAGAATAGTATCTCTTGTATTTTTAAAGACCCTTTGAGAACAGGAGTCCACAGTCGTCCTAGGAGGTAGATGGGTTTTGAGTCACAGAGCCTATCAGCACAGATGGTGTTCAGTGGTTCTCAGTGGGGAGAGGAAGGGATGCTCCAGGAAGGATCAGGAGCAAGTTTTGAGGGTTTAATCCTTTGAACAGAGAGTAATTCTGATGCAGCCTCGAGCTTGAATTAGATTGCTTCTGTGCCAACCTTTTCCTGAGAACATACCACAGGAGACTAGATATGGTAATGTCACATGAAACAACAGACTTCTTTCATATCACAGGATCTTGGGGAGCGGTGAGGAAGTTTAAGAAAAATTCATTAATGGGAAAAGGTCTATGTTAGTCATAAGGTGTCTGCCTTAGTTGCACACACCCTTACTCATACACAACTCCTAGAGTGTTCCACACTCACTTCATTCACTTCGTGTAATCATATTTTTGTCTCTTGGATCATCTCACACACTGTGGTCTGCCCTCACTGACAAACTCTAGGCTGTCTGTTTTTATAAACAACACACACCTTTATACACTTTTAGATTCACTTCATAGTTAATTCTGCTTAGTGGACTTACCAAATGATACTGATTACAGGAATTAGTTAAATAGTAGGAGATAGTCTCAATCATACTTTTGATATAATCTTCCAGAATAAACAAATGAATTTCCTAGGTATTCTTTATTCAGGAACTTAAAGTGGGGCAAGATGAGATCTATAAGGGCAAGACTTTTAAAAAAATTATTATTTAAGTATGGCTGATACACAATGTTTTATTGGTTTCAGGTGAACAACATAGTGATTTGACAATTCTATATAGTACTTGGTGCTCACCACCCAAAGTGTAGTTACCATCTGTTACCATACAAGGTCATCGCCATGTTATTGACTATATTCCCTAGACTGTACTTTTCATCCCTGTGACCTATTTGTTTTATAACTGAAATTTTGTAGCTCTTAATCCCCTTTATCTATTTCATTTATCTTCCCAACCCCTTCCTCTTTGGTAACCATGAGTTTGTTCTCTGTATTTGTGAGTCAGTTTCTGTTTTGTTTGTTTTGTGTTTTCGATTCCACATGTAACTAAAATTATATGATATTTGTCTTTTTCTGTTTGAGCTGTTTCACTTAGCCGAATACCTTGTAGGTCCATCCATGTTGCTGTAAATGGTATGAGCTCATTCTTTTTTATGGCTGTACAGTATACATGTGGATCTCTGTATCATTGGACACTCTATCATTGAACACTTAAGTTGCTTCTGTATTTTGGCTATTACAAATAATGTTGCATTAAACATAGTAGTGCATATATCTTTTTGAATTACTGTTTTTTGTTTTCTTTGGGCAAATACTCAGTACTGGAATTATTAGATTATATGGTATTTCTAATTCTTTTGAGGAATCTCGACACTGTTTTTCACAGTGGTTGCACCAATTTACATTCCCGCCAATGGTGCATGAAGCCTCCCTTTTCTTCACTTCCTCACCAACACTTGCTATTACTTGTCTTTTTGATCCAGCTGTTTTGACAGGTATAAAGTGATATATCACTGTGGTTCTGATTTGTATTTCCCTGATGATTAGTGATGTTAAACATCTTTTCATGTATCTGTTGGAAATCAATGTCTATTTTTGAAAATGTCTATTCAGGTCCTCTACTCATTTTTAATCAGATACTTATTTTTTTGGTGTTGAGTTGTTTAAGTTCTTTATGTATTTTGGATATATATATTGGAAAAAAATATATGATACTTGGATATTAAACCTTTATTAGATGAAAATCATTAAAAAATGATTTATTAGGGGCACCTGGGTGGCTCAGTGGGCTAAAGCCTCTACCTTCGGCTCAGGTCATGATCCTGGAGTCCTGGGATTGAGTCCTACATCGGGCTCTCTGCTTGGTAGGGAGCCTGCTTCCTTCTCTCTCTCTCTCTCTCCCCCTGCCTCTCTGCCTACTTGTGATCACTGTCTGTCAAGTAAATAAATAAAGTCTAAATAAAAAAAAAAAGATTTATTAGATAAATCATTTCAAATATCTTCTCCCATTCAGTGAGTTGCCTTTTTGCTTTGTTGATAATTTCCATTGTTGTGAAAAAATTTTTTATTTTTGTATAGTCCCAATAGTTTAGTTTTGCTTTAGTTTTCCTTGCCTGAGGAGACATATCTATAAATATGTTGCTAAGGCATAGGGGCAATACTTTTATCTATCTTACTCATCATTGAGTCTCTAGTACCCAGGACAGTATCTGGTACTTGGTAGGTGCTAAACAAATACTTGAAGGTTTAGATGAATGAGGTTTTCTCCTGCTTATAGAGATTGTTGGTGTTTTATCAGTGCTGAATTTGATGATTTGGAAGTTCTTCTGTAGAGATGAGCGCATGCTATTTCATTGTAGCACACTTGCTCTTAATGGAATATCTTATTTCTTGATGGCAAATGGGGGTCAAGGATATGTCTTCTTGTTATCTGAAAAATCTAATTGGAGTGAAATTCTGTTCAAATCTGTCTTTGGAAGAATGTCCTCTGATAATCATTTTAGGTAAACTTTTTACTTTTTAAATCATAAGGTTACAGCCCAAGAAATTTTCAGAAAATGAGCCTATCTATAACCCCAGCACGCAGACTGAGAAACAGAACATCAGTTTTACCTTGGTGCACATTTTGTGCCTCCTTCTGTTCACTACTTCTTAACATGTGCCAAAAGTAACCACCATACTGACTTCTAACAGCATAGGTTGGTTTTGCCTTTTTAACTTTCATAGAAATAAAATATGCATTATATATTCTTTAGAGGTAGGCTTCTTTCACTGACCATTGTATTTGTGAGATTCCTGGGATCGCACAGGGTCTAGTTCATTCATTTTCATTGCTGTATACTATTCCATTGTACGGATATACCACCATTGATTTATCTTCTCACCTGCTGAAAAACATTCGTGTTATTTCCAGTTTAGGCCCACAATGAATAATGTTGCCAAGAACATTCTTATACATTATTTTTGGTACGCATATGTTTATGTTGCTTTCTATAAATACCTGAGAGTACAATTGCTGGATCATAGGGTGAGCATATATTTAGCTTTAGTAGGTGCTTCCAAAAGCTTTCCAAAATGGTTGTACTAAAGTACACTCCCATCAGTAGAGTATGAGAGTTCTGATTATGCCACATCTTCTTCAATATTTGATATTGTCTATATTTTTCACCTTAGCCATGTGGTAGATATATAGTGGTATCCCCACTGGCATTTTAATCTGCATATCCCTGATGAATAAAAATAGGAACACTTGCATATATTTGTTGGGCATTTGGATATCCTATTTTGTGAAATACCTCTGCTGATAAACATTTTAATTAGTTATCTCTATTCTGCATATATGTTCCCAAACCCAACAGTTGCTTTCTTTTCAGCCTTTTCCTAATTCACTCCTGCTATAGTTATTACAGTAATCACCAGGGTAATTCTTAGCTATTACAGTCATTTTTGCCATTACTCTTTTTGTTATTGTTGAAGTTTACACTCTTAATTACCTTTATTACTGATTGATATTTATATCATTAATCTTTCAATTCAAAATGTTATTTTTTAAAATTTAATTTAATTTTATTATTTTAAATTTATTTATTTGACAGGCAGAGATCACAAGTAGGCAGAGAGGCAGGCAGAGAGAGAGGAGGAAGCTCTCTCAGCAGAGAGCCAGACATGGGGCTTGATATCAGGACCCTGAGATCATAATCTGAGCCAAAGGCAGCGCTTTAACCCACTGAGTCACCCAGGCACCCCTCAAAATGTTATTCTTGACTCACAAGTGTTATAATCATTATCCATATTATATCAGAGGCTTTATATATAAACCATAGTAAATCTCTGTACCAGCTAAGAATGCTTTCACTTGTGACAGAATGAGACTAGAGAGTCTTAAACAAATAGGGGTTAATATCCTCATATAATAAGAAGTTACTGGTGTGGGGTCATCTGCTGACCATGTGGAGCTCAGATTCTTTTTGCATTTTCTTTGTGCCATTCTTAGCAAGTTTATTGGCTTCCCCCCCTGTAGTTGTTGCCTCCTGGACACAAGATGGTTGTTGAATTGCTAAATATAATATATATGTTCTAGACAGAAAAAAATGAGGTTGAGCAGGAAGCTTGTGCTATCCATGCCTGAAACCCTTCTTTAATGGACAATTTTTGTTCCCAGAATTTTTTTTTAAGATTTTATTTATTTATTTGACAAACAGATCACAAGTAGACAGAGAGTCAGACAGAGAGAGGGGGAAGCAGGCTCCCCACTGAGCAGAGAGCCCGATGCAATACTTGATCCCAGGACCCTGAGATCAGGACCTGAGCCGAAGGCAGAGGCTTTAACGCCACCCAGGCGCCCCCCTAGAATCTTTTTTTTTTTTTTTAAGATTTTACTTATTTATTTGAGAGAGAGAGAGAGCACAAGAGCATGAGCAGGGGGAAGGGCAGAGGGAGAAGCAGGCTCCCCACTAAGCAGGGAGTTCTGTGTGGCTCAGTCCCTGGACCCTGGGATCATGACCTGAGCCCAAGGTAGCTGCTTAACTGACTGAGCCATCCATGTGCCCTGTGTCCCTAGAACCGTGGTGTGCTTCATTTCAATGGTTATTTAATGATGATTGTGTCAGTGGTTACTACTAGCGGTAAGGGACCCTAGGAAATAAGTGGTTGGTTTTGTAGTTCTTAAAGCAGAAGAAGGCAAGGAAGGAGAGTGTTGTATCAGTTCTAGGTAGTTTCACAGTAAGCATCTTTGTTGCAAGCAATTTTGTGGCAAGCATTTCAGCCACATAACTAATTGGCTATAAGGCAATTTTGCCATAAAAGTTAAAAAAATGGTAGGTTGACAATTTGATTTGACAGCTTGTTGGGTTTACCAGCTGGTTGAGAATTTGGTTTCATTTCTCCATTGAGACAGTACTCCCATTTTTAAAAAGATATTGATTTTATTGGTTGGTTGATTGAAAATAAGCAGAGGGAAGGGGCAGAGGGAGAGGAAGAAGCAGACTCCCTGCTGAGCAGGGAGCCCAGTTGCAGGGCTCAATTCTAGGATCCTGGGATCATGATTTGAGCTGACAACAGACGCTTAACCAACCACCCAGGCATCTCAGTACTCCAGTCTTTATGTTAAATAAATCTTAGCCCTCATAATGGTCTAGAGAGTGGTACAGAGTTTTGAACCCACATTTGAACCCACATTTCCCATAGATCTTTGGATGACGATATGCCAAAAACAAGCAATGGTATAGAAGGCTTTCACAATGCAATACAAAGCTCAGTTACAAATATGAATTCTGGTATTTGAAAACTGACACTTTTTTTAATGGAGAAAAATATTTTAGCAAAAAAGAAGTGTAATGCCAAATGAGGAGATGAGTCAACAGCAAAAAAAAGAAAGAAAGAGAAAGAAAGTATAATTCTCTGACCAACAGACTTTGAAGACAAGTGCTTAGGTATAACCCACAAAATAGAATCATTTATTTGTGCAGTATTTCTATGAATCTATACACATTTTAAATCTATTCAAATATTTTGTATTTTGCAATAAAGTCTAACTTTGTTACTCATTTTTCTTTTTTTATTATCTTTTTAAATAAATATCTCTTATTTTTGTGTGTTTTTATCTTATGGCAAAATTGACTTATGGCCAATTAGTTATGCAACAAAAGTACTTGCAGCGAAGATGCTTATGGCAAAGCATAAATACCATGAACTACCAGACATGAAAGGTCTGGTGTTAAGGAAACAAACATACAAGGTCCGCTGTAGACTGTAAAGAAAAGAAGCCATAGGTAGCACAATACCATCTCCTCTTTAGCATTGAAGAAAGTAGCACTGGGATGGCTTTTTGAAATAGAGAAAATGTCCTTTGTTGATGCTAGTGCACCTTAAACCCGGTGCTTGGAGTATGATTTAGGGAGCACTGGCCATCTTGTCCCTAGCTGTTGCTTCTGATTAGTGATACTGCAAACATGCTTCATTAGGCTCGGCCACCTTTTGTCAGTTGCCACACAGATTAACCTTTACTGAAATTGATGATCACACACACACTCAATGAGAAGGGGGGAAAGAATGTCTCATAGCAGTAAACAGCTCTCAGAATCAATGAAGGGCAGGATTTCTGTTTGGTTATGGTTGGAGTTATGTATAAATAGATAAATACTATTTGCTTTTGCTTTTTTTGATAAATATGGGACCTTGTTTGCCTCCGGTAAAGTAGCTCATTTCTTTTTTTAACTGCACTAGTTAGAGTGCAATAGAGTGACAATACCAACTAACAAGAAACCCAAACAACCTGTTTAAGTTTTCCAAAATTCCAGGAAAACTTAATGGCAAAAGGCAAAATGGTTTCTTTTTAAACATTTTATCCAGGGCTCTTGGGTGGCTCAGTCCATTAAGCATCTGCCTTGGGCTCAGGTCATGATCCCAGGGTCCTGGGATTGAGCCCCACGGCAGGCTCCCTGCTCAGTGGGGAGCCTGCTTCCCCCCTCATCCCCCCCAGACTCTCTCTCTCTCTCATGCTGTCTCAAATAAATAAATAAATAAAACGTTAAAAAAACACATTTTTTCCAGATTTACCGAAGAATGATTATCAACTTACAAATTGTATACATTTATAATGTTCAGCATGTTGTTGTTGTTGTTTTAAGATTTTATTTATTTATTTGACAGAGATCACAAGTAGGCAGAGAGGCAGGCAGAGAGAGAGGAGGAAGCAGGCTCCCCGCTGAGCAGAGAGCCCGATGCGGGTCTCGATCTCAGGACCCCTGGATCACTACCCAAGCCGAAGGCAGAGGCTTTAACCCACCGAGCAACCCAGGCCCCCCAGCATGGTTTTTTAAGATATACAGTGTTGGGGGCACCTGGGTGGCTTGGTGGGTTGAAGCCTCTGCCTTCGACTCTGGTTATGGTCCCGGAATCCTGGGATCGAGCCCCGCATCGGGGTCTCTGCTGGTGGGGAGCCTGCTTCTCCCTCTCTCTCTCTGCCTGCCTCTCTGTCTACTTGTGATCTCTGTCTGTCAAATAAATAAAATCTTAAAAATAAAAAGGATATACAGTGTGATGATTTAATACATACACACATTGTGATGCACTGTCACCTCACATAGTTACCTTTTTTTCCTGGTAAGAGCACCTAAGATCTATTCTCATTGGAAGTTTCAACTGTACAATACAGTATTATTAAGTATAGTCACTATGTTATGCATCAGATTCCCAGAAACTACACATCTTATTACTGAAATTGTCTACCCTTTGACCAACATCTCTGCATTCCCCCCACTCTCCACTGTTCTACTCTCCAGTTTATGATTTCAACTCTTTCAGTTTCCATACATAAGTGAGGTCATACAGTATTTTTGTGTGTCTGGCTTATTTCATTTAGCTAGTGTCCTCTGGGTTCATACATGTTGTCACAGATGGCATGATTTCCTCCTCTTCTTATGACTGGTATTCTTTCTTTCTTCCTTCCTTCCTTAGATTTTATTTATTTATTTGAGAGAGAGAGAGCAAGAGACAGTACTAGCAGGGCGAGGGGCTGAGGGAGAAGCAGACTTCCCACTGAGCAGGGAGCCTGATGTGGGGCTCAATCCTGGGACTCCAGGACTAGGACCTGGGCCGAAGGCAGATGTTTAACCACCCAGGTGCCCCTCTTGTGGATGTTTGGTGTGCCAGTCTCAGCCTATTGATAACCAGTGTTGTGGCTGGGTCAGCGCTTACAGATCTTACTGTGACTGCAAGGTGTCCTTTAGCAGTAACCATCAGGAAAATCTGAAGGAAAAAAAAAAGTTTATTACTCACAGATTCTGAGAAGCAAATGACATACCTGGGGCCACACAGGGAGGTCATGGGGAGAGGGAGAGGAGGCACAAGGGCCTAGGTTCTGCTTTTATTGGAGGTCAAGGGTAGGATCCAAGGGCTTCATGGGCTCACTCTATATTGGTGAATTTAAAACATAAGAGTTGGAACTTAAAGTGCAAGAAGAGAAAGAAAACAAGTAGCCCAAACAGTTACTGAAATCAACCGAGTTCTCTAAAAGCAAGGCTCCTCAATGTTAGGAGGGTGGCCTGATTCTTTCACTAGTCACATGGCTGGCAATATATTTGTTCAAGATAGCCATCCTTAAGTGGGTGTCTCTTCAAGCACACCTGAAGTCAGGCATTTGCATAACAAATTATGTATGTATGTATGTGTGTATTTGTGTATTCTTATATATATTTATATGAATATACATATGATCACATTTTATGTATCCATTCATCCTCTGACATACAGTTGGGTTGTTTTCATATCTTGGTTGTTGTGAATAACGCTGCAGTGAACACAGGAATACAGAAATTTCTTCAAGATAATGATTTCATTTCCTTTGGATGTATACCTAAATGTGGGACTGCTGGATTATGTCAGTAGCTTTATTTTTAATATTTTGAGGAACCTCCGTACTGTTTTCTGTAGTGGTTGTGCTTACACTCCCACCAATAGTGTAGGTAGGATTCCCTTTTCCCTACACTTTGCCAATGCTCATTATCTTGTCTTTTTGATGATAACCATCCTAACAGGTGTGAAGTGATATCTCACTGTAGTTTTGATTTGCATTACCCTGATGATTAGTGACATTGAACATTTTTTCATGTACTTGTTGGCCAGTTGCATGTTTTCTTTGGAAAAATGTCTATTCAGATTCTTTACTCATTTTTAAATTGGATTATTTGTTTTTTTTACTATTTAGTTGTATTAATTTTTTTCTATTTTTTAGATATTAATCTATTGTCTGATAAATGGTTTGCAAGTATTTTCCCTCATTCCGTAGGTTGTCTTTTCCTGTCATTGATTGTTTCCTTTGCTGTGCAGAAGTTTTTAGTTTAATGTAGTCCCACTTATTCATTTTTGCTTTTATTGCTTATGTTTTTGGTGTCATATCCAAAAAATGATTGCCAAGACCAATGTCAAGGAAATTTTCCCTTATGTTTTCTTTAGGAGTTTTATGGTTTCAGGTCTTATATTTAAGTCTTGAATCCATTTCAGATTAATTTTTGTGTATGGCATAAGATTAGGGTCTAGTTTCCTCCTCTTTTCTTTTCTTTTCTTTTCATCTCTCTCTCACTCTTTTAGCTTATGAATATGTAGTTTTCCCAACATCATTCATTGAGAAGACTATCCTTTCCCTTTGTATATTCTTGGAACACATCGAAGATTAGTACTGCTTGTGGTTGTGTCTATTTCTAGGTTCTCTATTCTATTTCATTTATCTATGTGTCTGTTTTTAATGCCAGTACCATACCATTTTGATTATAACAGGTTTGTGATATAATTTGGTATCGGAAAATGTAATGCCTCCACCTTTGTTCTTCTTTCTCACAATATAGCTTTCTCACAATAGCTTTGGTTATTCAGGGACTTTTGTGATTCCACACAAATTTTAGGATTATCTTTTCTGTTTTTGTGAAAAATGTCATTTGAGTTTTGATAGGGATTACATTGCATCTATAGATTGCTTTGGGTAGTATTTAAACAACATTAATTCCTCCAATCCATGAACACAGAATATTTTCCCATTTATTTGTGTCTTCTTCAGTGTTTTTCATGAATGTCTTATAGTCTTCATTGTATAGATCTCTTAAGTCCTTGGTTAAATTTATTCCCAAGTTGTTGTTGTTGTGTTGATGTTATTTTAAATGGGATTTTTTTTCTTAATTTCCTTCTTGGGCAGTCTGTTGTTAGTTATAGAAGCACAAAATTGAAGTCATATCAAGTGTATTTTCCAATCACAGTGGTATGAAACTAGAAATCAGGAGCAGAGGAAAACTGGAAAATTCACTAATACGTGAGAAGTGAACAGCGTGCTCTGAACAACCAGTGGGTCAAAGAAGAAACTTAAAAAAAGGGATCAGTGAGGTGTCTTGGTGGCTCAGTTGGTTGAGTGTCTGTCCTCAGTGCAGGTCCTAGGATAGATAGAGCCCTGCATCAGGCTCCCTGCTCACTGGAAAGTCTGATTGTCCCTCCCTCTGCCATTTCCCCAACTCATGCTCTCTCTCTCCCTCTCTCTAATTAATTAATTAATTAATTGATTAATTAATTAATTAATCTTTTTAAAAAGGAGGTCAAAAAGTATCCTGAGACAAATGAAAAAGGAAACGCATACCAAAACTTTTAATGCTTGCATTTTATTTTAATTTTTTTTTAATTTTATTAATTTATTTGACAGACAGAGATCACCCAAGGACCCTGGGATCATGACCTGAGCCAAAGGCAGAGGCTTAAACCACTGAGCCACCCAGGTGCCCCAATGCTTGCATTTTAAAAGAAGGAAAAATCTTAGATAAACAACCTAACCTTAATGCTCAAGAAACTATAAAAAGAACAAACCAAGCCCAAAGTTATCAGAGAGGAGGAAATAAAGAACAGAGCAGAAGTAAGTGAAATAGAGACTAGAATGACAATAGAAAAGATCAACAAAACTAAGGATTGGTTTTTTGAAAAAATAATAAAATTTACAAACTTTTAGGTAGACTACCCAAGGGGAAAAAAGAGAGAGAACTCAAACAAAATGGTTTCTTAAATAGCTTATATTTTTCGGGACCCATGGAGACACTTTGTTGTATTTAGCCTGTGTGTGTGTGTGTGTGTGTGTGTGTGTGTGTGTGTGTGTGAGAGAGAGAGAGAGAGAGAGAGAAAGAGATATCCAGGATTTATTTAGTGCCTTCCATAAAGCCATGTGTTACGAAGTCAATCAATGACTTTCAGAGGTTAACAGTGTAAAGATGGAATCCGAAATCATCTTCATACTTGTTGAATAAGCCTGAACAAGTTACCCAGCATCTTAGCCTTTATTTAGTTCCCTTGTTTGTATGATAGGAATAATGCCCATCTCATAGGTTTGCTATGACAATCAAATAATATGATGTTAGCACATCTCCTTAGTCAAGGTCAGCAAAGGCCTTAAATCTCAGTCTAAAGATCTTATATCCTGTAGAAAGTCTGGGTCTGGGACACTGGATGGCTCAATGGGTTGAGCATCTGCTTTCGGCTCTGGTCATGGTCCCATGGTCCTGGGCTCAAGTCTTGCATTAGGCTCTTTGCTCATCAGGGAGCATGTTTCTCCCTCTGGCTGCTGCTCCCCCTGCTTGTGTGCTTGCTCTCTCTCTGACGAATAAGTAAATAAAACCTAAAAAAAAAAAAAAGAGAGAACATTTGAGTCTGACAATGGAGGTAAGAAATACCCATCAATATTGATGTCTGAGAAATATCCATCAATAACTCACATGTAATTTTCTTTTGCCTTGTTTAGCTTTAAGCCAAAATCTTTCCAACCTCTCTCATTGTTTTTTTTTTTTTAAAGATTTTATTTATTTATTTGACAGAGAGAGAGATCACAACTAGGCAGAGAGGCAGGCAGAGAGAGAGAGAGAGGGAAGCAGGCTCCCTGCTGAGCAGAGAGCCCGATGCGGGACTCGATCCCAGGACCCTGAGATCATGACCTGAGCCGAAGGCAGCGGCTTAACCCACTGAGCCACCCAGGCGCCCCACCAACCTCTCCCATTGTTACAAGGAACTCCAGATGTTAAATTTTAAATTCATTTCTTTACTATATAGTTGAAATTGATAGTTTTCAATAAAACAACTTTATAAATGAAATGAGCATATTAAATATAACAAGAAAAATGAAGTAGCATCATTTTGTTTTAGATTGAATGTATGTAATGCCTTCATATACATAAATTCACTTCATATTTACAATGACTTAGCCAAATCAATGGTGTTACCTTTATTTGTAACTGAGGAAAGCAAGGTCAGAAAGCCAACAAAAGGGGTCTTCTTACCTTCAACTCTGCAGCAACCTGCGAGCACTTCAGGAGTTTAAGAAAGTAAAAAACAGCGGTAATTTCTCAAGATAATCCATTATAATGCACCATAGCATCTTAAGGGCTGGGCCTGTTTTATCCTCAGTGTTTGGCGCAGTGCCTAGAGTGCTGTAGGTACTCAACGAACATTTAACAAATGAGCAACCGGATGAATAAACAGCTTTAAAACTAAAGTAGTTTTATACTGAGATTAAGTGGTCAGATGGTTCCTTCTATACTGGGCAGTCACTTTACTATGGATGTCAAAGCCTAGGTAGACAGAAGTGATTGGGGGAAACATCTAGTAATCTCTCACTCTTCCCAAGCCTATGGGCCAGCTGTGTCCTCAGGAGTGGCCTGTGACTGGGAAAAAGGGGCAGGTAGTACAGAAGGAAGCCAATGAGTCAGAGAAAATACAGAGGTCACTTCTGCTTTTCAGCTCTCTCCAGGGTGCAGTGTACACCTTGCCCATAGCTCTCATTGGACTGAACTGACATGATTCATTTCTGGTTAGCCACACTTTTAGAGTATGGGCTTCTCAGGGATAGAGACTGGGCATTTGCCATTGCTGAATTCTTAGCGTTTAGCATGGCAGTGGGTGTTTCGTAGCCCACCCTTCCCCAAGTTTAACTAAGGTATGATTAACAAATTGAAGTTGATATACTTTTTATACATAGGTTTTACAACATGATGTGTTGAAATTCAGTGTTAAGTAGATATTTGTGAACATGAATGGGGCACACTGATGTACTAAACAATGTTTCCCATGCAAAAGAATTGTATCTTCTGTAAGTGAAGTTCCATGCATACCAGATGCCTCAGAGTGGTCTCGGGGTCGACTCACAGAGCCAGGGAGGTAGAGCTTGATCTAAAAGATCAGGCTATTACAAAGGGAGGAGGAAGCATTAACAGGAGTCCTAAAGGCAGGTTTCTCTGCCTGAATCTCAGAAGCTGGCTTTGCCAGAGTAATAATTTTCATCCCCCACTGTGTCAGTCGGGGTCTAGTCAAAAGAAGGAAACTACAAGTTATTTTAAGAGATATAATTTAATATAAGGAATTGTTTACTAGGAATTAAAGCTGTGGAAAGGCAAGTAGGAGACATGAAACTGTCAAAATGACAGCAACTGCAGAAAGTAAGTTTTGCCCTTGGAGCTGGAAGAACAAGGGCAAAAAGTTGACTAAAGTTCAGACCTTGGAGGAGGAGTCTGTGCCATGTGTCTGAATGGGACAACAAGGCTGGTTCTTTGAGTGTTGGAAAAACTGCAAAGTGGATTCAGCAGCTTCCAAGAGAATGGAGTGACATTGCCAGGCTGAGAAGAACCTTGCTTGGGAAAGTTTGCTGATGCTCATGGAGACAAGAAGCAAAACTGGAACACGGAGGGGCAGGTCTTTTCTTTCTTCTCCAGGCTTGTAGTTAGCTCTGCGGACCCCTCTTGGTACAGCCTAGCAGGGATCCAGCTGCCAAAGCAGAAAGCAGTTTTCAGAGTTCCCAGCCCTAGCTTCACAAAGTCACATAGAAATATAGGTTGGAAACTGAGAAACAAGAATTTAAAATAATTGGTATACCCACCTACCTTCCCAAAGCTGTCATTCACAGAGCATGAGCTGTCTTCAGTTATTCCACAAGACACCCAAGCTCCTACATTTACTATTGCTCATACTTAAATAGTTAGATTTCATCCTCGGTACCAGCCGACCTGGGAAGGTGAGAGTAGATTTTCCATTCTTGTCTGAGTTCTCACCCTGTGATCTTTAATATTGAGAAGTGGTTAAGCTCCAAGCTGTTTCAGGCTGTGGAAGTTTGAATTTTGCCTAAAGTTTGAATCTTACCTCTTCTAGTACTGTTTGGGCAAGAGTCATTGCCTCTTTATGCCTCAGTTCTTTCCGTTTCTTCAGTAAGAGAACCCCCTTCATTGGGCTAGGGCTGGTGTGTATATTAAATAAATTTATACCCATAAAACCCTTAGAGCAGCTGCTTGTATTCGTAGGGGCTCGATGAATATCACTTCTTATTACTTATGTTGACCTTGGGTCATACGGGGCAGAAGTGTCAGAGATGGATAGAGCAAAATGAGATGGGTCCTCTGAAAATTCATCTGGCCAACAAATATTTATTTATTGCCCTGTGCTAGGTCTTGGAGACATACAAGTGAAAAGATGTGGTTTCAGCCATCTGAGAGTTCCTGATCTTGTGTTAGATAAAGTAAATGAATTACACTATGAATTACTTTGTGTGATAAAAGCTATGATTTCATTAAAATGGGTACTGTAGGGCCATGTAAGATGGTATCTCTATTAATTTCCTACTGCTGTGCAAAACTTTACCTTAAACCTTAAAGCAACAAAAATCATCATGTCTCACATTTTCTGTGAGTCGATGATTAAGACAGGGCGCATCTGGGTTAGTTTGTCTCTGCACAATGTCTGCAGTCTTTGCTGGAAAATTTGAAGGCTAAGGGCTAAAATCATCCACGGACTCATTCACTCACATGTATGATGTTCTGGCTGGAGGTCAGAACATCTGCCTATGGCCTCTTCATATGGTCTGAGCTTCCTCACAACATAGTGGCTGGCTTCTCAAGGCAGTTATCTCAAGAAAGAGCCAGACAGAAGCCATAACACCTTTCACGACCTAGTGTCAGAAATCATGCACTTCTATCACAATGTATCGTTTGAGCCAGTTAAAAGATCTACCCAGGTCAAGGTATGGGAACAAAGATCTCACCTCTTGATGGACAAATGTCAATGGCATGATACAAAAAGAGGATGTGGTATAGGATATATGTTGGTGCAGCCGTCTTTGGAAAATGTAATCTGCCACAGGATCTAACTCAGCCTGAAGTTAGGGTAGGAGGTGATACAAAAAAAATAAAATAAAATTTATAAAGGTGATGGTGTTCCTGCTGAATTCTGAAGAAACTTCTTCAGGCTGACACCAACGAATACAATCCTATTTTTAAGATCTCTAGGAAGACTCTTCAACCTTCATTGGTATGTATTATTTCAATCCCCTTAACTCTTATCAGGAAAAATCCCAACTGTTTCTTATTTTCTAACTATGATTACTTCCTGGAGCAAAGGGAACACGTCCTCGTGTTCTCTTCTTACTCCTTGAAGTTGTGCAGATGTTGACCTCTGTCACCTGAGAAACATACTTAATGTCGCTGATTCTTTCACCTACACCCTCTACTTTATCCAGGGAACGGTTTCTATCTTTGCAATTCTTTCATTCCTTTATGTTTCCCTTGCCTCCTCTCTAGACCCTTAGAACATTCTTCCTGAGGTCGCTTAATGATTGATCTCCTAAACTACTATCTTTTCCCATCCCCACTTTACCTAAGATATCACTAGGCCCTCTTCACCGAGGATGTTCAACAAATGCCTGGATTTTCCTAGAAGGAGGTTACAGAATTACCTTTCCACCTTCTCTTCTTCAGGCTGAATGATCTCACTTCCCTGGAGGGTGGCTCCCTGTGCTTCCTCCAACGCGGTTGCGTGTGATGTCCTGAGTCAAATGATTTCTAAATAGAAAACTTCTGCTAGCACCATCGTTAATTAGCATCCTTTCTCAGAACATCTAAAAGAAGCTAGTTGGGAGAACAATGTGCTCCCAACAAAGCTAATGAAGTTTGGAAGTTGGTTTCTTCAACAATAATAAGTAAATGCAGGCCTGGCTGAGTAACTGTTCAGGCAGTTTACTGAACTTCTCTCTCTTCCTTTTGCCTTTCCATTGCTGTCCCTTGATCTCTCAGCCACTGCCTCCTAATCCTCTCCCCTCAGAATGATAACTGTCTTTTAATGACCGCACTGTGTCCTGTTCATGCCTGACTATTAGCTGCTGAAGCGCTCACGTCACCAGTTTATTCGAGGACTGCCTCTGTTGGCAAATCTGGCTGCTCCTTGAGGGTAAGGACTGTGTCTTATTTTCTCTCTTTAAGCTCCATATTATAATGTGAAAGAATAATTCAACCTAGTAAATTTGAAGATGTAATCAGCTTTATTAAACAATTCATGAATTGGTCAGCATCCCATCTAGCAAGTAGAGGGGAGCTCCAAGGAGTCCTGTAAAATGGAAGATTTTTGTGGGAAGGATGGTTGGACAAGAAGTTATTAGCAAAAGAAAAAGAATTGTTTCAGGCAAGGTCACTCTCCCTTAGGGGAAGGGTCAGGCATGGTATCAGTCAGATTATTTGGTATCACTCAGAAAATTCCAGATTGCTCGTCTTAAGATTTCATTTCTGGAGAGGCTGAAACTACAATTAAGTCACGTTTTGCTGCAAGTGACTCTACCTTGGGCCTGTGGTTTTCTTTTTAACAATAGCAAAGTATGTAGCGCCTAGTTGGTGCTCAGTGAATATTTGATAACTGACTGAGTGAACAAATTATTAATAAGTAGTGTTATTTTGACTATTTTGGCTAAGGTAGTCAAGTGGGACCCAGGATGTATCCTGTCATGATCCCACTGAGATGTTCCTGGGCAATTGCCCATGCTGTTCATTCTGCGATAGACATTCTTCCAGGACATCTTCTACTCGTCATAGAGAAGTCCTGGCTTAGCTGTCATTTCCTTGAGAAACCTTCCCTAACTCCCACCAAACTTTGCTCTCCCTTCTTTACCAAATTAAGGACTCCTATATATGCTTCTTTATACTTCTCACGTCACAGGAATACCATATTTTACTGTTTGCTTCCTCTCTATATTCACCTTTGAATTGTACGCCTCACAAGAGAGAAAGGTCCATGTATATCTTCCTTTCATTATATTCCCAAATGCCAAACAGAATGCCTGGTATACTGTAGATTCCCAATAAATATGAATACAAGTATGTAAGAAGGATTAATAAAAACAGAATTTTTCCTATGGGTCTTAGAATAGTTTTCTCTTTCCCTGTCTTCCCCCAAGGTAGAACTATAACCATCTATATAGTGATGATTGTGCTGTGAAAAAATAAAATATAACAGATACCATGCATTGTGTAAAAATCCGGCAACACCTTTTATTGATGCTTTTGACCAAAAATATTCTGTTACTATAAAATATGCAGAAGTGAAAGATACATGGCCCACAGATTTTCCTTTTGTTGAAAAACTGGGCTGACTAATGGGCTTTGGCTGCCTCTGCTGTACTCTGGGAAGGGGCTGTCCCAGCTGTTTGGAGCATCATACGTGCCATCCATCTACTTCTTAGAGGAGTACGCGTTTACTGTGAGAAATGCTGAGCAGTTCTACATAAAAACAACAAAAGAAATTAATAGTTCTAATATAATCTGTTCCGGAATAATATATCCTAATTCTTTATACTTTAGCAGCTCTGGGCAGTGAGAACAGAACAGTCCTGTGAGGGAGACAATGTGGAATTTGGATCTCACTGAGCCCAGGGAGAAGCAAGAAGGACCTTCCCACCTCTTGGCTTTCTGGAATTGATAAGACTAATCCCAGTGATTTAGGATTGGGCGTAGGGTGTAGAGAGGCTAGGTGGGGAGGAAAGGTAAGGACCTCTTTGTGTCTTTCCTGAAAAATTCCGTTTGAAGCCTTGGCTTAGTTCTCCAAAGCTTTTGAAATGCACCTCACAGCAACTTAGCAAGTTTTGGGTTTTTGTTTTTGTTTTTATTTTTAATTTACCTGATATTTCTGATACCCTGTTTTCATTTTCTCCTAGTCTTTGCTCAGGTCCTTTGAGAAGAGTAAGAGTCCTTTGTAAAGGTGGTGTCTAACATCCCTGCTTGATTTTACAGAGGTGCTTGTCACCTTTAGCTTGTCACAGGGATGTTTTTCCATGTGGAGGGCAACATGAACTGCCTCAGAGATGTTCTGGACTCCAGTGAAGTCTCTTAGGGGGTTTGTCTTACACCAGCTATGGGTTGCTTTTGTCTCTTTAGAGAGTAGCAAGGAGTGCATTGGACTCTGTGTCAGAATTGTCCTGTATCCAAATGTTAGCCCTATGAAAGTCTTCAGCAAGTTGTTAAATCTGTAAAATAAAGCTAATAACTCCTATATGTGTAATAGCCAGGACTTATGTGGGCAGCAAGTGAGGCAAATAAAAATATTAGTTATTTAAACGAAACAGAAGCTTATTTTTCTCATACATTAAAGATGTCCAGAGCCTGCTAAGGCAGAAATTTATGGTTTCATTAGGAATCAAGGCGCTCTTTCCTGTTGTGTTGCCATCCTCCGTATGGAGTTGCTACCCCATGGTCCAAGATGTTGCTTGAGCTCTGCCTGTCAGTTTGCACTTGAGCCCACAGGAAGGCGGATGGTTGAAAGACGTGCATAGCCACCTTTTTGTTCAGGACACATGGTGGAAATGTCAGTAGTTTTGGTCAGAACTTAAGAGAGGTGTTATGTCTTTCTATAGGGCAGGAGGCGTGGGGGGCATGGGTGGAGGCTGGAAAGGCAGCCTTTATTTTAGATAGTCATGGACCACAATAAAAATTAGGGGCCTATTCCTCTGCAGACAAGAAGAATGGTATTGTGGAACCATTTTAAGTCTTTGCTGCCACCTTCCCTCCCCTGGAACGATACAAAGGTGTTTCAAAAACTCTTCAATCTATATCCTTGACAGATTTTATTTTTAAAATAATGGTAGTACTATTCTTATGAGTGGGAATTCAGAAGATAAAGACAAAGGAATTAGAGTTGTCCTTTTCTGAAAGGGCAATTGTTAGGTCATTTGGGGGAGACTTACCATTGAGCTCTGTTTTATGAAGGATTATTATAAGGAAAACATTTATCATTCATTATTCATCTACACAGAGGATGAAGGAAACTGAAAGATGATCCATCCCCTTCATTTTGCAGATGAAGGGTATTTTTCCAAGGTCCTAAAGCTAGTCAGCAGCGGAGCCAGAATTAAAACCCAAGGTCCCTGGTAGAATATTCAGTATCTTGTCCTTTGCACAACCTTACCTCTGCAAAATGAAAATCAGCTGTAAAATGAAGGGTGATGGGGCGCCTGGGTAGCTCAGTGGGTTAAATGTCCGCCTTTGGCTCAAGGTCATGATCTCAGGGTCCTGGGACTGAGTCCTGTGTTGGGCTTCCCACTCAGCAAGGACTCTGCTTGTCCTTCTGCCCCTACATACTCCCCGCTTGTGTTCTTTCTCCAATAAATAAATAAAATCTTTTTAAAAATGAAATAAAAAAACAAAAAAGAGGGGTGATTAAACTGTGAAAGGAAGTTGTACAGAAGTTGCTGGAATTTTCTGAAAATGGAAGAAAGCGGGTATTAACACAGAGGGCTGGGATGAGTAGACCTTTTATGGTGACCTTAGCCCCAGGCTTTCCCTAAGACTAGAGTTAGAATTCCCAGTGGTTCATTCAAGTTGTTTGTGTCCTTTTGTTTCTCGTCAGGAGTTGATATTGGCTGCCCCGTGGCTATACTGTGGTTCCATTCTTATCTTATTCTTGAAATCTGGTTAGCATTTTGTTTGTTCTCCCAGCTCTGCGTACTGAATTCAAGGATTCTTAGTTTATCAGCTCCTGGTGCTTTTTGCCCTGGGAGCTTTTCTTACCCACTCCTGTAACTCCTACTAACAGCTGTGCCCCCCGGGAGGTGGGGAGTCTGTTCCTACTGAGTGTCACAACCCCCTTTCCATCTCTTCCCTCGCCTCAGAGAAACCTATTTCTGTCTTCAAAATGTGACCTTTAGCTTCTTGTATGAACATTGGCAACAAGCTCTTAACACAGTCCCAGCAGCACCAGCTGCCTTTCTGACTTCTCACTTGAATTGCTAAGGAGGATTGCTGACTAGCTGCTGAGATCCTTGTGCTCTGTGTCCTCTGCTTGCAGTTTTGTTGTAAAGCTCGGTGGTGTCTTATTCCTGTTTTGCCCATTTCTTTGTTACTCTCCTTTTCACCCTCTTTAATTTCAGGAGACTTCGATTCTCTGTCCCAGCAATCTGTTTTTGCCATGTCAGGCACTATATGCCTCCCTCTCTCTCCTTAATCTCCTCTGGCAAGCTTAATTAATTCATATATTTTGCTCTGCTAAGTGGGAAACCGTCACTTTACAAAAACAGCAGTTACCTTATGAATCTACCATGTCTCTATGCTATCCGGTCTTTACAACATGTCACTTGTTTCTCCTCTTTTTTTTTTTTTTTAAGATTTTATTTATTTGACAGACAGAAATCACAAGTAGGCGGGGGGGGGGGGGGGGGGGGGGGGGGGGATGGAGAGCAGGCTCCCCGCTGAGCAGAGAGCCCAGGACCCTGGGATCACGACCTGAGCTGAAGGCGAAGGCTTTAACCCACTGAGCCACCCAGGCACCCCATTGTTTCTCCTTTGAACATAGGTTTTGTTTGTTTGTTTTTTTAAAGATTTTATTTATTTATTTGACAGAGATCTCAAGTAGGCAGAGAGGCAGGCAGAGAGAGAGTGAGAGGAAGGGAAGCAGGCTCCCTACTGAGCAGAGAGCCCGATGTGGGGCTCGATCCCAGCACCCTGGGATCATGACCTGAGCCGAAGGCAGAGGCTTTAACCCACTGCGCCACCCAGGCGCCCCTGAACATAGGTTTTTAAACCTGGATTCATATGGCAGAAATCCCTACTCACCTAATATCCATTCTTCCCTTTCACCAACAGAACACTGCTTTGGGGGTAGTGAGAGGGACAGTTGCTCCCATCTGTCAAAATTACAATTTCCATGTTACACATTTTTTACCACAATAAGAGATGAATCTTAGATTAGTTCATACTTCTGTTGCTCTGAAATTGTCATTTTTATGTGTCTGTGTTTTGTTTCCTTACCAAGACTCTAAACTCCGGATGGAAGTATGCATAAATTTCTAATAGCAGTATAAATTAGTAGTATAGATTTCTAATCTTAGTATAATGTCTTATACATAATGACCACTGTGCTATAACCCATATAGTATTAAAAACTCCTGAAGATTAGTAAATGTAACTATGATGAAAAATTATGATTTCTAGTCTCCCTTTTATCCAGGGTTGGCTATGTGATAGTGCTCCCACCATTGAGATATAAGATAGAAGTCTGAGCTGAGGATTTTTGGAAACGTTTCTTTCCTCATACATACCAGCTCTTTCTTCTTTGTTCGTTCTCATTTCTGCTCCCTGGAAAGTGGACCCAATACATAAAGCTGCCACAGCCGTGCCCTTGACCATGAGATCAAGGACCAGAGGAATGAGGAAACCTCAGTCCTAGAACTCTGAGCCCCTGAACTAACATTGGTAATCTTCAACCTGCAGAATTCTTGTATGGAGAAAAGTAAAGCCTCTAGTGGGTGTGTATAACCGCTCTGAGCAACTCTGCTACTTTTAGCTAAATGGAGTTCCTAAGTGATTCATTTGTAACTAAATGGGTTGAGTCTGTCTGATGCACACTGCAAAGTGCCACTAGGTCCAGACAGGGAAGAACTCGTTGCCTTGGTCATTGACCATGCTGTCAGCAGGTGATCCTCAGCAGCTGGCCCCTTTGGGATTTATCTTAGTCTCAAAGAACCTCTTCCCTCAAGGTTATTCCCCTTTCTGGAGTAGCCCGCATTCAATAAATCATCAGTTGGATGTATAAAGACCTGGCCATGTTGATCCAACTTGGGACAATTGCGGAGGGCCATTTAGAGCTGCTGTGGGAGTGGCTGTGGGGGTCATTGAACTACATAGCAGCTTGACCTGTCCCTCTGTCCACCCCTGATTTCCTCCCATCCCTCCCACAGGTACTAGTCCCAAGAGCACTCTCTAAATGCATACCTCTGCACTAGACTCTGTCTATTGCTCAGAGAACCCAACCCGTGATACCTGCTATGTTGTTTTCCAATCCACAGATGTGTATTGATATGCTAGCCAGTACCAGGCTCTATGCCATGCCTTGATTGGTGGTTGGTGTGTGTGTGTGTGGGGGGAGGTGAGAGCACAAAGGTTGAATAGCACAAAGATGAATAAAACACAGTCCTTATTCAGAAGTAGCCTTAGTCTTAAGAGAGGTTAAACTAATACTTTTCATTGATGTGGTGAGTCTCTAATTTTAGTGGTGATTATGTGGGAATATATGGGACAGATTGAAAAATTGCCTGAGAGAGCCAGAGAAGGTCTCACAGAGAATGTAAGCTTTTAGAGGAGTCTCGAATGTGGAGGTGTTTACCATATAGAGTAGGAAGTGAAGGGCATTAAAAGAAGGAAGAGTTTTTGTTGAAAAATGTAAGAGCTTGAAAGGGCAGGGCTTGTTGGAAAAAGACAAATGATTTTCTGGAAGGAAGGGAGATAGGTGAATTGAAACCACGTTGTGGAAAACATATAAACCTTTGGGAAACCACTGGTATTTTTTTTTTTTTTTTAATCAGAGTGAAGGTTATACGAAAATTTGAGAGTTGATGAAACACTGATTAGTGGCCATGTAACAGGAGGTTAAGTAGGGAGAAATCAGAGAGAAGCAAACCAGGAAGGGGCCTGGTCAGGTATGTAGACAACCTATGATGTCAGACTGAACTAGAGCAGGCATTGTGGGTATGAGAGGGTGGAATGGATGTAGGAAATTTTGGCGGGAAAGCTAACAGGGCTCAGAGTCTAGATGGATGGGAGTGGTAAGGAAGAGGAAGGAATCAAAGACGACTGAGAATTTTGGCTAATGAGATATGGTCATGGTGCTCTCAAGAGCCAGAATAAGAATGATGAGAGATTTGGGGCATCAGAGACATTTAGAGCAGAACTTGAAATAAATTTCTAACACACAGAACTGCCTCTGGGCTGCAGATGTAGGTTTCTAATACACTGAGGTGTTTGTGTTCCTTGAAACTATCCATTTGAGGGATATTGTTCAAAGAGAGGATGTAGAATGTAAGAAAAAAGTGGCAAAGGACTGGCCCCCAGGGAAACAGCTGTCATGTCTTGTGGGACTTAAATAAATACTGTTGAATCCTGAGCAGAGTGACAATGACGAAATATTTGTGTCCCTACTCCCTTCATTAACATGCATTGTAACTCTCCCTTTGGGGATTCTAGAAAACTCCAGGCTAGTGTTTAGGCTTTACCCCTTTGTGTATTCACTGGCCAAAGCTTGCCGATCTTCTGTGCCCTTGAACTCTATCTTACTAAAAAGGAAAGTTAGGTTCTTCTCAGTTCTAACATTTGACTCCCTTTTAACAAGGTAAGGTGGCCCAAACTCAGAGACATAAGAAGGTGACTGGCTTTCACAGAAAGCCACCATAAATCCTGAACCCTTGAATCAGGAGAGTTTTCTGCAATAGAAGCACTTATTCTATAAATTATTTGAAAGCAAGAGCTCTTTTATTTGTCTTTGAGAGATTTGGTGAGGAGTAAACACTTAATAACTTTGTGTTAGGGGCGCCTGGGTGGCTCAGTGGATTAAGCCGCTGCCTTCGGCTCAGGTCATGATCTCAGGGTCCTGGGATCGAGCCCCACGTCGGGCTCTCTGCTCTGCAGGGATCCTGCTTCCCCCCCTCTCTCTCTCTCTGCCTGCCTCTCTGCCTACTTGTGATCTCTCTCTCTGTCAAATAAATAAATAAAATCTTTAAAAAAAAAATAACTTTGTGTTAAACTGAATCAAATGGCTCTGAACCAGGCCTATAAGAATCTCTTTAATAAGCGGTGCTTTACAATCATTACTTGACTCCAAATGTGGGGTCTTCTGTGAAGATGGGCAAAAATATCTTGATTCAGAAACACTAAATTGAGGTAAATATCTGTATAGTTCTGATTGTAGTCAAGAGTGAAACCCAAACTCACTTTTATATGAGATGGTATAATCTAGTGCATTCAGACTGCTTTTACAGAACACTGTAGGCTAGGTGGCTTGTAAATAACAGAAACCTCCTTCTCACAGTCATGAGGCTGGGAAGTCTAAGATTAAGGTACCAGTGGATTTGGTGTCTGGTGAAGACCTGCTTTGTGGTGCATAGACAGCTGTCTTATTGCTATGTTCTCAAATGACAGAAGGGGCAAGGGGTTTTTAATGTCTCCTTTATAGAGGCACTAATCCCATTCACAAGGCCTCCACGCTCATGACCTAAAAACCTCCAAAAGGCCACATCTCCTAGCACCGTCACACTGGGGATTATATTTCAGCATAAGAATTTGAGGGGGACACAAATATTCATTCCAGGTGAATAGAAATGCTTCAAGTCACTGGTGACAGAGGCAGCAAAACATACCAAATATGGGATTTGTATATTGAAACTAACAGCTTAATAGAGTTTCATGCACTGATGTCCAGAAATTCTACAGGGTTTTATCCCCTTAGGTATTAAGGCAAACTCACAAAACAGGTGTTATTCATTCAAAAACACTCAACCATCATTTGTGAGCCTCTTGGGTGGGCTAATCACTGTCATTTATTTGTTATTGTTACTGCTTTGCATTGTTCGGCACACAGAAGATATGAGTTATCTTTCCAGCATCTTCTGTGTCATAAGCAATATAACTCCTATTTACAAATGAAGAAATCAAGACTCTGAGTTTGATTACTTAGTTGCATAACCTAGATCTCAGATTCAAACTTAGGTCAAAAGTTCTTTACTCTTTAAAACATGTCCACACTGTTTCCATTAAACCCTTCATTAAAAATATGTGCAGGCCCTCAAACTTCAATAAAGGGAAGTAAACACAATTTTCAGCAGCCTTAATTCTCTTAATGTATCATCCATCCCTAGGACAGGAAATGCTGGGGAATATGCTGACTTCGTTTCAACTGTTTCCCTTTTCAGATTCTGCCATTTCTTTGTTTTATAGCTGTAATTAAAGTGAGCTAATTAGTTTTTGACTCTTCATATCTTGGTCCTTTTCTTGTTGGGTTCTGGAATCCTCAGTTAATATCTAAACTGTTTCTAAAAAATTATCACTGTTACTTAGTAACCCTTTTACTTTTGTAAGTCTGTAGCCTTAGAAACTACGAAGTCTGGGGGATTGGTTCTTTATTGTGACCCTCTTTATTTCCCAAACATAACTTCTGAGGCATTTGATATCATGCTTTGTTACGTGATATGTAAACATAGCTGTATAGATACAGAAGGGCTGACTTTAAAGACCCAAGTGCCTTCACTTGTCTAAATGATGACTTTGTGTATGTCATAATTCTGTGTACATGAATGATGGAATCCGGGAGAAGGTAATCTGCTTGAGGCAAAGGGAAGGAACAAGGAAATAAGGGCTGAGTGAGGAAGGGTAGACTAGGGGATAATGGGTCATTCTGTGGGTGGATTCACATTGATGTTTTCTGTTTTAATTAGTTTCTGGACTAAGTTTTACTGGATTGAAGTCATTACAGTTCTTTAGGCAGTGTTAGTGCTTCTCTGTGCATCTTTCCCCATCAGCATCTCACACACATTTTGCTTTTTTTTTTTTTTTAAAGATTTTATTTATTTGATAGATAGAGATCACAAGTAGGCAGAGAGGCAGGCAGAGAGGAGGAGGAAGCAGGCTCCCTGCTGAGCAGAGAGCCTGATGCGGGGCTCGATCCCAGGACCCTGGGACCATGACCTGAGCCGAAAGCAGAGGCTTTAACCCACTGAGCCACCCAGGCGCCCCACACATTTTGCTTTTTGATGTAAGGTTCTTGAGAACATAAGAGGTTTGGACATCAGCAGATCCATAGACTACAGTCTAAACTGTATAGGGTTCAGTGGTTGGCAACACTAGCTGCTTTTTGGAATCACATGAACAGTATTGGTTCTCAAATTTGACTATACACTCAAATCACCTTTAAAAAGTACTGATGCCTGACTTTTACCCCAGAGATTCCACTATTATTGGCCTGGATGTTTGAATATTTAACCCCTCCCCCAGGAGTTTCTAATGTGTAGCTTAAGAACCACTCTGATAAAGGTTGAAAATCACTGAGATAGATGCTAAATTTGGGGGAAGATAGTATAGAAGAAGTTCAAAATCAAAGACTGGCTTGAGTTACAAAAGTAGCCAAAAGGAGGTCAACTGCCAGTGGTTTCCAATTTGGGGTATTAGGTAGAGAAGAACATCTTGAGGACCAGTGAGATGCCAGCAGGTGAGGGGGAACCGAAATCAGGAGCCACACTCGGGTTTGTGACCAGTTTTCTTGGAGTATTTCATGGATAGCTTGATATATAAATTATCGTCTAAATCACACATTTTTGAAAATGAAAAGGAGTGCTGTTAATAATTACACTGAAACAATAGGCATTAACCAAGATTATCTTGGACAGGCTGGGATGTATGGTTACATTAGTATGAGTCTCATTCATCATTTCTGATGCTAGGATCATTTGGCTAGTATAAACATATCCTTTATAAGTAGAAAGTGGTTAATGTTTTTGATCTCTGGTAGTATCACAGCCACAGCTTTACCAGCCCCTTTAAACAGTGGTTCTCAACCTTCGCTGCACATTAGCGTCACCTAGAATAATACCTGATCCCCACCCTCAAAAAATTCTTTTATTAGAGTTTTCTAAGTGATTCTAACTTGCTGCCGCAGTTGCCACTGGGTTTGCTCAAGCTCAAGATGTTTGCATCCCCTTTGGAGGGCTGACTGATGACAAGCAGCAGTATTATAAAGGTGGGTTGTAGTGGTTTGTGTAATTGATCTTGTTGTTTTATGGCCACAATTCCTAGATGTGCTTTGTTCATTTGCTGTTAGAATTATGTAAACATTATGTGATGGTTGGGGACTTACTGTCTTTAAGTTGCTATAGGTTTGTGAACACTTTGGCAGTATTATTTTCAAATGCTTCACTGATATGATGGTATGCAAAGGAGAAAATGTCTAAAACCCCTTTCATAAAACTTAGAAGTCCCTAATACTACCGTAAGATGCCCAGGTGTGAAAGGTTCTCCACCCAGCACAAGAAAAGTATCTCCCTTTGTGTTTTCAGTAAATATTAACCACCGCCTTTTTGTCAAATAGCCAAACTTAAAAGTCCAAGGCTCAGTGTGGATAATCAGGGCGGATAATCAGTGCTTCTCTGTTCTCTTATCTCTTACCCTGGGGCTGTTTGTTTTTTGGGACTAAGCTCATTAGAGTCCAACAAAGAAGGGAACCTCATAAAGGAGGAGAAATAGACTCAAATGCTATTTTCATTAATGGGTGTGATGATAGGATTGAATGGGAGGAGAATATGAAGCGGGGGTTGAAGTGGTGGTTTTACGTGTCTGTGTGATACAGACATCTTTTTCACTCTTTATGTTTTGAGAGAACAAATCATGATCAAATCGTTAATTCTCTTGGCTTTCAGAATTTAAGAAAAGTTTGACCATATAATTGCATTAATTAATTCACACACATGACAAATTGATATTTTAAAATTAATAAAAATCCCTGAAGAAATGTGTATAGCTGTTCTAAAAAGTTGAGTTGTCAAGAAAAGAGACTTATTTGCATAATTTGGAGAACTTACTCCCCTCCCAACACCTGTGTGGTAGTATTTATATGGGCTACATCTGGTGTGAGTTTCTGTGCTCTTTCTTTTTTTTAACCACCCTGCACCTGCTTGAAATTGCTGTGTTGTTAGGAGAAATTAGGGTTGCATTGGATTCCTCAGTGGATTCTACAACATAATTAGTCCAGGAGTGTAACTGAGAAGCAGAGAGGTTGAGAGAAGGAAAGGCAGTGAGCAAGGGCTATAACAGGGTTTCCCTTTGCCATGCCACACAAGATTTCTTGCATTGACTCTTCCCCAGGAAGTAGGGACCCAAAAGAACATACCACGCTGAAAGCAACCAGCACTGATTCCGTACTATTGAGGGATGTCCTATCTAAGGCATTAGAGAATTTCTAGTCACCCACATCTCTTTTCTGTAAGATGAAGAAAGTAAGGCCCAGGGTGCCAGAAATGTTCCCACAGCAAGCTAATTCAATTTTTTAAAGTTGCTCCTTCATTGTTCTTTTCACTGTATCCCACTGTCCAGCTGGATATTTACCAACTTCAGGGCTCCACCGAACAAGGAACAAGGAAGTGTTCTTGTCAGTGAGTGAGTGAGCTGCTATTAGAAGACCACTCTTGTGGCACCTGGGTGGCACAGTGTGTTAAAGCCTCTGCCTTCAGCTGGGGTCATGATCCCAGGGTCCTGGTATGGAGCCCCACATCAGGCTCTCTGCTCAGCGGAGAGCCTGCTTCCTCCTCTCTCTCTGCCTGCCTCTCTGCCTACTTGTGATCTCTGTCAAATAAATAAATAAAACCTTTAAAAAGAAAAAAAAGAGGACCCCTCTTCACTTTTAACTAATTTGTGTTTCAGAGTTCTACGTAAGATTTTCAGAGTAGAGAAAGAAATCGCAATCAGTTTTGCTACCAAAAATATAAAGTACCCATTGGCCCAAAGGGTAAGTTGCTGAACACAGCTTTGAAACCCTAGATTCTGGCCTTCCACTAGAACAAAGTATCTCTCAGATCTTGTTTAAAGAGTAGGCAAAAGAATACATGAATGAAATTAGGATCTTTGTTTCTCTCCTTGTGTAATCCTTTCAGGCATAGATTTGACAATAGACTTCCAGATAGAATATCCACCTGATCTAAATCAGGGGAAGCTACCATGTCTTGTAAACAGAAATATGGACAAAACCCCTTCCCTCTTATTCCTCTGAGTGAAGAAATCATGTACCATCATGCGGAAGAGCATGGGCTCTGGAAACTGAGTTCAGACCCAAACTTTGCTGTATATTTACTGAGTGAAATTAAGTTTTCTGTGCTTTGTTCTGCTCATCCTTAAAATGAGCACAATAACAACCAACTTATGGGAAGATGAAATGTTTTAAGATATACGAAACTTTAGAACAGCACCTGGCAGATACAAGCATTCGATAAATATTAACAGTTGTTATCCGCCACAAAAGATAATGCCTAGAAAGTCCTTTTATGGTCATCTTCTCCAGAGTTCCATCATTTCTCAGTAGATTTTTCTTTCCACCTCCTATGTTTCTCATTCACGTGTGTGGGTTCCCCCACTCCTTCCAATATCTTAGTGTAGAAACTGCATGTGAAGTTCCCTTGTTGCTGTTGCCTGGAGTCATCATATGCTGTTCCACCACAGAACGTTTGAGCTAGAAGAATTCTAGAGAATATTTAGAATCTATAATGTCTGTGACTTCCTGGCTCATTCATACTGGTATTTTGGAATACTTTGTCTTTTTTTTTTTTTTTTAAGATTTTATTTATTTACTTGACAGACAGAGATCACAAGTAGGCAGAGAGGCAGGCAGAGAGAGAGAGGGAAGCAGGCCCCTGCTGAGCAGAGAGCCCGATGCGGGACTCGATCCCAGGACCCTGAGATCATGACCTGAGCCGAAGGCAGCGGCTTAACCCACTGAGCCACCCAGGCGCCCCGGAATACTTTGTCTTTTAAAAACATCTTAACCTGGATGGAATGAGCACATGATCATTATGAAAAAGAATTATATAGAGATGATGTAAATGTTTCTGTCTTTCTGAAATGCTGCATGTACTGGGTGCCCCCAGAGATGTTTGCTGAATTGAGTAGACTTTATAAGATTTTTTTTTTTTAATTTACTTATTTATTTATTTATTTGACAGAGAGAGATCACAAGTAGGCAGAGAGGCAGGCAGAGAGAGAGGAGGAAGCAGGCTCCCTGCAGAGCAGAGAGCCCGATGCGGGGCTCGATCCCAGGACCCTGAGATCATGACCTGAGCCAAAGGCAGCGGCTTAATCCACTGAGCCACCCAGGCGCCCCTTGAGTAGACTTTATAGATAGAACCACATGGTTGGTCGTTTTCCTTTTATCTGCACCAGATTATGTTATCAAAAGTTCCTGGCCTGTGTTGGAGGAAAGCATAATATCTTGGCAAATTGGGACTAGTCTAAACAAATCTCCTGTTGGCTTGAATCTCAAATATATTTCTAGTTTCAGTCAGAGGAGGACTCAGAGAAAAGCAGATCTATGAGACCAAGTGCAGGAAGAAACTTTTAACAAATTTCATTTTATATGAACTCAATATCTGTTTATTAGAAAAGATCAGGCTTGACTGTAAGGATAATGATGACAAATATTGCTAAATATATGATGATAGATCTAACTAAGTGGAGTTTGGAAGTGGAGGCCTTATCAAAAGAGGCCCAAACACATTCTTCAAGATTAAGTGGTTGCAATATTCTCCCTCCCTCCCTCCTTCTCTCTCTCTCTCACACACACACCCTCACAAGGCACAACTGGGAAAATAAATGCCTATTCAAAACAGAAATTCAGGAACTCATGCTTTACCTAATTGTGCAACTAACCGGTATTAGCTGGACAATGAAAACGACGATTTCGAAAGCAACTCAAGTCTTGAAAAAGAAAGAAGAGCTGCAGAAGGGAACTCATCCTTTTCAAACACCTCTAGCACCTTCTTGAAACAAAGGCAGAGTCAACTTTACAATCAGAGTGCTGTGAAAGATGGTGCAGTTACTGGCAAGTCAAGGGCCAAAAATATATGCTGGTGCCTGGATAGGCAGTCTTAGGTATTTGTCCTTTCTATATCACCTCATGGGATCCAACCTCAGTGGGCACAAGCCTAGTACTGCTGTGGTGATAAAGAACTAGTTCCAGGACCAAGCGTCCTAGCTGTCCCATAAGCCAATCTTTGTCCAACCAGGAAATGGTGAGACCTTGTTAATTGATAGAGCAGTGTGTATCTTGGGGACCAGAGAAGAAAAATCCAACAACTGTGAAGTGGATCAATTGAGATCAGGACTACTGAGACCCTCTTAAATATTGGAAACTAAAACCCAGAAAGAGGCTAGTGAGACACGCACTGACATGAAACCAAAGCTAGCTAGTTTCTCCTAATCCTACCTTTTCATTGGATTGCTTTTCAAAACGAGCTATAGGAATGCCTGTGGGATAGGCTCGGCCCAAGGAGAAAAATTTGATAGACAAGCATTTGGATGTGTTTGTTACACTTTGGTCATACAGAATTTAAATTTTTGCTTTGAGTGGGATTGCATTCTTCAAATAAAGCTCTTCCAGCTTTCTAGGGTCTTCCAAAGAAGCAGAAAAAGAAAGAGGTAGAGCAAGATAGGGAGGAGCGGAAAGACAGTGAGAGAAAAGAAAAATAGTCTCTGCTTAATAATGTTGAATACTTCTTATTTGGTATTGGAATGGAAAATGTTTATGTTTTACTGTGGATGGGAATGCAAAGATTAATTCTTCACTTGAAATGGAATGTAAAAATCTTCACTGGGACTTTGGGAGCTATTTTTTACCCCTTTTAAAAAAATTGAAGTAAATTTGCATATTAAGCACACAGATCTATTCAGTTTGATATCAATGCATATTATTTTGATAATCAAATTCACTTATTTAACAACTCCCCAAGACAGTATGTAGCAGTTTCATGACCCCAGAAAAATCCTCTCATATTCTTCTCCTTCCAATCTCTGGCCTTGCAAGAAGAAAACCACCGTTCAGCTATGTTTTTCCATACGTTCATCTTAAACATTCTTGAACTTCATATAAATGTGTTCTTTGTGTCTGGCTTCTCCCTTTCAACATCATGTTTTGGAGATTCCCCTCTATTGTTTATGTATCAGTAGTTTATCCCTTATTTGGATAGGCCAAAATATTTTTATTCATTCCCCTCTTTGTGGACATTAGGACTATTTTCATTTTTCAGTGATTATGAATAAAGCTGCTGTGAAGGGCCTTACATGATGCTATAGTGGACTGATGGATCAGTCCATTTAGTGGACTATGATTCTTTTCATAGGCATATTGGCCACCATTATCTTCCTTGTGAAGTGTCTTTAACATCTTTGCTCATATCTTTTTAAGTTGGATTGTTTCTATTCTTATAATTGATTTGTACAAGCTTTTTGTGTACTCTGAATGTTCATATTACAAATATTATCCTCTAATGGCCTGAATTTTTATTTCCTAGTAATATATTTATTTAGAAGAAAAAAAAGTTTAAAAAAATTTTTTTAAAGATTTTATTTATTTATTTGACAGACAGAGATCACAAGTAGGCAGAGAAGCAGGCAGAGAGAGAGAGAGGAGGAAGCAGGCTCCTTGCTTAAAAAAAAAGTTGCTTTAAACTTTGATTAAATTCAATATATATGTATTTTTCTTTTATGTCTATTGCATTTTGTGTCTTTTCTAAGAAATACTTTTTCCAAAGTCACAGAAATACTTCCCTGTTTTCTTCTAGAAGCTTTATAAAGGTCACATCTTATATTTCAGCCTATGATTGATGTCAAATGAATTTTTGTTAATACAGTGAGGTAGGATCTGAAAGTATTTTTTTACACAGATACCTGTTTTTTCAGTGCCACTTGTTAAAAATTTTGTTTTAACTTTCTTTCATTCTATATTAGATTGCTTTGGTGCCTTTGTTGAAACAAGCAATTAAAAATGTTTGTATAGGTCTATTTGTAGACTGTATTCTCTTCCATTTATCTACTAGTTTATCCTTACAGCAGTATCATATTTGCTTGTGTCTGTACTTTCACAGTATATCTTGAATTCAGACGTGATTCCTCAAACATTCTTATTTTTCAAGATCATTTTGGTTATTCCAGTTCACGTGCATCTGACAAAAGTTCATGATCAATTTGGCAATTTTAAAAAATTCTGCTAGTACTTTGGGATTGTTTTGAATCTATCGATTTGGGGAAAATTAACAAGTTACAATGTTTCTTAAATTTTTTTAAAAATTTCAATGATTTTGTATGGTTTTTGCTGTTTATACATGTTTTGCTACATTTATTTCTAAGTATTTTATTTTTATGTTGTTTTTAATATATCTTACCTTCTAATTTATTATTAGTATATGGAAATATAATTGATTTTTATATATTGAAATTGTATCCTATGACTTTGCAATTCATTTATTAATTTTATCAATTTTTTATATTCCACAGGACTGTCTCACCTTATACAATAACGTTGTCCATGAGTAATGATAATTCTCCTTTCCACTCTTTTTCCTCCCTCTTGCACTGTCTAGGACTTCTAGTACACTATTAAATAGAGGTAGTAAGAATGGAAATCTTTGCGTCATTCCTGATACTGGGTAAAAGTGTTCAGTGCTTCACCATCAAATATGTTAGCTCTGGGCCTGTCATAGATGTCCTTTATCATACTCAGGAAGCTCCCTTCTGTTTCCAGTATCCTGAGAGGTTTTAACATGAATAGGTTTTTTAATTTTGTCAAACACTTTTTCTGCACCTCACGCAATGATGATCTGTTCTTCTTCCTTTATTATGTTAAATTATGTTATAAATTATATTGATTCACTTTCAAATGTTAAACCAACCTTGTATTATTTCTGAGATGAACACCATTTGGTCATGACATATTATCCTTCTTACATATTGTTGCTATTTATGCATGGCTTATATATAGCTAATGTTTCAGGGGTCACGCAGTCACATACTCTCTCACTGGATTTAATTCTTGAGAAGGAAATTTATTTCTAATCTCTGAAAATACCCAACACTGTATTATACTCATGGTGTCCAATAAATACATAGAAAGTATTTTATTTTAAGAACAGAAGAATTCATGAATAAACAAACATATGTGCTTTGGTTCTCCTGTGTCTCTTTCAAGAGTAGGCTTTGCTTGATAAGAAGCTTGGGCTTAAGATCTTCTCTGCATTGGTTAGAGTGTTTTATATAGCTGTTGGCCATTACAGCTGTCCATGGTGTGGATAGGTATCCCGATGGCTCCATTCTCTCTCAGGAATGGAGGCTCCTCCATGAGACTCTAGTTATCAGGAAAATGTTCTGGATGGGAAGCTAGTCTGGGCTCTGCTGCTACCAGAAGATCTTGAGCAACCCACTTTTGCCTGTGTCTCCATTTCCTCATCTATAAAGTAAGAAGGGTCTGTGGTCTTTAAGAACTCTTCTAGGTTTAAAATTCTGTGTGTCTAGGGTGCAGCCCAGTGAGGGGAGGCCAGGAATAGAAACCAGGTCTTCTGAGGCCAAGCAGGCCAAAAAATTTAAAAGTACCTTAAAATTCAAGAAAAAAAACAAAAAAACAAAAACGGAAGTGATGAATTGTGCAGAGTATATTAATCAACCAAATTGATACTCCAAATATTAAGGAGATACCAATCCAAACACTCCAAATTTTATACACAATGGAATATAGCATTTGTACCCTGAAAGAGATGTTTATAGCAACAGACCAAGGACAGAGTACTTACTCTTGGCTCTCAATGCCTGGGTTAGTACTATATCAGTTTGCTATTGCTGCAATGATGGTGTGGAACAAATAACCATAAGAACTCAGTGGCACCAGAAATACGACTTTATCTGGTTCAGGTGTCTGTGCGTTGGCTGAGGTCCACATGGTTTAGGCTGGGCTCCTTCATGTGCTTTTTGGTTGGGACAGTTCTTTTCCTTGAATTTCTAAGCCTCTTCCTCCGACCAGAGGGCTATCCAGGACACATTCTATCATGGTAATGGTGAAAGGCCCAAAAAGCATGAAGCATCACACAAGGCATCTTAAGACCTGAGCTCAGAGCTAACACATTGTCCCTTCTGCTTCATTCTATTGTTAAAGAAAGTGACATGGACAAACCCAGAGTCAAAGTGTGAAAAAATATACTCTGAAACTTAGGGTGAAGAAAAACTACTGGCAAAGGGCATGGAATCAGGTAGGGTAAAAAAACTGGGACCAATGATGCAATCTACCATTAGGATTTTAGTGAGAATTCCTCTGAGGATGTATGTCTGTCTGCTCCTCCAACCTCAACTGGGTGGCTAAAACAGAAAGAGGAGATGGATGGTGTCTCTGTTTTTGTTTTTTTGGGTTTTGGTTTTTGGTTTTTCTCTTTTTTGGAATTACCGCTGTCATTTCACTAGTGAGGCTGTGGTGGAAAATGCCTTCTTCAATCCTCCCTCCCCTGTGGGCACATGGAGTGAAGAGTATTTAAAATGAGCAGGCTGCTTTAGAATTTTCAGAACACCTGTGTCTTATTTTAGAAGCAATTGACGCTCTTGGCCTGGTTTGGGCTCGGGCAATTTGGAGTGATTAAAGAATTCTACATCTCTCAAGTGCTTCTGTGTTCAGATGAGCCAAAATAGGGGTTGGGTGCAAATCTTCGTCAGTACTTTTTTTTTTCTTTGAGACATTTTCAATTACTAATCACCCAATAAAATAGTTAAGATATGAAGTTCCCAGTGTCCCAGTTTGAATTCACAACAGAACAAATTTAGAAGCCTCCCTGGCAATCCAGCTCATTGGGTGGGTATTTTTTCCCCTTTCCTTTCTTATTTTTAACAACAAGAAGTCTTTGCCTCTGTATTTGTCGTTTTTGCTTATACGGTGCAGGTTTGAAGAAAGTCCGGAAGTCAGCTTAAAACAGCTGTCTTAAATGAGCCATATCGTGAGATGAGGATGAGATGAAGTAGGGAGAAAAGAAGAGTAGGGAATGGATGTCAGAAAACAAGACCGGCCACTGGTAATACCTGCCTTCGGGTAGGGATACACAGGTAACTGAGAGCTGCTGATCTTGAGGCAAAGAAAACAAAGACACTTGACTTTTTAAGTGAAGCTGCCTTCCAAGGAGGTAGATCATCTGAAATACACGTTCCATTTTTTTTTTAAGATTTTATTTATTCATTTGACAGACAGAAATCACAAGTAGGCAGAGAGGCAGGCAGAGAGAAAGGAGGAAGCAGGCTCCCCGCAGGGCAGAGAGCCCGATGCGGGGCTCGATCCCAGAACCCTGGGATCATGACCTGAGCCGAAGGCAGAGGCTTTAACCCATTGAGCCACCCAGGTGCCCCTACACGTTCCATTTATTAAGCAGAACAATGGGTTTGGAAAAGACAGAAGGTGAGTTTGGAAATGTAGCTTGGCCTGGAAGAGCAGAAATGATCTGCATAAAGGAAAAAGATGGAATTCCCAAGAGCCCTCTCAAAGTATTGTCCTTGGACCAGTAGCATGTGCAACACCTGAGAGCTTGGGCCCAACCTACACCTGTTAGATTAGAATCCACATTGTAGCAAGATCCCCAGATGATTCACACGTACACTGGAACTGGAGAAGAACTTCCTCAGAATAGTCAGGATGGAAAAGAGGAGTAAAGATGGGGAGAAAGGGAGATTAGGAAGGAGATGGTTTGGGCTAAGGAGTGGGAAGCTGCCTGTGAAAAATCACCAGTAGTGGGCAGGTCAGTGGACTTTTAAGAACAAAATTGCCTAACGCTCCACTTTGGAAGTTTGCTTTCCGGAAGTATAAACCCTCATCTGTATCCCCCCTACCCTTTAATAAATTTGTTCTGTATATCACAAAGGCTTCTGGTGGTGTCTGCTTTCTCCTTCTGCATGTGTGTGTAAATCCCAGGACTATCTGAGTTTCACATCTGAGTCTAGGAGGGAAATAATGGAGATAGCAGGTACAGTAAGGCAACATGATTTAGGACCTGAACTGACTTGTTGGAACTGGAAATTGGGATAAGAGACAACCAAAGAGATGCTGTTAATGATGAGTATGTTTTAGAATATGTTAATATATTTTCCCTGTTAGCATTTGCTTGTGACCCCCGTGTTCAACTAGAGGAAACCTTTGCCTCAAGGAGTGCTGGGATTATTAAAACAAACCGAGAGGGTTCGTGTGCAACTACTTATTGTCTTGAAGATTAAAAGGACTTCTTTAAATTCCATAAGTTCCCCTTTATATATCAGGACTCAAGCATATTTGGCTCCAATCATAGAATGTTATTCTAAATTCTGGTATAGAGAAAATTCGGGCTATGAATATAGGGAAGGAACACTCTGGCAAGAAGTGGACATGGAAGACTTCAGCAGAGTGAGGAAAGAGATAGTTGAGGTGGTGGGTCTGAGGTGAGGACTCTGCCCCATTCAGAAATCAGCTTCTCTGTTCCATGGGCTTTAGCTTGAAGGAACTGAGAAGAAACCCTAGATAGGTTGAGGAAGAAGCCAAAAGCAGAGAGGACTTCCTGTTTGAAACTCTGGGGAGGGACATGGCAGAGCTGCCTCATGGCAACATGTGGTGACCACAGTAGGATTGAATGGCATTGTAGACTGTGGAATGAAGAACTTGATATTATTTTCCCACCAACACCCACCCACTGTTCCCACAGTCTGTGGATAACACATTTTACCTCAGTGTTCAGTGAAAATATGTAGATATCTGAAAGCGCATTCTTTGGCAATCTGGCCAAAATGACCCTGTGACCACGGGCTTCAAGGAGGACTGGCCAATCCGCTTTTCAGTTGGAGTCAGAGTCAGAGCTCAGAAGATCAACTGAGCCTGCAAAAGCTGATGGCAGAGCCAGCAAGGAGAATCCAGGCCTCAACCACAGGTGACTCCAGCTGTGGGGCAGTGTTGCACTGAGAACAGAGGCCCACTGCATAAGTCCTGGGTGAGGTGAGCTTAGCCTTGAGTTCATCAGGGTCCACAAGGAAGGATGAGAGAGGACCAGACAGACATCTCTTCTCCCTGCTCGCAGACTTCCTTTAGAAAGATGGAGAGGTGGAGAGATGTCGCACAGAAGAATGAGGCACAAACAAGTCAGCTGTTAAGAGAGAAGGAGCAAGGGATGACAGGTGGAAGGACTGTCACCCTGAAAAACAACTCAGGCCCGTATTTATTAGATACAAGATAGCAACAGAGAAGAAAGGGTTATACAATAGCCATAGGTCTAGTAGGTAAACAAGAAGGAATATGAGTCATATGTTGGTCACAAGTCTTGGAGTAAGGGGTGTCTGGTCCTGTAGCCGGGACTTGTAGTTGAGCAAGTGCACTTAAAGGGATTACCTTAACAGGAGGCTTTCTCTGAGGTAGGGGAGACAAGGAAAAAAGGGAAGCAGGCAGTGTCCTGCCCTGAGCGAGCCCGGCATCCCCAGCTGCTCGGCTTTAAGGACGTGCATCCTCTCCGCCAGAGCCCTGCTTCTAGTACATGTTTTTTTCAAGGTCAGCTTTTACCAGTACAACTCCTCATTACTTAAAGTTATATTTTGAGCAGTATATTATTCTGAGGGACAGTTACAGAGAGATCTTTTAAGAAAAGAGAAAAATACTCTTGATGGGGGGAATTTGACAAATTGACAGAGTATTTACCCAAAGGGGTGGAAATTACTGGAAAGAATATTTTAATGTGAGGAATGTCACTTTTAATTGGCACATGCATGTTTTCTTCAAAAATTGAGAAAAAGATAAGATGATTTAATAGGAAATAAAAGAAACTACATTTTTGTAATTTGATTTATGGAGTTTAATCTCCTTGGCCATTCACCCCAACACACATGCACATACATATTCCTGAGAATTTAAAAAATATAGAGGAGTCTTTAGAGTTCCATAGTGTATGAAGTTGGCGCCCTTAAACTCGATGGGCATGGAGACCCCAGCTGATATCTGGGTGACAGCAAGTTTCAAGAACTTGACCATCCTTAATGTGCATTACATTGATATTTAATATATATTCAAAATAACTTTTACAGAAAAGCCTGTGATTTTGGTGGTGGATTTCAGGGCTTACTCGCAAGTAACTTAACCAGTGACATGGCTAGTAAGCAGTAGCACTGGGATTCTAATATAGACTTAACTCCAAAGTTGATCTGCTTTCACTTTCTTTTTTGATAGTGTCCGCAAAATTTATATTTTCGTTTTAAGAGTCTGTGTAATGGCATGCATTTCCCTTCTCCATTCCTCCTCCTTGCAGACCCTCCATTTCTATTTGCTTTGCTTTGCTTGCTCCTCTAATAATGGCTTAGTGACTACTTCTCTCCGGGCTGATGGAGAAATCAGCATGTCTGTTCTTTGTGGCCATCTGTGCTCTGTAGGTTGACTCCTATGGGATCACTGGGCTTTCTTGCTGGTCCTCAGCCATTGCAGGGGAGCAGCACAGGGGTTCCAGTGTTCATGTACAGCATCCCCAGAGACCCAAAATGTGACCTAGCTCCTTTGATTATTACAGGAACTTTGGCCTCCTGTTTACATTCCTGGGAAATGACAGTGGGGACAGTGCCCCTTCCTGTTAGCAGATACCAACTTTGAAAACATGTGACATTTAGTACAGGTGTGTTCTCTCTAACTGCTGAAAGTTCCCAGTCCCCTCTGGACTGTTGCTGCTCTTTATTATGGCATGGCCTGATGGTCCTGCTATTACATGAAAGCTGTAGAACATTCCCTCTTACTGTGTTGCTTATTCCCAGAACATACTTTTCCTGGTCCCACTTCTATTGTGGGAAACTCTCACGGGATTAAAATCTGAGAAGTCAATGACTGAGTAAAATATTATGTACAGTTATTAGGAAACCTCCTAGAGGGAGGAGACCTGGAAGAACTGGAGAATGCTGCTTACTCAGTCTATAAAATCAAAAATGTTAAAGAGGAATCAAAAAATCTAGAGACTGTGTGTGTGTGTGTGCGTCTGTCTCTCATAACCTGTTTATTTCAGGAAGCAGGTCTTCAAAGCAGTTCTGTACTACTGCTTTGCAGGGTCATACTGCTATCTGCACTCTAATTCTTCATGAGTTACCCTCATTTACTGTTTACTTTACTCTCAAATTAGCAATGGATATCACAACTAATGCCAAACGTATGGGTGATTTGCTTTGCAAGAGCACATTGAGAAGAGATGTCACTGGCGCTGCCTATAAATCCAGAGGGTTCATAAGATATAAATAAGATATAATAAGATTGTCCACAGTACAATGGTAAGATGTACAGGGGATAAGAATTGCTACTTATTCTACTCTAAGTCAGCCATAGACCCAAGATGCACAATCATTTTTCTATTCTTTGAACCTGTCATTTCACTTTGGGGGATACTTCCTAAAGAAATACTGAAAAATGCAGACAGAAATTGTACCCATTATATAGTATGAAGTTTATTAATTCCTTTAATTCTTTAAATAACTTACCTGTAAGACTGTAACAATTTAACATGCTTTAGGGGGCAATAACTTTGAGAACTTTTCCAGTTTCTTTAATGGTTATTAGACAATTCCAATTGTCTGCTTTTTCTTGTGTCACTTTCGTTACTTCCTGTGTTTTCACCCATAGTCCATTTCATCAGACTTCATATTGCTTTGTGGTTTCTTAAATCTCCTCCACATTTGTGTTGATAGATTTTCCCCAGCATTTTATCATGAAATTTTTCAAACATACAGAAATGTTGAAAGGTTTTATATACTCACCACCAAAATGCTACCATTAACATTTTACTATATTTGCTTCATCACATTTCTATCCATCAATTCATCTTAAAAAAAAATGGACTCCAAAGTAGATTGCAGACATAATAAGATTTTTTTTCATTTTATTTCTTTTCAGTGTTCCAAAATTCATTGTTTATATACCACACCCAGTGCTCCATGCAATAATGATAAGATTTTTTAATGATCAAAATTATTATTTCTTTAGCAGCGTAATTCTCTTGTATTATCAGTTGATGCGTCTGAGGGTCATGTCAGGAAAGGGACATATCAAGTTGGGCAACTTGAGGACCCTTCACAAAGATGGAAATGGTCCTGTGCCCAGGGACAGTGAGGCACCAACATCACTTGGGCAAATGTGGGGCAAGGAAAGAGAGTACTCACTAGCACCAGAGGCAGAGATGCGTGGAGAGGGCTGTTTGACAGGAGAAACGCAGGAGGGAGCTGAGGGAATAAACACCAGCCTTCTTCCATCCCTCTCCTTCCACTCTCCTGCTCTACTCCACTCAGCCAAGCCCAGCCAGAAGCCATGGGGCAAGGTCAGCCTTTGGAGCAGAGGGCAGGATGGTTAAAAAGTAGAGTGGACCAGCGGAGGAGAATGGAAGCACTCGATTTCGAGTTTTCTAGTTGGAAGCATTTGGACTACCTATGTAGCATAAAGTTTAGGTAGAATGCAACATGTTCAGCAATAACCTAGATTTTGAAACCCTTAGAGTAGCTTGAGTGGACATATGCATGGTAGTGCCCAGGAAATGTCAATGAAATTAATATCAGAGTTGTGAAAAGTTTAATTTAAGGTGATAGAAACCTGAATTGGCACAATGGCAGAGAGGCTTCTACATGCTAGAGGTAACTGAAGGAAGAGGGAGCAAGAAAACTGTATGGTGGATTGACTATGCAGTAGGTTTTTATTTCCAGTGGCTCTCCTCCCCATTAGGTAAAATAAATGGCAAGAACAAATGGCTGTGTCAAGTACACAAAAGTATGCTCCCAGCTGTGCAAATCTGGGTTATTGCTGACTCGCCTGGGCTGCAGGGCGGTGGGTCAGGCCAAGGGCAAAGAGATAAAAAAGAGGTCTAAGTTAAAAAAAGAGGTCTACACTACAAAGCAGAGTAGGTGCTTCCCAGTGGGTTCAGCCACCACACCTATTTCTACCTTTGGGAAATCTCCATCTTATGAGTTTGGATACAGAAACCTCCTCTGCCCATAAAGTCTCAGGCTCTGTAACTTGGCAACGCTGTTGCTGGCTCTTGACTCCAAAGCTAGTGAAACGAGACACAATGGACAGGAGTTCTTTCTTTTTGGTGGCTGTTGCCATAGGGGCAGTAGTTTCTTCACCAGAAACAATGGAAAAGGGAGGCATTAGTCTTGTTTCCTGCTGCGTAGCCTCAAGGCTGGTTTTCAAGCCTTCCTACAGACTCCTATGAAGGACCTCAAATCCTAAAAATGTAGTTCTCTCTCTCTCTCTCACTCTCTTTCTCTTTCTTTTCCTCCTTCTCCCTCCTCCCTCTTTCTTCTCTCCTCCCTCCCTCCTCCTTCATTCTCTTTCGTCCCTTGCAATTAAGAACTCTGACAAATACTATCATACCCCAGTGGATTCATGGGCACAGACTATGGACAGATAGTTCCTAAAACAGACTCTTAAATGGCTAACAATCACATTAAAATATTCTATTAATAATCAAATAAGTGTGGGGACGCCTGGGTGGCTCAGTTGGTTAAGCGGCTGCCTTCGGCTCAGGTCATGATCCCAGCGTCCTGGGATGGAGTCCCACATTGGGCTCTGTGCTCCGCAGGGAGCCTGCTTCTCTCTCTGTCTCTGCCTGCCACTCTGTCTGCCTGTGCTCGCTCTTGCTCTCTCTCTCTCTCTGACAAATTAAAAAAAAAAAAATCTTAAAAAAAAATAATCAAATAAGTGTGGATTAAAATAAGGTACAATTTTTCAATCATCATAATTACTTAGCTTTTTAAAAATGATAATATCCAGGATTATTGAAGGTGTGGGGGAGGGATGCTCTAAACCATTATGATTGCTGGGTAGAAATAGAGTCTAATGAATATGTAAACTTCATGTACAAAGAAAGGTACTCCTCACAATGTTGTTATAATAGTGAAAATATGAAAACAGCCTACATGTACAACAATAGGAAAATGATTACATAAATTGTGTTCTTACAATTCACTAGTGTTCAGCCATTAAAAATGAGATTTTCAAACAATATTTAATGATACAGGTCATGAAAGCTATATAAAAAGGATATTTAAATGGAGGGGTAACTTTCCATTCTATTAGAATTATGAAAAATATGGTGTCATATACACAAAATTCTCAGAAAAAAACGCGTCACTAAAATGTATATACTGGGGCGCCTGGGTGGCTCAGTGGGTTAGGCCGCTGCCTTCAGCTCGGGTCATGATCTTGGGGTCCTGGGATCGAGTCCCGCGTCGGGCTCTCTGCTCAGCGGGGAGCCTGCTTCCCTCTCTCTCTCTCTCTGGCTGCCTCTCTATCTACTTGTGGATCTCTCTCTGTCAAATAAATAAATAAAAAAAAATCTTTAAAAAAAATAAAAAAAAATAAAATGTATATACTGTTTATCAGTGTGTAATGAGCCAATGGGATACTTTAATTTTCTCCTTTGTTGTGGTTGTTACCAAGTAGTCTTTAATAATCAAATCATTTTTTTAAATCCATGTCATCATTTTCTCTCCTTTATCTGACAGTAGTCTATCTGCTGCAGTTAATATCTGTTTTCTTTCTTCATGTGAATTTTTTAGCACTGTATTGAAACAGTGGGATTTTTTAAACAATTGGGTTTCTAAAGTAGATGGTAATCTCCATGTTCCTGAGTTCTTAATGTTCATTGTGCCCATCTGGACAAACCCCAGTGTGTGGGATTTGAGGGAAACCCTATTATTTTGACATTTTAACACCTGATTAGCAGTGGCCTTGAATTCAACCTCTACTGATTCATGATTTTCCTTCCAGTTTTGCCTCAAGTCAGAAAAGAACCAGATGTATTCTCTGAATAGAGAGGATCAGCAATGCATTCAATTATACTTAATCATATATGCCCAGGAGTGCAGGGAAATAAATCATTAAGAACATTAGTTTCTGGGAATAGGAATACTAGTTATGACTAGTATTACTATTATTATTACTGGCAAAGAGGCAGAGAGGTGAAGGGCATGTATAAAAAACTTTTATCAGAAAAAACTGACAGTGAGGAAAAACAGTGGTGATGAGCAAAAGGAGGCACAGGTGGCGGGCTGGATCCAGGACATAGGCATGGGGGAAAATGAGAGGAAAGCTGTAAGATACCAGCATCTGGAAGAGGAATGGCGGGAACACAGCCTGTGAGAGCCAGTGATGAGATATTATGCCTGAGAGAGACCATGAGACCCAGTTAGTTAGAGTCTGAGTGGGAGTGTAGCAGACCCTATGTTCCAAAGATGGCCCCGGTAACTGACCATCCCTCATGCCCTTTCTATAATAGGACTTTGACCGTAGGACTTTGATCCCTCCTTCCCATGCTGTGACTTGTGACCATAGTGAATGTGATGTTCTATGACTTCTGAGGCTAGATCATAGACGGAAATAGAGCTTCTGCCTGGTTTGGGCTGGAGGGAACATTTGCTTTTGAAACTCAGCTATCATGCTGTGAGGAACTCATGGAATCCATAGAGCAGGTTACACCACTAAGTTTGGGATGTTTGGTACACAGCATGGAAATTGGAGTAGAGAAGTTGTGGACATAAATCATCAAAATCTGGGAATTTGGTGCAGAGACAGGTGGATCCCAAAGGCTAGAATCAAGTTGTTTGCACAAGAAGGGTAAAAACAAAGCAAATCAACTGATGTAAAAGTGGCATTTAGCTAGTAGTCATTTCATGCTGCAGTGTCACCAAAAGCACAGGAGAAGAAAATCAACAACTCCTCCAAACATTGAGAAAGACTCCATCTAGAAGGGTTTTCACACACTTTAAATCTCATGAAGCTGAATTGAGAATCTCAGAAGGCAGCCTGCCATCTGAAGCCATTCATCCGTGTGAAAGAAGTAAGGAAATACTTTCTCACTTCCCTACTGGGGTCTGAACCAGGCAGAAAACTGAAGATGTTTTTACTGTGTGGATATGAGTTCATGAAGCAGTCCGCTTATTCCATCTTTGCCACGCCTTCTATAAATGTTCCTAGTAAATTCTCAGCTGATTCACTACTTTTATCTACCTCCTGCCTAAGGCCAAGCCCTTAGTACCTCTCTTACTACCTCTATCCTGACACAGTTTTTCCCTGTCAACAATGAGAGTAAGAGGAAGCAGGCTGTGTGCAGGTACCTGGGGTAATGCAGAGGAGTTTTAAAGAAAGAGTTCTGACAATAAATACAGTAAGTGAAGGGTAAAAGAAGGATGCATGTAGCAGGACGTGATGGGGAGATAGTGATTTCTGCAATTTATTCCGTCAAGAAGACATCATTGGCTCATTCCAGAGCATCCGTACTAAACTAATGTCTCTTAGATCCTGAAAATTGTACTAGATATTCTAGGGGCTTCTCCCTCTCTCTCTTCTGCTCCCCCAGCTTGTACTTTCTCTCTCTCTCTTTCTCTGTCAAATAAATAAATAAACAAACAAATAAATAAATAAAGTCTTTTTAAAAAATCATTGAGAAAGACTCAGTCCTCAATTAGGTGCAGCTAAAGTTTTGATGCAAAGCAAAAATACAAAGCCTGTAAACATCCAGGTGTTTTTAAAATACCCTAGAGGAAACCAAAACCAAACTCATGTCCAATTTCTGCCATATTAAATGCCAGAGGAAACTGAATTATATACATAGTCTTTGAGTAAGAAGGGTATGGACCGATAGATAGTTTCATGCCTAGTCAAGTTGCAGTTTCATCAACTGTTTGTTCATTCATTCAATCTATATGCTTATTAAGTGCCTATTATGTTAAAGGAAGTACATGAAAGTAGAAGAAAAATATCCTCAGATATATTTTAAGTGCCTTGGAGCCATGTTCCATCTCTGTATTTCTTGACATTGTAATGGGTTCTTAAAAGTATGGCATTTTTCTCCTGATGAAGTTAGGTAGACTAATAGAATTATGTTACAGTTAACTTTAGTCTTCAGATTTGACTACAATTAAATGGGTGGGCAGTGTAAACTTTAGAAAGCAGAACTACGTGGTAAAGAGCAAAAGACGTTGATGTCAGAGAACTGGGTTTAAGTCCTGGATCAGCTACTTGGATGTGACTTCGGTAAGATAATTTTTCCCTTTTAAGGTTCAGTTTCCTCATTGTGAAATGGAGTTAACCCTATGTCATAGGGTTGCGGTGAAGATTAAATGGGGCAATATGTTTAAATGGTTTAGCATGGTACCAGGCATAGAATAAATATTCAGTGTCAGGTAATGGTGATGGTAGTGGTTGTGATGATGCTATAGTCGTATATAGCAGGTGTCATATTTTAAATCGATTTGCTAAAACTTCTCAGCAAGTCTTAAATCCAGTGAAAATACACAAGGGAAATCAAGATATTGAGTCTATTTTTCTTTTTTTCTGTTAGACATTTCCCCAGATCATCTTTTCATCTCACCTGAAGTTGAAATATCTTAAAGAACTAGTAAGAAATGTGATTATTACTAAATAGTGAAAGTATAAACTAGAAGTAGCAGATGGGATAGAACTCATAGGTCATAGTAATTGCACTTTTCTAAGTATTGACTTGTATAGTGTACAGAATGTACTTCAGTGTCATGTGGGAGCCATTCTGAAGCACTTTGAAAAAGAGGAAAGTTGAGGCTGGGAAAGATGTAACATACATAATGTTACATTGTATATGTAATATACAATAAATATGTAATATTTATATGTGTTTTATAGGATAAATAAAAATTATATATAGGTTATTATATATGTATATATACATACACATATTGGGACTGCACTTGAAAAATAAAAAATGAGAAAGTGATTATATTTTCCTTGATTTATACTCTCCATACTCCCAAGGTTGAAATCAGACAATGGGCATGAATTGGGTATCTCCACTATCCCAGCCTCATGAGGGACTCTTGTATGGAAAGAGCCATGAGGTATGGACACCACAGCCTAGTTCCCTAATGCTTAGGCTACTGAGCTAACAACCTGGACCCAAATACCTATTCTTTTCTTTCATGGATCTCTGGCCTTTTGTCCATTATCCTCTCTGAACAACCATCCACTTATCTGTGGAAAGGGGATGATAATAGTATCTAAAACAATGACTTGTGAATATTTTATAAGATATCTATTAAAAGCCTTTGCTTGGCATATAGTTAACAGTAATAGTAATAACATGTTAACAGTTTTTTATTTTGTTTTGTTTTGTTTTTTTGCTACAATATCAATTTCAAGGAGCCACAGTTTGGTAGATAGAATGGGTTTGAAATAAGTTAGGAGAACATGGCATATATATGGAACATACAGAGATCCTTAGGATCATTTATAGGAAAAAGTTGCTTTTGTCTTTCTGGAGGACTTAAAGAAAATGTCACAGAGACCTTGGAGAATGAGCAGACATTTGTATATGCTGTAATTAGAACACAGACTGGGGCCGTCACAGGGGATAGGGTTGGGGGTGTGCGTGCAGAGGTGGTAACCAAAGATAAGAAAAAGGAGGGAAAAATGTTCTGTTAATTTTTCCCCTTCATCTTTGTGTTGCTTCCATACTGCTGTCATTTTCCATGTCTTAATACTGCTGTGTTTAAGAAATATTCATTGGGGAGCGCCTGCGTGGCTCAGAGGGTTAAGCCTCTGCCTTCTGCTCAGGTCATGATCGCAGGATCCTGGGATCGAGCCCCGCATCGGGCTCTCTGCTCAGGGGGGAGCCTGCTTCCTCCTCTCTCTCTGCCTGCCTCTCTGCCTACTTGTGATCTCTGTCAAATAAATAACTAAAATCTTTAAAAAAAAAAATTCATTGGTGTGGTTTGGGGGCCATACTCAGAACAAGTCAGGGAAAAAGAATCCATGCTATTTAAATGGCATTATGGCAATAAGTCCCCCTTGTCTCCTTTAACAATACAAGGTTAGGGCAGTCAGGGGAGGGGATCACTTTGGTGACTCAGGGATAAAGGGACGAAGTTCCTTACCACGTTAGACTCACCCTATTTGCTGTATGTACAGCCTATCATTTCATCTTCACAGGGATCTTCGAGGAAGGTCTTGTTATCCCCATTTTGCACAGGAGAAAAACGAGGCTCAGAATGATCAAAAACTGAAAGTAGTGTAAAACTTGAAACTACGGTTCAGAAATAATGTGCTGTTTGTCTAAGTAGCCTACTGAATAGCGGGGGAGGAAATGACTTTTTTTTTTTTTTTTTTAAACGTGGACATTGTCAACACACATTACATCATCTTTAAAAAATTTTATTTAAAATGTGTAGAATTGATTAATAAATACTTATATTTTCAATGTAAATACTCTTTTCTGTGTACTATATCGCTTTGCCCTCTCTATCTGAGCAATGTAGCCTGTGCTGTGTAAATAAGAGACGGCAACTCCTATAATATGTGTGGGGAGAAATAGATGTGATAAAACAGAAGCATGCATAATTCAAAAAGCAAGCCCTGTCCCACTCAGTCTCTGCATAAATAATTTGCAGATTTTCTGGATTTCTGTCAGCAACTGCCAACCCCCCTAATCTCAGAATCATATTGGGCGTCATATATGGAGATGGGGGTGGTAGAGATAAGATTTGTTCTTCTCTGAATCTAATTATTGTCATTTCAGTTTTTAAAATGTTTTATGATTAATATTATTGGGTTTTACTTATTTTTACTGGCTGGCAAATTGAGATGCAGCGACGGTTAAAGGCAGACCAAGGTAGTGTTGCATATTGGAAGAAGAGGTGAGATTGGGACTACAAGCAACCATGTGTGAGGGGGGCACCTCGGTGTTTCAGTTCGGTAAGTGTCTGACTCTTTAAAAAAAAAAAAGTGTCTGACTTGGTTCAGCTTAGGTCTTGATTACAGGGTTGTGAGTCCAAGCCCTGCATTTAAAATAAATAATAAAGAAAAGCAACCATATGGGACTCAGCTCACGGGGGTGTGCTTTTCTCGTACATGCCTTATTTCCCCAATGCGGAATATTGTGCACCATCTCTTGTTCTTCCCATCATGAAGCATTTTTCTGATGTGTGTCTAGTGGAATCATGTGTTTCATGTCACTTTTAAAGATATGTAGATGGCTTAAATTTCTCAATGACAACTCAAATGTGAAAAGATAAGGCTGGTTTTCTACGCAGAATAGGTTAACACAATCATTTTGTAGTAAATAGTCAATTGAAGGTTAAAACTGAGTCAATTCAAAATTCATACTTCCTATCCAGGGAATTGTTTTCTCTCAAGGAGCCCTCTCTTTCCAATATGGTGCCTGAGTTCAGATGGACACTGCATAGATAGCTACCTAGCATGAGAGGAAAGGTGTCTGGCTTTTGTGCAGTCATCTGGATCCTTCCTGGCCACCTCTGAAGTAAATGTCTATATCCATTTTAATCCATGGTACTGAGTGCCCTGGGAAATGGATCCGTTTTGGCATTAGTGGAGCTCCAGCACTTGATGTTCATGGTCCCTGTTGACTTTCTGTCTATGTCCTCATCACCTGAATTGCAGGGTTTTTTGTGTTTTGTGTTGTTGTTGTTGTTTCCAGGTGATTGGCCCCTTTGAGCTATTTCTATTCCCTGCAGAAAGTTCTGCAAACCATATATAGGTACTGGGAAACTGAAACATATTTTTACACCCCCCCCACCTCATTCAAAATGCTAGTCTATTTTTATTCTATTGTGGTAGCTTAAGCTGGTCAGGGACACACTAAGAAGACCCCAAGCCCATCTAGGTTTTCATTCTACTTACGCTTAAAGAAAAATGGCATGAAGCAGACTTCACATTGTGTTTCAGCATGCTTCTCTCCCTCTTTCTCAGTATCTCTCTCTCTCTCGCTCTCTCTCTATATATAGATAGATAGATATAGATATATAGATATAAATTCTGCTATGTAGAGAATATATATATTCTAAATTCTATATAGAATTCTAATCAAAGGACCTTCAAAGCAGCAAGACAAATATTTGTGTTAGTATTTCAGTTGCCAACCTTAGATGGTATGGCTCGGCTCTTGAACACCTTCAGACACCACCCTGAGTCCTTTGCAGCCCTTTAAGAAGGGGTAATAAATTCTAATATATATTTTAGGTATATATAGATCTACATGTAGATAGGTGTAGATCTATATATAGATCTCTATAGTTCTTTCTATATATATCTCCAGGCTTCTTTAACCCAGGCAGAATATTTGTTTCCTCCCAGCATGGCAGGAAACCACCTTCACTTTTATGTCATAATGTCTCTTACTCCATGGTGTATAGCTGGCTCTGGGGCTGAGGTGCCTTTCAAAGAAGCTGCTACTGAAGACTGTCTGTTGCTGGGACTCCCAACTGCTAGGGTAACAACTTCCTTAAAGGAACATCTGGGTGGTGCATCTCCATGTCTGTTACAATGATGCATGACTTCTAAACTTTCTTAGTGATAGACTGTTGCCTTTCTTCCTATACATATCTAAATATCCTATGTTCCTTTCCTATGTAGTAATTTCTTTGCCTGGTGGTAATGAAAGCAGGGACAGTTTATACTTCTTTGGCAAGGTGCAGCCACCTCCTCATGGGAATCTGAACCAAAAATTGATTTCCTATACTCTTGTCAGCTCTGCTATTTCCCTGTGAGCCCACTGAACTCCCCTTCTCATTGTGGTAGTTTGTTGGATACTTTCTTGCCGTTCCAAGCTCAGTGTGCTACAGGTGCTACACTTTTCTCGGGAACTAGAAGGACAACATTTCCCCTCCTTACCAGGTAGTGATGGGTTGGGGAGGAACTATGTTCGGAAGCATGATGCAGGTGCAGGAAGGAGGGAAACAGCAGAAAAGGTCGAAAGGAAGCTACCTTATATCTTGAGAGGTAGAAGTTTCCCCCAAGGGAATGACACAATCAGCGGCCCCATATCCAGATAAATGGTCACACCAGAGGCCCTCCTGAGAGAGAATGAATGCCCATTTGTATCATTACTACTAGAAAAACAGCTCCAAGTGCATTTCCTACCAAGCCCAGGTCATTAACCAGCCAGAATTTGTGTTCTAGAAGCCCACTTGAAGGATGTGAGGGCATGGAAATAGCATAATGCAAAAAGTTAGATAATAAACACATGTGGGACTTCTTAAAGGGCTGTGGAGGACTCAGGGTGGTGTCTGAAGCTGTTCAAGGGCCGAGCCACACCATCTAAGGTTGGCAATTGAAATACTAACACAAATATTTGTCTTGCTGCTTTGAAGGTCCTTTGATTAGAATTTTGGAGTTAACCGGCTAGATATACCCCACACTCAGCTGAGCAGAAATTTAAATCAAACTGTAGAATTAAAATCCTGTTGATAAATATTTTGGCTGACTGTTTCCTACTGAGGCCGGCATTTAGCCAACATATTTGTTAACTGAGCCGCGATTTGTTCTTTTGGATTCCAGTTCAGTGGTTTTATGTCACTCTTTGGCTGCTGACAGGGCTCACTGCAGAGGAAATTGAAATAAAAACTAATAATGATCCAAACGACTAATGGAATAAAATTGGAAGCCAATTGAGAAAATTATAGAGGAGAAAATCAGCTGAACTGGGAGTGGAAGAGATAAGGCTGATTATGCTAACTCCTTCATGAAAATGTTTCTGCTCACCCTGGCAGATGTGGCTTCTCCTCCACTAACCCTTCATGGCACTAACCAGATTCTCCCTCATGCTAGACGTATTAATACGTGTAGACCGTTGTTTCCTTCTGACTAGACATGCAGGTCTTGTAGATTAGGGTCCATCTTTTCTATCTTATATTGCCTTGCATAGCGCTTCATTCATGCTTGCTAATTGAACTGTAAAATAACAGAGCTGGGAATCCTGAAGCGATGTTATGTAACTCCTCTTTTAACAGGTAAGGGAACTGAGAAGGAGGTTTTGACAGTTTGCCTAGAATTACCTGGTTAGTGGCAGTACAGTGACTAGCCACCAGGTCCTTTTAGTTTCAAGGCATAGCATTTTTCTGATTATGATATTATTACATGTTTACATATGTTACACATGAAGATGCTCCCAAATATGACAACAATATAAAGCATAAAATAAAAGCAACCTATAAACCAACTACTCAGAATAATCACTATCAACATTATACTAATGTAGGTATGTTTAAATATATAAATGTCTAAAAGAGACATTTAATATATTGACATATAAGTTAAAATATGTAGGAGAATATATAACTTATATGTAAATGTAAATAAATATGTTTGTCAAATTTTAGTAATGAAATATATATTAAAGTGGATAAACTAAATAAAATATGAATATACTCATATACATGTATGTGTATAATTTTGTGCACTGATTTTTAAAAAATTTTTATTTATTTTTTATTTTTTATAAACATATAATGTATTTTTATTCCCAGGGGTACAGGTCGGTGAATCGCCAGGTTTACACATTTCACAGCACTCACCATAGCACATACCCTCCCCAATGTCCATAACCCTCTCCCCCTCTCCCAACCCCCCCTCCCCCCAGCAACCTTCAGTTTGTTTTGTGAGATTAAGAGTCACTTATGCTTTGTCTCCCTCCCAATCCCATCTTGTTTCATTTATTCTTCTCCTATCCCCCTAACCCCCCATGTTGCATCTCCCCATCCTCATATCAGGGAGATCATATGATAGCTGTCTTTCTCCGATTGACTTATTTCACTAAGGATGATACTCTCTAGTTCCATCCACGTCGTCGCAAACAGCAAGATTTCATTTCTTTTGATGGCTGCATAGTATTCCATTGTATATATATACCACACCTTATTTATCCATTAATCTGTTGATGAACATCTAGGTTCTTTCCATAGTTTGGTGATTGTAGACACTGCTGCTATAAACATTCGGGTGCACATGCCCCTTCGGATCACTATGTTTGTATCTTTAGGGTAAATACCCAGTAGTGCAATTGCTGGGTCATAGGATAATTCTATTTTCAATATTTTGAGGAACCTCCATGCTGTTTTCCAGAGTGATTGCATCAGCTTGCAGTCCCACCAACAGTGTAGGAGG